>NW_021604578.1:9102987-9117987 GCF_004785775.1 Grammomys surdaster | reverse complement strand
GTGGCTGTTCCCACCATATCTGATTCCAAGTTACCAATGGGATGTCACTGAGCATAGAATCAACAAGAGGTATATGCAATCTGCTCTTGTGAACTGGTACAAACTGGTTCAGCAATGACATTAGTTAAGTATCTGGGATTTCAATCTCTAGGATAGTGTATGTGTGCATTTGGAAAGCTTCCTAGACCTTCAGGAATTTCTTTTGAGTTGACTTCTAACCATCCCTCCTATCACTGAGACTACTTTAGCTAATGATAGCAGTTACAACAAACTATTGGGATTTGTGGTGGCAGCTTAGGGGCATCTGTTGTAAGGCTTTTATCCAAGTGCCGTAAGTCAGAAGATGTTGAATGTGGTAACTGGTGTGGGCATCAGAACGTAAGTTTAATCATGTTCTGGATGATGATGCTCATATCCTTTATAGCGAATATTCCTACTGCCTTGGTGCAACTGAAAATGTCTCACTTGGATTTTAAACAATTTCATTATTGCATGGTTCCACACTACATCAGTACTTACAGACGAAACATGAATTGAACAATCTAAAGTTATTATTTTTATTATTTAACAGAAACAATTTCATTCGCTCATTTAATCCGCAGATCCATCTTATGAGGCAGATTCTATAATTACATTTTATTTTTACAAGGAAACAGAATTATAGGGAGAGAAGGAAGATAAATCGCAGAGATCATGAAGACGCTTGAGCGAAGCCTGGGATTTCCGCCAGCTTGATGTGACAAGAAGGAGTCTAAAGAGTGTCCCTAGAGTCTCCTTGCAGGTAGTGAATTGAAAAAGGTGTGGTGGGAACAGGGTGGGTGGTAAGTGGTGGTTCAAGGTCATCTTCCTCTGCCTTTATTTAATTCTCCATGAAGGAGCTATGTGCATCACAAACTGTGAGATTCTTCTAAGAAGGCATTAGTCTTCGGTCACCTCAAGATCCCAAAGAGACTGTCCAGCTATTGCAATAGCTCCCTAAGACCTTCAACCTGATTATACCACACTGCATGTGGCTCAGGACCTTGGTTATCTACCAACACCCTTCTTCCCCTTCCCCAATAATAACAGCAGTTCGAAGACATGGTTAGCAAGAGCAATATTTCATAGCTTTTCTTTCAGCTTGATATGGCCAAGAAGCTACTTTCCAGATAGGTATGAGAAACAAATTGTGTAATTTGGGGGTTATGCTTCAAAAAGTCTGGAGAGATGGCTCAAGGTTAAGAGCAGAATGCTCTACCAGAGGATACACAGTACCCACATGGTAGCTGGCAACCATCTGTAACTCTAGTTCTCAGAAATCTGATGCCCTCTTCTGGCCTCTGAGAGCCCCAAGCATGCAAGTGGTTCAGAGATGTAGTATAAGCCAACTACTCATACATACAATAATTTTTTTTAAAGGAAAAGCATATCCCACTTGCCACTTTCTTGGAACAGGTGGTAGAGTTGTAACTTTGAAGACATGCATTGAAGTCTTACTCCTGACAACTGTGAAGAACGCAGCAAGCACATCATTTTGAATTTTGCAGAAAAGAAACAAACGTTTAGCTTGTTTGAGTCACTTCTACTTTGGTGTTCTGTGGCCCGACACACATGTATAACCAATCGCCAAGGGACCCCCAGCTTTGGGTAGAACAAGGCTTTAATCTCATCTTCTCTGTCCATGTAGTTTTTCTCTGCTGATGTCAACTCTAGCAATTCTGTTTCTAGATGTAGCAGCTGTCCATTGTTTCAGGACCAGCTCCAGAACATCTATCTGGAGGTACCAGGGGGCGAGATGGCTCAGTGTTTAAGAGAAGAATGCTCTTACCAATTTGTCCCCACAAAATTGGGGACATTTTCCCCCATTAGTAATAAAACCACCCAAACCTTGCCTATTGTGTTCTCAGTGGTGAATGCACATGCAGCTCTCTATCGGGAGCCACGGTGATTTCCTTCGCAACATGACACTGTGCCCTTGTGCAGTTTGTTCTTTCACCCTGCCTTCTCCAGTTAATGATAAAACTCAGAGCCTAGAATTGTCCGTGTGGAGCTCACAGCATCTGCCCATCAAACTTTCTCCTCACGTAGACAATTTTTAATGTTGCAGATTCCCTACACTGGCTTCCACATGGTTCCTTCCAGCCACTTGTTTCTTTCTTCACTGCAGAGGCAGGGGATTTAGAGGGATACCTTGGAACCTGGTTCAGGATGCAGGCACACGCTACTGTGGAGGAAGTGACCTGTATGAATCGGACACTACATCTGGGGAGCTGGGCTTTCTTTGCTCTCTGGGTGGCTGAAGCCTATTTACCCTTGGTATTGATGACAGGCTTGATACCTGGTCCCCGGGATTACCAATACAAAACAACATGCAATTGAACCAATAATTTATACCCGAGCAGTCTATTGGTTTTCTTGGCTCTTACATCCATCCTTGTCTTACCGGGCTTACAAGCTCTTCTAGAAGCTACTTCAAATATCCCTATGTCGCTTAAAGTAGTACGAGTTGGTTATTTTGCTTACAAGTATTTGACCCAATACATGCCATGTGGGTTTGTGTCTCAAAAAACAAAACAACACACACACACACACACACACACAGAGCAACCAATAAATTAAAAATCTTCTTGTAATTAAGAAAAGGGTACTCCTTCTGGTAAAAAGAAATCTGATATAATCTAAATCAATGATTTCTCTGGAATATTTACAATATTCATTCTAGTGAGGGAGAAACTATTAGGAAACTTGAGTCAAGTATTTACCTAGACATGTTTCTGTATATTAGCATTTCAGATAGATATGATTGCAAGTGAAAAAAATGTGATTGTATGTGGCCAAATATTCTAATGCTGTGTATAAGAAATAAAAATAATGTGGAGATCGTTGGTGCTTTTCAGTGACTTTTTTTTTCTTTTAACCATTTGGTTCTGCCAGGTTCGGAGCGTTTCGTAGAGTGCCATCTGCTGGCGACTCCGTTCACCTTCAGTGTTAATCGCGGTGTTCCCTGGCAGCTGTGTGCAGAGCGCCAAAGGGGGAAAAAGTAAACGGCTTACCGGAGTGCATGAAGCAGGGAACGAAACTCCACTGGTCCAGAGGAAGCAAAAGGCTGGTTAAGAACCAGAGGGAGTCGTGAACCAGGTGGGCGCAGAGGAAGAGTGAAATAATAAACCGTACTCGAGGGCACAGTGTCGTGTTGCTCTGGATTGATAGCTGAGCGCGCATTCACCAGTGCAAACAGAAAAGGCACGGCGCGCGTGGCCGGAGGGGCGGCTCCTCTCGTTCCTCTGCATCCCTTTTGTCTGGAGCTAGGGTGGGGTCGTAACAGAGAATAATGATTCCTTATGGGTAACCTTCTTCTCTCGGTAAAAGAATCGTCTTTTAAAAAACAACAACAAAAACCAAAACTTGCTTCCTACCACATAAAACAGCCCGAGACTCTCCCTCTCTGCAGACAGTGATGTGATTTTCCTGTCTTGATCTTGCTCATCCTTGAGACAACAGCTCCTCTGGGGGGAATTCTGACCGCCAAGAATGTTAGAAAAAAAGCAGCATTTCTCTTGGTCAGCTCAAGGTCACTCACTGTAACGTCAGAAGTGGCAGCTCCCTGGGATCTGAGAATTGAACAATGACAATTATACGTCCCAGTAGCTGTCTGTGTCCTTAATGTGCCTGGTGAGTGAAACTATAAGGTGGGCATTTTTCGCCCTGGGATGAGGTGTTTGAACTCTGATTGGGTCACTGGGAGTTGAAGACGTCACCAGAGTCTACTCCCTTGCGGAAAAGCGCAGTGGGGACAAGATTAATCTCAAAAAGCTGGAGAGAAGAAACAAAGAAGTGATGTTAAGAAGGAGGAGGAGGTTAGAGGAGAGAATCAGTGCCTACCCCTCAAGGCCTGGCTGCTGGAGGCCTTCTAGTGGGAGGTGCTTCATCAGAATAACAAGTAGGAGTGGGCAGAGGAGAGGGGTGGAAGGAGGGCCCCTCTGAGTCACCTTCGGAGCAAAGGAATAAAGATGGTAATATCATTGGGGTTCTGTGACAGCAGTGTGGGATTGTGCAAAAGAGTAAACCGGCTGTGCTGACAGCGGGGCCTGAAAGCGTGAGGACAGGGTCCTGCGCAGGTGTCAGGTTCCTGCCCACATTTCAAAGAAGAGTAACAAAGAACTGCCACAAGGGGTTTTGTGGGGGCAGGGGCGGGACCCTGAGGATTTGTAGATATCCTCCGGTTTGCCACCAGAAGACAGATCAAGCGACCTTTACAGGCCAAGATTGGGTGGGAAGCAGGACAAAGCTGAGGAGAAGCTACTGTTTGTACTGTTTAGCCTCACCAGGCTCCCTGGCTGTGGGAGCCAGTGCAGTGTAGGAGAGAGCTGAATTTGCCTTCAGGGCTCCTTGTGGCCGCTCATGGAATGTGTGAGGCTTGTAACTTCTCTGGTCTCATTTCTGTCTGGGTATGGCAGTACTCAGTTCTCACACTGCCTTTACTGAGTGATAGCCACATGGCTCACTGCTACAAGCACTCAAAGTGTGCCGTGTCACTCAGACAACGGTGCTGTCATCATTTTATATCCAGAAAGGATGAGCGCAGCAGTGTCAATACCCAAGGACACACAGAAGGTAGCAACAGGAGGAGCTGGTCAGAAACCATGGCAGTCGGCCGCCAGAGCCAAGCTCCCACCCTCCGTCCTGTCCCTAGGTGTGCACAGATCACTCTTTTACTTGGAAAATGAACATGTTAGACTCCATGTTCTGAGGTTGCTTCCATTCCTAGGATCTGAAGAGCCTAACACACAAGGTCCTGGGACAATGGTGTGAACCAGGGTTAACCTCATTTATGAGTGTCCAGGTTGTGTGCTCTTGCATACAGTAGAGGAATCAGAAATTCCCTATACGTATATCTCCAGTCCTTCAGCCATGGGGAGAATTATGCACCTGCCAGGCCCCCAGAAGCACTCGGAGCAATGTCAGGTACCTGACTATCAGGGCCAGCATTTGTAGTGATAAGAAAACAATATAGAAAACTAGGTTGGTGGGAGGGGCTGGCTGGGGAAAAACTATTGCCACAGTAAAATTAATTCTCAAATTTACCCAATTCTATAAAACTGCAGTTAAAGAAGTGATGAAGTTGTACCCCAGGTATCCTGGAGCAAATGACAGTATTCTATGACTCTAAGGCAAGTGGTAAGGACGGTGGGAGTCCCTTTGTCCTGCTTCTTTTTGGTTCAGAGTTAGGCAAACATCCTTTAGAAAGAGACCATATTCCCTGTAGTACAGCCCCTGGTGATCTCAGGGTAGATAGATATCAGGAGAACAGAGAAATGAAGTGAGGACTCAGGGAGTTAATGGAAGGGTCTCAGGCACACTGACGTATGAGGTATCATGTTTTCCTTCTTCCTTTCTTTTCTTTCTTTTTTCTTCCATCTTTTCTTTCTTTTGTCTTCCCTCCCTTTCTTTTTATTATTGTATAATTTTGAAAAGAAGCTAAAGATACACGTGGCTAAAAAGAAATAGTCACAGGACCCCCAAATCAAGAAGCAATTGTAGGCTTCAATATACTTAAACATTAAGATCAGACCACCAGGATTCACTTGCCAGGGAAAGATGATGTCACCTATATAGATTCTCAAAGAGAAAGATGATGTCATCCACCTAGGTTTTCAAAGATTTAGAATGCAGACAAAAGGGCATGGGGAGGAGGGCTTTACATCTGTGAGGAGGCATCCTAGTCAGGAACGCTAGTGACTTGGGAGGAATTTCTGTTCAGATATTAATGAGTTTCTAATATTTTCACCATGAGATAAAGAGTGATCAGAGCGAGGAGCCCAGGAGAGCAAAGAGAGGAGCTGGAAGCTGCACACTGAGAAAAATGAGGCAGATTCTACTATAAGAGCCCAGATCTGAGCTGCAATGTCAGGAGAGCAGTATGGCTGCCCCGATGGCAGGGGCCAAGGTCTGGCATACAGTACTGGATAGAAAAACATGGTTTGGTCTGTGGAGGGATGTATCTTTCCACAGCAAGATACACACAAAAATAAGCACTCGTGCATACATAGACATACACACATGCATACAAAGACATACAGACATGCATACATAGACATACACAGGTGCATAGATAGACACACACATGCATACATAGACACACACATGCATACATAGACACACACACATGCATACATAGACACACACGTGCATACATAGACACACACACATGCATACATAGACACACACACATGCATACATAGACACACACATGCATGCATAGACATACACACATACATACATAGACATACACACATGCAAGGTATAGAAAGAGTCAAGCCAAAGAGAGGCAGGGAAAAGAGTCCAGAACTCAGAATTTTAACTGTTTTAAAACAAAAATACTTCTGGAAGAACCAGTGGTCTCCTGGCATCCCTGTTGGCTGAGAGAGCATCTATCTCTTTTTGAACACTTTGGGTGTGGTGAAGGGTGAAGAGGAATCACGAAGCCAGAGGCTGGGGCTTGAGGAGAGTTAGAAGCATGGTGCTAGGGTGCAATGGGACAAAGAACACTGTAGGCTGGGACTGGGCTAGACATGGATACAGCTCTGGGCTTGTTCTAGAGAAGCTACAGACATTTGTCAAAAATGAACCTGAGCTGGCCAAAGACTTGTATGCTATGTGGTCAGAAGAGCGCTGCTTTCTTTGCCCAGCCTAAGATCTACAATTCCAGATGATCTTCCAAAGCATAGTCACTGGATCTCTCTCCTTGTCTCTCTCTCTCTCTCTCTCTCTCTCTCTCTCTCTCTCTCTCTCTCTCACTCTCACTCTCACTCTCACTCTCTGTCTCTCTCTTTGTTGTTTTTTGTTTTGTTTTTGTTTTGTTTGAGACAGGGTTTCTCTATATAGCCTTGGATGTCTCAGAACTCACTCTGTAGACCAGGCAGGCTGGCCTTGAACTCACAGAGATTTGCCTGTTTCTGACTCCTGAGTACTGGCATTAAAGGCGTGCATCAACAGTGCCTGGCATGAATCTCTCTTCTTTTATTTCCTAAACAGAAATTTCTCAAAGGGCAACTCTGACTGTATGTATAATTTATAATTACAATCTTCCTATCTGTCTGCCTATTCATCTATGCGCTGTCTACCTGACTGTCCCTCTGTCCGTCCATCCATCCATTCATCCTGTCTGTCTGTCTGTCTGTCTGTCTATTGGTATGTCATCTATATGTCCATTATCCACGAGCATATACACACTTACAGTGTCATTTATGTGAAGGCATCTCAGTGACTTCATTTTCAGGAGCATCCTTTGGCCACGCCCACTACGAAGACCTGCAGCTTTTGGATTCATTTGAATTCAGGAAAAGACACTCAGAGACGACTCTTGCTGTCTTCCTATAGCAGCCTCAACTCAAAGGGAAGCACGAATTGGATCTAAGACTCAATGAGAATGCCCCCCTGAGCCAGGGTACCTCAACATTCCAGCCTGACCAGAGAGCTCCCTCTGGTGGCTCTTTGGCGTATGCTTCCCCCTCTCCGTCTCCTTTCCAAAATTTGAAATGAAGTAATGCCAAGACAAGCACAAACTGTTAAAACTCAGATTAGATTCTCCCCCGCCCCATAAAAGACAGTGAGTGCTGGTTATACTAAACCTATACTGTTTTAAAAATCCTAAGTGTACTGATTCTTCCAGGAACCACACGAGGCAATGAAGTTCCCTAGTGGACCAAGATCACCTAGACAGTGAGTTGTGGAGCAGATTGAACAGTGACAGCCAGGCTGTACTCTAGATTCATAGCTCACTCATGCCCTTGGGCTGTGCACAGAGCCCTTAGTTATCTGCCAGTATTTGCATCAGCCAGTCAGCATGAAACAGGGCACTCGTGGATGAGCAAGGAGTACTTAGATTTCCTCCCAAATCACCATTTTAGATCAATGTAGCCACATTTCCTGTCGAAGGCTGCTTTGTTTTACAAGGCAGTCCCCCTTGTAAAGATTGTATTACTGTTTCTTCTCTCCCCTCTGGATGAGGTTTTTAGACAATGGGTCCTGGGGCTTTTGAAAATTTTCTTAAAGGCTTGACATGTTTCTATCCTCCCTCCTTACAATCTAGAACACTACATTCCTGGGATTTGAAAGTATACTGTTCTGGGAGCCAAAAACTAATCAAGCTTGCATCTGGCTCTGCTTCCAGCAGCTGTCTGACCTAGGCAGGCAGTTCATGTTTCTGGATTCCAGTTTTCTTATCTATAAAAGTGAAGTATTTAACCAGATGAATTTTATGCCTCCTACTAGCTGGAATATTAAATTCTGTGGTTGTTCAGAGAGAATATGAACAATGCCGTAATGATTAGCACGTGTTATAACTTCTCTCAGACAGTTGAACAACAGATACTCTACTTTCTAGATGTGGGCTCTTTCGTCTTACCATCCCTCAGATCCTGTGTGAAATGAGCTTCGTGCTTGGAGTCGAAACAAGAACTCAACCATGGAAATGAAATCTCCCTTATGTCTCTGTCCAGTCTCAAAACACTTCATTAGGATGAAAAAGAGTTGAGACGTGCCTTCCTGTCCTGTGGGCTGCATGTACCCAGGGGACCTGTGTTCTGTTACTGACTGTGCCGTGGGAGCCCTTCAGCATCTTAGTATTGCTGTGACTGAGGCATGCTGCTTTAGAATAAGCTTTCTTTTCTTTTAATGTAAGTACTCAGTCTGCTTGGAAGAGGAACAAATCCCTAACTTATAAAACATACTGTCTGCATAACTCTTCATAGTCTACCTCCATAGATGGTGAGGGGAAGAAGCCAGCTCTAGCATTTTTCCTGAGACTACAAATGAGCAGGATCAGGGCAGGGTCAGTGGAAGGGAAGGAAGGCTCAAGGACCCATGACTTCCTGAACACCACATACTGAGCCATGAATTCCCCTAATATGCAAAGGATCTGCATTATCATTACTAATTTAAAAATTAAATCTACAGAAAAGTAACCTTGTGATTGGAAGCAAAGAAAACAGTGTCCCAGTGAAGTTTGTTGTCCCTTAGATCCTGAGGGAAAAGGACTGATGGACTTAGAATCCACAATAAAGAATCGCACAGGGACAAATAGAATCTCCAGTGTGTTCTCCTCCAGTGTGTTCTCTGAGTACGGACAGACAGAATAAAGGTGTGGCTAAAATAGGGAAGCCAGGAAGGAGAGGAGAAACTCCCCAAAGATCATATCCATGGGAACGATGATCCCTGGACCTGAAAGGAAAAGAAATTCCTAGTGAGATGTGGGATCTGTAGCCACAGGAGCCCCAGCCTTAATTGGGGCAAGGTGGCTACCTTGAAGTTGAGAAGTGGTAGCAGATGTACTTTCTGGTCCCTACCTCTTTCCACAGGGCAGTTCTTAGAGGCCAGCTTTGCTTTAACAAAAATACACTGATGTATTTATTTGTATGTTCAGCAGCAGGTGTGCTCTGGCACCTGTGTAGAAGTTAGATCTCACCTTTCCTCTTGTAGGGCCCAGGGATAGAACTCAGGGTGTAAGGCTGGGTAGCAGGCACCCTTGTCCCACTGAGCTGTCCCAAAGGCTTTCAAGTATGGAGCAGGGTGGAGAAAGGCAAAGTAATGGAAAGGAAAGCAGAGGCATCATCACTAAGGTAGAGATGCAGGACACGGACGAGGCTGATGTGTGGAGGAACACAGCTGCGGAAAGCTCAAAGTTGGGAAGAAATGGAGTTTAGCTCTCTGGAAGTATAGTCGAAGGCGATAGGTACCACATCTCTTATAGTAAGAGACATATGCACTACACAGCTATGGGAAACAGTGGATAGAACCTCTTGGAGGTTCCCAGGTGGCTGTCTCTTTAACTGACATGTCTTTTGTTTGCTTTTTCTTCTCAAATTTGGTTCATGAACGATAGAGGTATTTCCCCTCTCCGTTTTTCAATATATGCTTTCTTTTCCTCTTTTGGTTTTGTTCCCCATCCTTTCTCAGCTCCTTGACTTGCCTTTTCCATTTTAGTCATATGAAAGGGAGAGGTGAGTTGGATTAGGAATCATGTAGAAATGTCCCATCCTAGCCTCACCTCCTGCCCTCTCTGAACTCAGAACCACTGTTTCTTCTTCTACAGAGTGAGAGGCTTAAGATGACTATTTCAGTCACCTACTCGAGGACTTTCCTGAAGACTCACTATCTGCCTGGTTAGTGTGCAGAACGTTTGAGTCTGAGGCGATGACATGATGACCCACTAGTCAAGAACCTTTTTAGTAAGCCGAGGAAGACAGGAAATGATCAAATCATGGAGCATTTCTCATTGAGGTAAGTGCTCTGGACCAGTTCAGGGTGCTAGGCCAGCATATCACTAAAGTCAGCAGCTCCGTGTGAGTGTGTTGGGACCAGAGGCAGGAACCATTTCTAAGGGAAGTGTGTGGTCCCTGAGAGGGTATAAACCTTCATGTGCTTTATTTTTCCCTTCATCTATGGCTTAGTTAGGGTTTCTATTACTGGGAAGAGACACCATGACCATGGCAACTCCTATTTAAAAAAAAAGAAAGAAACATTTAATTGGGGCTGGTTTACACTTTCAGAGTTTAGTCCATTATCATCATGGTGGGAAGCATGGTGGCATGCAGGCAGATATGGTCCTGGAGAAGGAGCTGAGACTTCTACAACTGGATTGGCAGTGACATACTTCTTTCAACATGGGCACACCTACTCCAACAAGGCCGCATATCCTAATAGCATCAATCCTTATGGCCAAACATTCAAACATATGAGTTTATGGGGCCATTCATATTTAACCCGCCTGTGGTGGTTTGACTATGTTTGGCCTGGGGAGTGGCACTATTAAGAGGTGTGACTTTGTTGGAGTAGGTGTGTCACTGTGGGCATGGGCTTTGAGACCCTCATCCTAGCTGCCTGAAAGTCAGTCTTCTCCTAGCGGCCTTCAGGTGAAGATGTAGAACTCTCAGCTCCTCCTACACCATGACTGCTTGGGTGCTGCCATGCTCTCACCTTGATGACAATGGACTGAACCTCTGAAATTGTAAGTCAGCCCCAATTAAATGTTTACCTTTTTAAGAGTTGCCTTGGTCATGGTGTCTCTTCACAGCAATGAAAACCTTAACTAAATCACCACCACAATCCCCAGTGGTGTTCTAGAACTTCATAGGAAGACCCTGTCTTACCTAGTAAACAAATAACATGAACCCATGTAAGTTGTTACCAATGTTGGTGATGAGGTCTATGGAATGCACCTGTACTATATGTCCTTTTTTTTCTTTTTCTTTCTTTTTCTTTTTCTCTTTTTATCACAAAACCTGGCATGGTGCAGGCATAGCTATATCTTCATATATCTCAAAGCAGAATACTGGCTTCCAAGCAGCTAGGATGAGGGTCTTAAAGCTCTCACTCACAGTGACATACTTCTTCCAACAAAGCCACACCCATTCCAACAGAGCTACACCTTCTAATAGTGCCACTTCCAAGGCTGAGCATACACAAACCATCACAATCTCCCTTCAAATTCCTCATCCTGCCATGGAAATGCTGCCTTCACATCTTAGCATCTTCTCTTTGTCACAGACTGGAGCTTACAGTTCCTTTTCAGTCTTTCAGGAGCATGTACCTGACTGATCCCAGAACACATCACAGACACATATCTGTAGATTTTCATTAGTTTAAAGAACCTAGAAGCCATGCTTTGATACTAACATGCTTAGTTAGCTCAGGCTAGATTCAAACTCATGATGAACCCTCTGCTCTCAAGAGTTGGGACTATATATGTATACTGTGATATCTGGACTGTGTCTTGCTGCTTGTTTGACACAGGGCTTCCTAAAGCCCAGATTAGCCTCACATTTGCTAACATAGCCAAGGCTGGCCTTGAAGTCCTAATTTTCTTGCCTCCATTTCTAAATTGCTGTTTCTGGTGGATTATTATAATGAAAGTTCACATTTCATTTAGATTTTTTAAAATTCTGACATTCTTTCTCTGTTTCAATATATCAAATTATACTGGTTGCCAGGTGTCTGAAGGCTCCTTATAGTTGGGAGAGTTCCTCAGATTTTCCTTGTTTTTGATAGATTATGTTATTTTAAAATACATATATCTAGCACAGTATATTCCTTCAGGACTATTGCAGGGTGGATAAGATTTCAGGAGGGGACAGAGACATCTTAGGTGTAGTCATAAAGTCAGTTTTTATAGACATTTGAAGCACGTGTATCAAAATTTGGAACTGAGAGCTCTAGAGAGAAGTGATATTAGTTTTATTATTATGTTTATTGAAATTATTTGTTTAAGATAGTTACGAATCCTGACAAGGACTTGGCAAGAAGGACAATGAGAAAGGAGCGAGAAGGAAACCATAGTCTAAGGGCAGACAGGCTGTGACCTGCTGAACTGGACTTGCCAAATGTTGGTAGTGGGACGTGAATCTTAAAATACAATTGGTTGGTACTAGAAATTTGAGGGGTGTCTCCTGGGTTGCCATATTACTGAGAAGTTGGGGTTCCCTCTCAAGTTTTTTGGTCTCATTAATAAAAGCATTTAGTAATGGACTCAGAAGGAATCTTGAGGATAATTTTATTAGAGTTTAAAAGAAAAGACCTGGGTGGACAAGGCAAGCTGCATCTCTTGGCAGCTGCCCAGAAAAGAGAGATGAAGGAAGGAAGATCCACGCAGTTTCAGTTAAGCCGGTAGGAGGTCAGCTATCTGGCAGGAAAGATGGTTTCAAGAAAAGAGTGGAAAAACTCAAAGTACCAGGGAAAATGAACTTAGGCATTGGCTAGCATCGGAAAGTAATGCTTTTCTGTGTGATTCAGAAAAAGGAGCAGGCTTAACTCAGCCATGTGGCTATGGCTGGCTTCATGAGTGATGCAGTAGGGCAGGCTTTCTGAGAAGGAACTTACCTCATTAATGTGATGGGTTTTTTTTTCTTTCCATCTCTTTAGCCTGATGACTCTCCCTTTCTGAAGGGCACTCCCTTAAGCAGGCTACCAGCTAGCTTAAACAGATTAACTCTTGAGGGGACAATAGCGTATGTCCACCCAAATGCGGATTCCATTCTCCTGACCTGAAGGAAAGAGCTTGTCCTCAATGGGCCTCCACCGCTTAGGTAACACTGCGCAACTATTATGGCAATGTGGACCACTGATGATTTGAGAGGAGTAGAGCAGAAGCCAAGGCTTATTCATCGAGAGGTGTGGAAGCTACATTATGGAGAATTGAGTATCTACTCAGCTAAGAGAATGAAGCAGAGGTACAGATATCTAAGGATAAAACCCCTGAGTGTGAACTAGGAAGAAGCACTTAGCAAGGGCCAGTATCTGCCAGATTCATATGTATGCAGATTCATCTCCTCAATACACCTTTGCAACAGCCATTGAGGCAATATGGCCAACTTTTCTTTTTTTCCAACAAGGAAAGTGAGAGGCAGAGAGGTTACTAACTTCCCATGCTCACAGACGTCTGAGCCAGATGGAAGACTGCAGAGTTCACACACTCAGAGTTCAGAAGTTAATAGAAGCGAAGAGATCAGGCAACAGAGCTAAGGAGAAAAGGGTTTGAGGAATCAGTAGCTTCAAAAGTTTGGGTGCCCAGAAGACAACGCGGCTCACATAAAGAGATTCTAGCAGGGAGAGGAGATGGATGGAATCCTGGGCTGAAAGGAAAAACTCTAAACAGCAGGAAGGGCAGCCACAACACAGCTGAGGATGGGCCGTTTGCAGATGGGAATGAAAGCTTGGAGGTAAGAAGGGAGAAGAGCAAAAGGCAGGAAGCACTAAAAGCAGTAAATATCAAAGCGGCTGTGGGTACTGAGGCATTAAGTATTTAGCATGCTCTTTGCCTAAGTGTTCTATTTCCTCCCGAATCAGTGTGGGCAAGCCTGCCTGAGGAAGGATTTTTCCTTCCTTTTACAACCTTGTCTGCTAACAGAGGGGGCTCTTGGCTTAGTGGATTATTTTAGATGAGGAAATAGCTCCACTTTACCTCTCGTTTCTTTCCATTTGGTGGCTATTGGCTCAGCACTTCTCATCTCCTTTAAAAGTATTGAACCCTCCATTTCTCCACCCCGTCCCCCACTTTTTTCCTGTCATGCAAGTTACATCTTTAAGGAGAAATATGATGCAGAATTAGAGAAAATGTGTTTAAAATGTAGGATGCTATGGTCAGAACCTTACTGACTTTGGAGTTTTAAACATTGATTTTTGACTTCTGAATGAAACTGAAATTTAAAATAATCGCCCTCCTTCTCCTGCCTGTTGCTACCCCTCACTCTTTTTCTGAGGAGTTACAGAGAGGACTATGTGGCTTGCTAGTCCTACTGGGTCTTAAAATTTAAGAATGTTATTGAGACTTCTTTAAACACATTAAGGAATGAGTTCTTTTAAAAACAAGAATGTTTGGCAGCAAAGTAATGCATACATACACAGCACAACACATGTGTTTTTTTTCTCTAAAGCGTGTTGTACAAACATGTATGTACTGCCAAGACATATTAGGGAACTATGCAACACAACTATTCATTAGGTGGGATAGTTTCTTCAGCTACTTCTAAAGTAATATTTCTGAAAGTTAAGAGAAGAAGATGCTGGTGTAAACTTGGTCATTTTTGTTGTTTTCATAGTAATATTATTTTAGAATCTTAATTAGCCAAATCTCCCCGCCTCCCTCAACCCCATGTACAATTACATGGGATGAAAAGTAAGTCCCCAGCAGAAGAAACACTGAGCCAACATCAGGAATTTTGGGTTAGTCCTTCACTTTCTATAGTCCTGGGTAAATCAAGATCATCTGTCTGCTGCCGCAGAGGTGATTCTTATGCCCACCTGAGATTAGGAGTCACAGGATGACATTTTATCAGATCAGCATTCCCTTGATAGAAAAGGAAGTGTCGGTAGCCATTTTTTTATGCAGGAGTTGCAGGCAGAGCTGGAGGAGGGAACATAATATATGAAAAAGAAGAAGAAGAGGAAGAGAAGGAGGAGGAGGAGAAGAGGAAGAAGAAGAAGAAGAAGAAGAAGAAGAAGAAGAAGAAGAAGAAGAAGAAGAAG
>NW_021604578.1:9056863-9099363 GCF_004785775.1 Grammomys surdaster | reverse complement strand
CTCTGCAGTGGGAGATTGGTTCTTTGTATGAGAGAATAAGTCTGATACAAAGATGCAACCATCTTTGCACAGAATAGAACTCAAACCTGTGCTTTCCCTGCTGATGTGATTATGCCATTACACGTCCTCCAGGGGAAAAGAAAATGATTCATGGTCCAGTAGAATAAGTTTAACTTGGTGCAGCAAGAACAGGGGCAGGGGCAGGGGCAGGGGCAGGGGCAGGGGCAGGGGCAGGGGCAAGGGCAGGGGCAAGGGCAGGGGCAGGGGCAAAGTATAGTACAAAGTGGAAAATGGTAGGGACTTTTAGAGAAAACTGTGGTTGTTTGAGTAAGAACAGCCCCCATAGGCTCATATATATTTGAATGCTTGGTCTTCAGAGAGTGGTATTACTTGAGAGAGATTAGGAAGTGTGGCCTTGTTGGGGTAGGTGTGGTATGTTGCTTATGTATTGTAATGTTAAATTCTGCACCCAAAAGGTCTAGTTGCCTACGATTGGATTATTCCACTTACCAGCTTTTGTTGTGCAAACTTTGTTCCTTAATTTAAAATTAATGATGAAATAAAAATGGTTACAGCCAATTACTGGAGGGACTAGAGGTAGACAGGTTTGGAGTTAACCTGGTTGGAAGAAAAAGAAAGGACTCAGGGGGAGGAGACTGCCATGAGAGGAGATGGACCGTGAGAAACAACAAGTATTTGGGGTACACCTCCGAGGAATTAGCCAGTCCAGCAGCTAGGAGAGTAGATTAAGGATTACTCCCCCAGTAGTTGTCAAAGCCAAATAAAATAGCCATAATTTAAGTCTCATTCATTCATAAGCTAGATGTGGATAAATTTAATTTGATTCAACTACACACTACCCCAATTCTTTAACACATAGGATCTCAACAGAGTTTAACTCACAGGATACCACAATATGATGCTTGTAAAATACACAACATATATTTGTATTTACATTACATTTGTCCCAGGATGGCTATTATGTATAGTTCAGTGGAAAAATGCATATGAAATCACTTTGCACACAGTAAATTCTGTGAAAAATGTGATATCGCTATTGAATTATATATTCCAATTATTATCCTGTGTTTCCTAGCACTCCTGTAGCACAGCAGTTTTCAAATGTGGTGTTTATGGGATTCATTTACTATAATCGTTCAACATACACAGTCTGGGTGATCCTATATATTCAGTGTATCTGGGGCAGATGTGAGAATGTGAGATTGTCAGAGTGTTTCTGCCCTTCTGCCCCTACATATAATTTTGATAGATGACAAACACTATTAAAAAGAAGATTGTTTGGTAACAGTTGGCTGCCAGGCTGCTAGTTGTTTTCTACCAATCACAGGGTTGATACTTCTGCAGGTGTCTTAGTCAGGGTTTCTATTCCTGCACAAAGCATCATGATCAAGATGCAAGTTGGAGAAGAAAGGATTTATTTAGCTTATACTTCCACACTGCTGTTTGTCACCAAAGGAAGTCAGGACTGGAACTCAACCAGGTCAGGAAGCAGGAACTGATGCAGAGGCCATGGAGGGATGTTACTTACTGGTTTGCTTCTCCTGCCTTGCTCAGCTTGCTTTCTTATAGAACCCATGACTACCAACCCAGGCATGGCACCACCCATAATGGGCCCTTCCCCTGTTGATCACAAATTGTGAAAATGCCTTACAGCTGGATCTCATGGAGGCATTTCCTCAACTGAAGCTCCTTTCTCTGTGATAACTCCAACTTGTGTCAAGTTGACACAAAACCAGTCAGTACAGCAGGAGAATGTAATATCAAATGGTTGCCACTTGGAGAGACTGACAAGAAGTGGGAATGGTGGAAATGTCCGCTCTCCCTTCCTGGAAATGTCTGTTCTTCCTTCCTTGGGCTGGTATGTTCCTCAGGCAGCCTTTGATGAGTCAGAACTCACTGTATCTAAAGCATTTTTTTCCTCTTCCATCTCTCTCACATATTCTCATTAAGAAAAACAGAATGAAACTCTGTTTTAACATCTTGTTTCTGGAAAAGATCTTGTTGCTTCAAAGAGAAACTGGTGCTGGTGATACGATTCTTTCATATTTTCCTTCATTTCACCCCTGCATCGCAGTTTAGATCAACTGTGAGGGTATGGCTGAGTCTTTCAATGAAAACAATTCTCGTTATTACTTTACATTTCCCTTCCCTTCCTATCCTAGCTTGACAATATTATGTGCACCAGCATACCTATGTGTATGTGTACTTCAGCAGGTAAGGACTCTTGCAGTCAAACCTGACAATTTGAGTTTCTCTTCAATCCCAAATACTGGAAGGAGAGGACAGACTCCTATGAGTTTTGATTCTTGTATGTACACACACACACACACACACACACACACACACACACACACACACATGAATGTACACATATGCACACATGCTAAGTAAAGAAACATAATTTAAAATAAAACATGTAATTGAGTATATATGTGTGTGTGTAGCAGCAGTTCTATATTTTCAAATTATATTGTAGTAATTTTTACGTAATATTCACATTTCTTTTTCTATTTTTAAGTCTCTCAGGGCCCCTCTCAAGATTTAAGGGTTACAAAGTAATATTGAAGTGTTGCATTCAGATGACACTGTATTTCCCCAGTCAGATTTGAAACAGAAAAAGTCACAGTCATTCTTACTCTGCCCTCTGCTGGTGGAAATGGGTCACAAACGCTTCCTTTCAGACTTGTCCACACCTTATAGAAAAGGATGATACAAACACCTAACATATGCTGAGTATCTCACTGGGCATCCATCATACTGGGCACTGTATCGTTTCATTCTCCCAACACTGTGTTGCACAATTCTAAAAAAAAAAAATCACAGAGCAAAAATGCTATAACCTGGACCACAAAGTCAAGGTTCAAGTTCACTATTGTACATATCTAATGTATGCACTTATCTATGGCACTCTGTCTCAGACTCAGCATCTTCATCTGTTCAAGAGAACTCTTTACTGTGGTTCATGACCATGTTGAAGCAAGGCAATGGTGTGTCCAATGACCATGATCTTGAAAATACCACCTGTTCACCAAACTCAAGTTTATTGGTGGTGTGTTCCTTTGCTGCTTGTCTTTTGTATGACTCACCATGATTTTTAAATGCTATTTCTCTGATGGAAAGGGGGTTTGCAGTCTTCTGGTGTCTCAATGAGATATCACTAGAGACTTCTTTCATTATGTTTGCTGCAACTCTCAGGAACTCAGTGCTAGTGCTACTGGCTAGGGGCCTTAGCATCCTTACAAAAGGAGTTTCTGTCAGCTGAAGGGTTTGCATGGAAGGAATCAAATGGTGCTGAACAGATGTGGAGATGACAGAAATGCTCTCAAATGCTTCGGAATTTCAGGAAAAACAAATGGCTCAATTAAACGAGTTCTACAGTGTTGGTGGAAAACCTTAGAACAATGCTAATCTTAATAAGATGCCATTGAGTTCTATTGTTTTTGGAAGGCAGTTTTATAGTCTGTACTGAGGGGGTAGAGGAAGAGAAAGAGGCAGGGAAGGGAGAAAGGCAGGCAAAGGTTTGACTGAGAGAGATTCAGCACAGCAATACTGATGACTTGAAAGTTGGAAACAATCTAAGTACAAGAAGGCAATCCTGTCAATAAATCACACTACTTATATTTTAAAAGAATCACAATATTGAGGGATGGAGGGATGGTTCAGGGGTTAAGAGCACTGGCTGTTTTTCCAGAGGTCCTGAGTTTAATCCCCAGCAAGGATATGGTGGCTCTCAACCATTTGTAATAGGATCCGATGCTCTCTTCCGGTACGTCTGAAGCCAGTTACAGTGTTCTCATATACATAAAATAAATACATAAATCTAAAAAGGGAGATTCTGTTAAAGAAAAAAACCAGTATTGCTAGTAGAAATATTGCAGGCTGACTGTGGACTTTACTGTTAAAGCGGGTACTGAGCATAAACACAGTCCTGAGTTCAATCTCCTGTATCACCCGTACCACCATCGTCACCAAAACACCGAACCAGCCCCTCCCTCCAAAACACTACCACCCACAAAACATTAGTATGGGAGATGACTTGAGAAAATCATCATAATACAGCCATGGGTGAATAAGAAATCTAAAATTAGACAATGATTGCATGTCTTTTCTGTCTATCTTTCTGTGTGTGTGTGTAGACAGATATACATTTGGATTGCATTATAAACACAGCATTCCCTTGCTGCTACCTTAGAAAATCAAACAGACCTGTGCCTGTCATTGTAGAGCTACGTCTTGACTCAATTACTAAAGCTGACCAGGAATGAATTATACGCAAATATCTCTGGGTACAGTTAGAAATCACCTAGTGATCATCTTTTCCTTTGAGCTGATTATAGATTGTTTATCTTAACAATAAATGGGTTGCAGAGGACAACAGGAAAATGAATCTAGCAACTATGGTTGGGGATGTGTCATAGTTTGAACATGCTTGGCCCAGGGAGTGGCACTATTTGGAGGTGTGGCCTTGTTGGAGAAAGTGTGTCACTGTGAAGGTGAGCTTTAAGACCTTCATTCTAGCTGCCTGGAAGTCAGTCTTCCACTTGCAGCTTTCAGATGAAGATGTAAAACTCTCAGCTCCTCCTGCACCATGCCTGCCTGGATGCTGCCACGCTCCAGCCTTGATGACAATGGACTGAACCTCTGAACTTGTAAGCCAGCCCCAATTAAGTGTTGTCCTTTATAAGACGTATCTTGGTCATGGTGCTTGTTCACAGCAGTAAAACCCTAAGACCAGATGTCCCTCTAGTTCAATGCAGTCAAATCAGTCTTTCCCAGGTTTTCTTTGTTTCTTTATCAAGGGTCCAGTTCTACACAGACCATCTGCACGATGTCATCTTAAGAAGGGTTAAATATCCTTTCAGTAATATGTCATAATACAGTTTGAGTATCCTTATTCAAAAATACTTGAGACTGGAAGTATTTTGGACATTTATTTATTTATTTATTTAGATCAATAGAGTGCAAAGATTTGTGTCAGCTAAGCAGAAAAGTGACATGCCTAGCTGTATTGACACAAACACTCACAAGACCACCTGCGTTTTTACAGTGGTCTGTAGATAAGGTGACTTGTCCAGTTTTCCACTCATGGTATCTTGCTAACTCAAGAAAGTTCAGATGATGGACCATTTTGATTTAGAAGTGCTTAATCTATATTTCAATTGGTATACTTAAAAAAAACCCATCAACTAAAATGTGTCTGAGAGATAAAAGGTAGATAACTAATATATTTATGTCCAAAGTTAATAATGGTTGAAACCAGCAAACCTTTGGCAGCTCCCATTTTCTGTGGCTCAGGAATCTGGAGTGGCTTATCTGGGAAGCTCAGGCTCCTCCAGGCAGGATGTAGGTTGGCCACAGACATTGGACAGACTGAGCAAGCCAGTAGGGTCTGTATCTGAGGGGCTCATGCCAGTTGACAGGAAGCCTTGGGGCTCTTAACTTTTCAAAGGACACAGGAGCTAATTTTCCTCAGTGGAAGGTCGGAAGGGAGCAAACAAGGAGCTTCCTGTGACTTAGTCTATGAAGGCTGCCTGCTCCGTTTCCTCTTCCTTTGTTGGTAAGGGTGGCTGTGTAGCCTGAAGTGAAGGGAAGGTGGGTCATCTTCACTTCTCAAAGACAAGAATGTTGAAAAACAACTTAAGAATATATTTTGAAATGTCCTTAGCAATGTGATCAATGACAACAGACATATTGTATATTAAAATCTAAGGTATATTAAGTGACATTGTCCCTAACAGTTTAATTCAGGAGAAGTCATGGAACTGCGAAAAAGCTTCCCAAATACCACTGCAGTCTTTCAACTATAGAATATCTTTTAAGTCTGAACTTCTTTTAGAGCAATTAGCTCTTTAGCCTGAATTACTTAAAAATTATGTTATAGTGTTTTCAAAATTACTATTGAGTACAGGATACATCATATTTGGATAAAGCCAGCCAACATCTAGAAATCTCTGACTAGAAATGTCAAAATGCCTTATTTATGAAAAAGAAAGGAAAGGATGTGTGTATGGGGGGAGGTGACAGACAAAAGCATACACAATGTTTCCCGACGTCACACTTTGGCCGTTTTCACTGCCGCACGTGTACATTTGGACTTTATAAGAAAAAACAACTTTCCCATAAATACTGGAAAGGCATCCTCAGCTAAGACTGACCACCCCAGTGCATTAGTTATTTTATGTTGCTGTGGTAAAATGCTGTGACCAAAAGTAATGAAAAGAAATTAGGGTCTGTTTTAGCTTAGGATTCCAGAGGATAGAGTCCATGACGCGGGATAGGGAATCATGAAGGCAGGAGTTGGCTGATCACGTCTTCATTCATTCAGAAGAATCGAAATTAGAGAGAACAGGAAGTGGGGCGAGTCCATAAATCCCTAAGGCCTGCACTCAGTGACTTTCTCCAAAAAGGATGTGCCTCCTCAAGGTCCCATTGCCTTCTCCAAACAGCGCCACCACCTGGATACCAAATGTACAACTACATGAGACTCTGGGGCCATTGCTCACTCAAACTACCACACTGGACATCTGACAAGCACCTTGAGAGCACATTGTCTAACTTCTGGCGTCTCTGAGGAAAAGTAGATTCTTTTGTCCTTTCTGCCTTCAGAAGCCCCTGTGTAACAACCATAGAAAAGAGGATTCTAGGGCCCCATTGTCGGCGGCCCTGCTTGGGTTATGTATTCACATCAATTTCACTTGGTTATTCCAATTGCGCTGTAAATGAGAAATTATTATCCACACTTTTATTTTGTTCTGCGAAGAATCAGGATGTGATTCAAACAGTTTCCTTGACACTCGTTTGTTGTGCAAATTTCTTTTCTGAGCATTGGTGTGTTAGGCAGAGCTCTAAGCACGGGGGATTCATCTCCACAAGCAGCCCAGTTCCCTGTCTTCAGAGTTATGTAAGAGAAGTGAGGCCTACACACCGGTTGTCAAAAGTCTGCATCCCCAGTCACTGTATCCACGACTCTCAAACCTTTTATAAGAAGAGGTATCTAAAATACTTATTAGAATGGCATATTTACTACCTGGAGTTCTTATTATGGAAGACAAAGGATACTGCAATTTACCCAACTCCAGATGATTCTAAAATAAATGTTCTGTGGTCACACAGAGACATTTTCTTTAGGTCTCTGCTCTCACTACCAACAGAGAAGAGCAATTGTCCTTGTTGTGCTAAATCAGGCTATGTCCTCAGTTCCTTTCTCCTTACCTAAGTGGCAAAGCCAATTTTCTGAAATCTCCAGTTTATATGCCCCAAGTTCACACTAACTAGGTATCTTTTATCGAGATTTGCAACTTTCTTTATTTTGAAAATGTAGTACTCTGAGGTAATGGAATACAGATGCGTCGTTGCATCTAAATAGATCCATATTTTAATTAAAAAATGTTATTTATTGGTTTATTTCTCGTTTCTGTGCATGGTGGGTGTGGGACCACGCATGTGCTCTGGTATGCAAGTTGTTGCTCATTTTATGGAGTCAGAGGACAACTTATGGACCCTGCTTTCACATTTACATGGGGTTCAGGTCATCAGACTTGTGCTTTTTCTAATGAGCTGTCTCCTAGGCCCAGTATCCTATACTTTAACAAGTATGTCTATAATGTTCACAATGAGTAATCTTAGTGATAGATTGCTTTGTACAGAGGATGAGGAACGAGACATTCCTAGTTTTAGGAAGTGGAGTCACTATCATAATAGATAATAGTCACTTATCGATGTATAATGAATTGCTCTATAATGTATCAGGTTTTAAAAGGCAAGCTTTATTTCACCGTTTCCTTAGGCTAGGAATCTAGCTGTGACTTTGTTAAAGATTTCAGGCTTAGGGTCTCTTAACATGGATACAATCAGGATATTGACAGCATCTGCAGTTATCACAAAAATTCCACTCCTTATAGATTTACTTGTAAACTCATTCATTTGATTGTGGTCATGTGTATGAAGATCTCCTCCACAGACCTCATGTGTCTTTGTACGCTTGGCCACTGGCTTCACCAGCATGAGTGCTGTGGAAAGGAGAGAAAATGCCCATGATGGATGCCGCTATCTCGGTATGATTTAATCGTGAGAGTGACATCATTTTTTCCCTCAACATAATATTTTATTAATTATTTGGGAATTTCATACAAGGCACCATGATCACACTCGCTTCCTATTTCTCTCCGGTCCACTCTCTCACCCTTGTGCCCCCTCAAAAACCAAAACAAACCAAAACAAACCAAAACGAAACAATCCCACCAAGTCCAATTTGTGTTTCCCATATACTTGTTCTCCCTGTGATAGGTTCATTCTGCACCCATTCGTGACTATTTAAGGTGTGTGGTATATGTGAATGATAACGCCTTCAGAGATGTTTCCTGTAAAATGTTGCATCATGTGACAAATGCGATTCAGATATGAACCTCAAACTACAGTAAGACATGTCAGAAGATTATTTTAGATTATCAAGTAAATGCATGAGTTCTTAAAAGCCGTGGAGGTCAGAAGTGAAACACGGACAGCATGTGACCTAAGGGGAAGGCTGTGAGAGTCCAAGTGTGGTGGTATCCTAGACTCTGACATCTCAGGAACAAAGACCTGGAGAAAGGCCTGTAGGGGTGTGAAGAGTGTGAGCAACAATGCAGAGATTCTGTAGGTGCGAAGACTAGTGCCTGTCTGACAGGAAGCAGAGAGCTGGAGCACGCTATTCATTTCACAAGAAGTTAAAATTCTCCTACAGCTAATGTTTATTTGTTGATTTGATTGATTGATTGTGTATGCACACAATAAATAAATAATTTTAAATATTTTAAAATATTCTATGTTTTCTATTGTATTTTTGCAGCAATATAAAACCAAGATCTGATAAGATTTTAAAATGACTTCTCATACCTAGAGACTCTGCTATAGTTGGTCCAAGTAAATAGAGGGAATCAAGTTTAGAATGGTCCAGGTTGGGTCATTATTATCCCTCCAGTGACCAAGCTGACCAATGGCTAAGCTACCTACCTATGGAAGGAGACTACAAGGATGACTAAGTATCAGTGTACATGTCTGATACAAGAACAATTTCAAAATCTACTCCCCACCAAGTAAGTAGATGAAAGAAATTATAGGTTATGAGTCCTCAGAAGAAATGATGGGAGACACCTTTTAACTGTGCTTGGTTTTAGCTGTCAGATCATGGAGTGACTTTGGGACAGTTATAATATTAAACAATTTACATTTTAAATCCAAAGTTAGCATCCTTTGGACTAAAATCATTTTATTTATAGCCTTGACCTGAAGATCAAATGGAAATGAGGGATCATGAATCTCAATGAATTGTTACCCTTTTTAATATCACAATGTCCTTGGAAGAGTTTCTTTCTAGCCCAACAGGGCTAGAAAAAAACCCCACCTAGATCTGTACAGTTTAAGTTGTATGGTCTCTGCAGGATTTTCCTGGGGACTCAATTTGTCAGTCATATAAGAGAAACACTTCTGGTCCTTAGAGAAATGGCAATGTGTTTTTATAGAGCATCAGTAATCTTAGAAGAGTGCACATGAAAGCATGTCAAAGCAATACGGAAAGATGCCCCAAGAGTGGCCATATTTGAAACCAGAGAGAAGAGGAGAAATATTCTAAATATCTTCTTCATATTTTATTCAACTTTTTCATATACAAACTCTTAACAGTATTTTAATTAAAATTGTGTCAGTTCTGTGATTTGAATCCATGGCACCCAAATCTAGGGCATAGTTTTAAAAGTCATTCCTCCATCCTCTATAATATTCATTCATTCATTCATTCATTCATTCATACATTTAATGGTGTGTGTGAGTGCACACACACGTGTCAGAGGAATTGGTTTTTTGCTACTTCATCAGGTCTAGTGATGGGAATTAGGTCATTATATTTGCGGGTAAGTGCCTCTACCAGTATCCTTTGAAAGACAGATTTTTGACTTCTTGCTCCTTTCTCATATCTTTATCACAATGAAATATGTACTCTCAGGGGCTGGAGAGATGATGGCTCAGTGGTTAATATCACTGGCTCTCCTTTCAGAGGACCTGCATTCAATTCCCAGCACCCATATGTCAGGTTACAACTGTATGTTACTCCAGTTCCGGAGGATCTGACACTCTTACACAGATATATACGCACATCAAATAAAAATAAAATCATAAAAAAGGAAAAGAAATACTCTTTCCCTTCTCACCTCCCACGACAAACCCACTTTTCCATTTAGCCTGTGTCTTTTGTGAATGCCCTATTTTTCTTGTCATGACGATATACTTCTATTAGTCTCTATAATTTCTACCATTAACATTATTTTCCCCTCCAAAGTTTATTTTCACTGTCCTTTAATTTTGGCTTGTTTCATTAGGTGACTCTTGTTCTTTGACTCTCTGTTCTATATATAGAGGCAAGGGCAAAAAGATGCTGAAGGATATGCTAATGATACTTGCTCTATAGTGCTTGAAAGGCCACAGGGAGTGCATCACACCTGGTGGAGTCCAGCGGGGTGGAGGGGGCATAAAAGAGCAGCTGCCAACTCTTCAGAAACATGGGCCAGCCTGTCTTCTTCTCTAAGCAGATTTGTGATTGGCCAGCCATCAGTAGCCTCGGGTTTTAGGTTTGCCCTTCATCTGACTGATGAACCTACTTCCTGACTTCTAGTGAATTAACTATATATAGCATCACTGTGGAGATGAGCTATTTCCTGTCTGGGTTGGATTGTAAATTATTTAAAAAAAAAAACCCGGTAATTTTAATATCTAGACTATAAACTTCAAAAAGGGAAGTGGTAGTTTCACTGTTAATAGTTGTTAAAGTGTCTGTGCCAAATGCATCGGTGAAAGAAGAAGGAGAGGCGAAGAAGCCCAAATCAATTAGCTTGAAATAGTTGCACAGAAATCATTTGGTATTCAATGAGGAAGTAGAGGAGACAGGAAAAGGAATGGGAGGGTAAGTCATAGACGGAAAAGATGACTGTCTTTCTCTTTCTTTAATTTTTTTATTGACCTTTTCTTTAGCATATAATGAAATATAAGACTTTCATTTGACAGTAAATCTCTTGTCTTATTTTCATTCAATCTGCCCCTCTTTCACTTTTCTTTCAAACCACCTGAAAAACAACAAAACCACCAACCAACAACAACCCAGTATGCTCATCAGCTTACCATGACCATGATAAAATGCCGGTGAAAACAAACTTAAAAAGCTTTGGTTTGGCTTCCAATTTCTACACTTTGGGCCACGGTTGCTTGGCGCAATAGCTTTGGGTCTGAAATAGTGGAGCCTGTGGCAAAGGAGGCTGCTCACCTTACAACAAAGGGAAGCAGCAACTGAGGAGGGGCTGGGATCCCTAAGTCCCCTTTAAGGACAGCATCGGTTCTGTGACCCATTTCCACCAGCCTTAACTCTACTCCCTCTTAACAGACTGACCAGCTGGGACCAAGTTTTTGCAGTGCAGATTTCTTGGGGCCATTCAATATCTGTTTCAAGTAGTACAGTGGCTCTCTCAGTTGCTCTACCTTCCCATCTTATTCAGCCTGTCTCCCCTACGTATTTTACTCTAAAACTGCTCTTGTCATGTTGATTGGCCTTTTCTTTTTGTTAAAAACAGAACTTTAGTGTGTAGCACGGGATAGCATGGAACTTGCTGTGTTGACCAGCCTAGCCTTGAACTCACAGAGATCTACATGGTTCTGCCTCTAGAATGCTGAGACTTATGGTGTGTACTACTATGCCTACCTGATTGGTAAGTTTGTTTTCACTTCTTATTAAATGAAAATGTAGATCACTCCCTTTATAAAGCTTTTACCTCTCCTATTTTACTTTTTCATTTTTGCATATTGTGTGCATGGGGGGGGCAGGGGGGCACATGCCGTATCACGCAAATGAAAGAGGACAACTGGTGGCAGTTGATTTTCTCCTTTCTCATAGATTACAGGGATTGAATTTAGATCATCAGGCTTAGTAGCGAGCACCTTTGACCTCTGAGAAACCTTGACAGTCCTCAAAGTTCACATCTCTTGGTTTCTTTTATACCACTCTTAACCTGAGTCCTCATCTTTTTGGTCATTTGTCTCAGCCTATTTTTCTGTTGCTAATAGGACAATACCACAGACTGGGCAAGTTATAAAGAGGTGCATTTGAGCTCGCTGTTGAGAACTCATATCAGACGATTGATTATCACGAGAGTCCCAGGGTGACCAAAATCATCAAATATCAAGAAGTAGGGAGTTCACGTCTTTCATCTCTTTTCATAAAGCCACTAGTATTCAATCACAGGCCACACATTATTGCCTTTATTCAGCCTCAGTCACCTCTGAGTACCTGCTTCTGAAGATATTAGGTTAGGTTTCTATGCTGTTAGCATCTCACAATGAACATTGGATTTCAACATGAGTTTAAGAGGAGACAGCTATATTCCAGTCAGAGCACCACTCTCCTTTTGAGTCTTCTTGTGGATTTGCCTTCCTTAGTTACTTACAAATAGAGCATACCCTAGTTCCCAGACAACTCTCCTCCCACTTGAAACACTCTTGTTAATCGTGTTATCTCCATTTGAATTTAGAATTAATATGGAGGTAAGCTCTTGGGGTTTAAGGATTCATAAATAGATTAGGGGTTAGAGGTAGGAAATAAAAAGTAAGCAATAGGTGTGGTGGTTTGAATCGGTTTCATCTCTGATAGACTCATGTGTTTGAGTGCTTGGCCCACAGGAACTGGCACTATTAGGAGGTGCGGCCTTATTGGAGAAAGTGTATCACTGTTAAGGTGGGCTTTGGGATCTCATACTCAAACTATCCCCAGTATATCTTGCTGCCTGCTGACCAAGATTTAGAATTCTTGACTCCCTCAGCACTATGTCTGACTGCATGCTACCATGCTTCTCACCAGGATGATAACTGAACTAAACCTCTGAAACTGTAAGCCAGTCCCAATGAAATGTTTTCCTATGTACGTGTTGTCTTGATCATGGTATTTAGTCACAGCAATATAAACTCTAAGACGATAAGTTAGGGAGAAGAGATTAGGCGTTACCTCTGTCAACTAAAGAGTCCTTGGATTACCTGGTTAAGGGGTCAGAAGTTAGAGAAACAGCAAGAGATAGAGCATCCTCCAGAAGAGTTCAAGAGCCAGAGTCCAGTCATGGCTTTTATTTAAAATGTCCTTTTTGAGTCCAATAAGAAGCAAAGGAGAAAATGAATGAGCATTTTTGTAAGAGATAAACTTGTTCAATTTCACTCCTTATGTCTGTGTGCAATTAAGAGAGAAACAGATAGCAATGATTTCATTTTCTAAAACAAAGTCAAGACCAGGACAGAATTACTAGGCTTGAGGGTAAAGATGGACCACAGCTAAAACCAGTTGTATTCAGTTCAATAAAATCTCAGAATGACCCAGAAATATACAGTCCTTCTGGATTCTTACCATTATTAGAGTTTGTATCAGTTTCTTGGCACATAGGGGAGTAGAGCAGTGGTTCTCAACTTTCCTAATGATGTGACCCTTTAATAAAGTTTCTCATGTTGTGGTGACACCCAACCAGAAATTATTTTCTCTTCCTTACAAATTGCATGAGCTCATTGAGGGACAGAATTCTACCATATATATTTTCATAAATAACAACAAATTAACAGGAGAAGGAATTCTGTAAAAAATTATTGAAAATGTAAGCGCAAATCCATCAATTTACTCTAATTATTCTTCCTTTTAATTTCTCTTATGCTACATGCTTTATCTACCTTTGTTTGTTACCTTTGTTTGTCCCTCTCACACCCAGTTCAGCCCAGGATGTTGATTTAACCTTGTGGATCTTCCTGTGACCCAGATAAATGATTTTCAGTATAGAAGTCCTACAAATGGCCCTGAAAGGCCTGGTTGGAAGAAGATCTGTAGAACTAACTCCAGATGATGACTCAAGACCCCTGAGCAGTCTAGGCATCACTGATGCATTTGCTGGGCTATGGATAAAGTAGTACCAGCAATTGTGTCATTCCCTGAGGCTCACAGTTAAAGAGAATTCTGAATGTCTGAAAGTTTTTGGGATCAGATATGTCCACTTACTATTAACCTTATCAGGATTGGATGATGTGCTCTTTGCTTTTGCACCCTATCCTAGCTAGTTTTTGGTTAACTTGACACCTGCTAGAGTTATCTAGGAAAAGGAACCTCAGTTGAGAAATGCCTCCATTGGAATGCATGTATGCAAGTCTGCAGTGCATTTTCTTGATTAATGATTGTCCTGGAAGGCCAACCACACTGGAGCTTGTGCCTCACCTGAGCAAGATGGTCTGGGGCAGATGGTTGCATAAGAAAGCGGGCTGAGCAAGCCAGGAAGCATCATCCCTTCCTGGCTTTGCTTCAGTTCATGGCTTAAATTTCTGTCCCAGTTCCCATTATGATGAACTCTAAGTTATAAACTGGAATAAATCGTTCCCTTACAAGATACATTTGGTCATGGGTTTTTGTCACAGCAGGAGAAGCAAACTAGAACACATTCCATGTACATGCCATCCCTGTGAACTGCACCAACAATTGTTAACGTTGTTATGAGGTCTTCAGTCTTCTTTTTTTTTGTTGGTTTTTTTTTTGTTTTTTTTTTATATAATTTATTTTTTCTCAAATCGTAATTCATTCACATAGGGGTTATAGACACGGAAAGGCAGGATGTGGGGAAGGGAATGGCACTGGAGTGTGGGTGTTCAGGGGGAATACAGATATCTTCAGAACCGGGTATTAGCTGGGTGAAGGTTCAGGGGACAAGTCACTATGACTCTGCCTATGACTCGCTTGTCCTTATTTAAGTTGGTATTGTCTGCCAAGGCTACCTATTTACAAGGTCTATGACTACTCAGGCTTGTAAATTTCCACAAAAGCTGCCTGTTTACATTAGCTTATAGCCATCTGTTTCAATGTTTTTCCACTGAGACCCAAGACTTGGTGTTAGTATACATGTATGACAGGCCTATTGCTGATTTTAGGCCTATGGCTGATTTTAGGCCTTCAGTGTGTAATCAGGGCTGCCCCTGACATCTCCTCCCTTCTCTAAGTATAGAAGGGTTGTGGCAATTCAAAACTTGCGAAGGCGGGGATAGAGGCCTGACCTCCAGTATTTGAAGGGGACCTTGTAATGGCTCCAGTCCCCCTGTCGTTGTCCAGTGAGGCATGAGGGCCATACCCATCCCAATGTCTTTTTCCTGGAGAGGGGATACTTTTGACATCAAGCCCTATGCAGTCAGGCTTGTCCTTCAGGGAACCCAGAGAGATATTTTTATCTTTTATTTATATTCCCTTGCAGTGCTTAGCCTCGAAGCCTAAGCAAGAATTCAGATCGCCTGTCAGAGAGGGTTCTGGGTGGCCCCTCTCTGCTTGGTCTAGGGGCAAAAGTCCCCCCTTTTAGGTTGGGTGGAGATGGGTTTTGGGAACACCCTGTATAAAGTAACAACCTCATCTTGAGTCTCATGGTCCTCTATAGCTAACTTATGATAATGCATCTGAGTAGGTTTTGCTACCAAATTATTTATCTGTTGTACCACAGAGTTAGTCCGCCTATTTCAGGGCCAGGGACCACAAGAAAAAAGCAAAAATAACCCAAATAATGGTCCCATGATGGGAGGAAATAGGGTTGACAACCTTGGAGAGGCTGAAAACCAATTCTTGTACCAGCATCCATCTGTCTCTTTCTCTCTCTGTTTTTCTAAGGGCCTTCACTGACCTATTTCATGCTCTCTTTAACCCTCCTTGTCTTGTCTATGTAAAGGCAACATTCTTCTTTAAGGGCTGTACACAGTCAAGAGCTGTACACAGCCTTTTCTATTGTAATAGAGTAAATCAAGTCCAATAAGGATCTTTGCGATTTTAGGAGGTCTCTTCAGACAGTGAAACGAGGGATTTCTTCAGATTAGTGATGTCAATCTCTAGCTGTTTGATGTTCTTGTCAGTAGCCCTTCAAAGGTCTGAGTAGTATAAGTTTGGAGGCCAGCATCTGGATTAGAACTTCTAACAGCAGACATCACAGGTGATTCATTTTTACCTGGGATGCTGCCTGAGTTAAAGCTCCTGGGAGTCCCTCTTTCTCTCGGTTTTCTGGGGTTGGGTACAGAGCTGCTGTCTGTGACCTGCTCTATGCCCGGGCCCAGACCGGAAGTGACCGTCTTCAGGCTTCTGATATAGGAACATGTGGTTCTCAGATAGCAAAGGTGAGTTTTTTGCTTTGTCAGGTCTTTATCCTGTAGTAGTATATAGCATATAGCATATAGCATATAGCATATAGCATATAGCATTTAGCATATAGCATATAGCATATAGCATATAGCATATAGCATATAGGCCTTGGCAACTCGAAAACAATCAAGCTGGACAAAATGGTATCTACCTTAAGTTATTATAATTATTGGACCTCACTCCTGTACTTAGGTCCATATTCATACATTGGATATGAACAGCCCTAAATAAATACATATTCACTCTCTACCCTCAGTTCGGACTCTCAATGTTATGTTTAGCATTACTAGTGAGGAGTATTAAATGTTATAGGAAGCAAAGATAGACACCCTAAACCAAGTATAATATATTGTACATCAAAAGATGAGATTCATTAGTCTAAGACTGAAAATTTCAGGAATATAGTCTCTTAGATATTTATTGTAATCTTCAAAAAAATAAAACAAGATAAACTCAGAGAACAAAACCACTTTCCATACAGAATTCACACACAAACTAAATACCTAACAGAGCACATACCATTTGTACACAATTAATTTCAATAATAATAATGGTAATTTCACAATGTGAATACACTTTATAGCTTTAAACTCAGACAAGAGCTTTTGTGGACACAGGAAGAGTCACAATATTTGCTATGCAGCAATAGTTTTCAACTAAACATCACAATCACAATAAGAAAGCATTAAATATTATCTCAAGAAGAGTTCCCCAGTGCCATCATCAAGAAGGAGCCCAAAGTATCCTGGCACAATGTAGAGTCTTTCTTTGTGCATTGTCTGATGCCCTTAAACAAAACCCAGAGCTACAGAAAAATCTGAGTACAGATCTGCCTGGTGATGTTGGATCAGGCAATGTCTTGTGGTTTGGTTCATTGGCAAATGTCTAAATTAACTGCTGGAAAGCAATTTGTGTTTTGTGGCTGAGCTGAGGCTGCTCAGTTTCAGGGAATACAATGAATGATGTAGCAGCTTGCCTTCTCCATGTAGATTGGAATGCAGAGGGCTAAGTTGGGCAATTTGTGGGTTTCAGTCTCCATAGTTGCTAATTCTCTTGCTCTTCCTTGCATTCACAGAGAACATCCTGGGGCCTTTTGCATTGTGTGCTTGGCACAGTCTTCTCACTACTCAATTCTTTCTGGGATCATGCCTGACCCCTACATAGGAGCCAACCTTGACTCTTCTAATTCTTATAAGTCTCATTCTTTTTGCTACGGTATCTGCCATAATCTACCACTTAGATCACACCATCTCCCTTTGCCATAGTCCTTCCATGTTGGATTGGCACAGTGTGGAGGACATGGTGATCAGGGGCCACGTAACAACAAATGAAACATTTAACTACACTCTTAAACTATTATTATTCCATGGTCAGTTACCTGCTTCTCCTTTTATTTCCCTTTTGATTTGGCACTGATTCTTTGCTATCTCTGTCTTTGAGCCATCAATTTCATTCCGCTTCTTCAGCGGATTTTGTGAGATGTGTACAATTTCCAGCCTGGCATGGTTACATTTGGGCCACATATTGCCCACATAACCCAATGTCATTTAATATGATTGGCACTCTTCATAAGTCAGCCTCTGGTCCGGTGCCATAGAGAGAACAGATGTTCTCTGTGTATGGGTAGAATGGTACCTAGAACCAACTGCTCTCCATTAATTTCAGTCACTCCTACTTCCTGAAGGAATAATGGCTTGCTAAGCACATGAAAAAGATTAGAACAATATGTAAATGAGGCTTTACCTTAATAACGGACACAGCAAATTGGAGATTAAAGTGGTGATTCAGCTTAACTTTCATATCCAGGAATAGATTTAATTTTTGATAGCCCAGCTAATAGCCTGGGGACAACCTTGTTGACGTTCCAGGACAGTAAGTATGGTTCAGAGCAGTGTGTGTGTGTGTGTGTGTGTGTGTGTGTGTGTGTGTGTGTATTAGCATTTCGAAACGGATTGAGGGTTTTTGCTGGATTTTCTTTCTTTTCTAAGAGCAATGTGGACAATTGAGAGTTGAAAGTGGATATAACATTATCTACAAACTAAAAAGACACCATAATGCTAAGAGATCCCAAGGCTGACGTTGCTGAGCTTGCAAACAAAGAACAAAATTAAGCATCAATAAAATATACATACAATACAAGAGTGGAGAGTCTCCAAAGACAGAACACATGATCAGCTTTTCTGAGGAGAAAAGGTGACTTCTGGATATGTATATTTTTCTTAGGTATCTAAATTAGCTGCTTAATACACTCTTGTAAGAATATTAGGGACAAATCTGAACTATAGAAGTGAATACTTTTATAAAACAAACTCACAGTCATTCTTTCTCAGAAACAAAACCCACAATTCTAAAAGGCGAAACAGACATGTGTTTTCAGATACTAAATGTTTGATTCATAAATGGGGAAAAAAAGGTACTTTTAAGTAGGCACAGAGGAGCTTCCCACGATGCCAGTAAAACGTTTATTGTATAAATTGTACTACTAGACAACTACGGCTACAAGAAATCATTTGAATGAGCACACAGCTATCAAAGCATCTCATACACTCCTCATAAGTCACTCTCACACTAGTTTATATACACTGAGTAAGTCATTAAATATTGCACTTATTGGCCCATGAACCCTCAATTCTGAGGTGTTGAAAAATAGAAAACAAATCTATTTTAGAACATACTTCATGCAACATTTACGACATTTCAGTTCTACGAACACCATGAAGGAGTTGCACATTTGGACGGTCCAATGGCATCACGTCACATCTGACATTAACAATATATTAACAGGAATTACAGGACAGATCCCATTGATCACGATTTCTAGGGAGGATGAAAATTGCATGGAAATCATCATATCGACACAGGAGACAATCCCTAGACTTCACTTTGACAAGGAGTATGGATTCACTAGTAAGACACAGGTCATGCTTACATCCCTGACAGGCCAGGTAGACATGCAGCTCATGGGTCTGTGAGAACAGCATTCATGACCCTAAGCGATCCTGAGCCACAAATGACAAGAACATGGTGATATTTCCACTACACACACACACACACACACACACACACACACACACACACAAAGCAGCCACAGCAACTCTCAGTTGTCCACAATGAAGCCAAAATAAACACGGGCAAATGAAGTAGACAGGTAGTCCCAGCCTCATTTCAGCAAGTAATGACAGATGGAAAGTCCATCAATCACAGTTGCTGAGCAGAACTGAACAGTGAGGTGATGTCGTTCTGTGGAGTTAATGCTTTTAGAATATCTATACTCATTTTTAAAAATCTGGCAGTATGAAAGTATCACACAAAGATAAAGCCTAATACGTCCTTAGCTACAGGATACTTAGTACTCTCGCCCCAGCTTCGGTGATGAGATGCCTCATTTCTGTTACCTCCAGTGTTTGCAGGATGCCCTTTCTCTCCACCCTTTCTGTTTTTAGAAGTAATGGCCACAGACTAAGCAAATACACATGAAAAATACATTGCATTGAACTTTTAAGTGAGATGTGATTACAAATGGTACACAGCAAAATGTTCCTTTTTTGTCTGCACAGAGAAAGTTCCAACAGTCACCAAAAAGAGTGTTTTTGGAAGTTTGTGTTGGGGTGGAGACAGCGGTACGAGCATGTCTCAACTGTAAATATATCAATAAACTGTAATGTTCTAATTAAACCCCAGGGTATAAGATTACATACTTATGTCTGTTATGATTTCTAGAAAAAAATTACATAAAATATAAAGAACTCCAAAGCTTATTTGAATATTCAGCAGTTTAGCATACTGAAGGAGGCATCTCCATTCCACTGGCAGACAACTGAAGTGTAGATAGCATCCACTACCTGGCAGAAGTGTGGACACTGTACCATTCAGAGTGAGCAGACAGGCCTTCTGTGCAGCCTCACATAGCACACTGAGAGCGCACACACAAGAGGTTGCCAGGGTCTGTCATGAAGACTAAAATCTAGACAGAGACAGTTCCCCAGACAGATGGGCTAGCTTGCAAGCACATCACACCACAGGATAGTTGATTGAACATTCCCCAAATCGGATGAAGATTAGCAGCAAACATGAACTTGGCAGTCTAGAGTAGTTTTAGTCACATCTTTAAGATCATTCATGTCCCTGTTTGTTTTCACATGTAGCTTCTATCTTGACTTGGTGAAGCTCAATAGAGTTTGGATACATTGTTAATACAGTCCCACAAGTGCCACATAATAACAACAACAGGAACAAAACAAAATTGAACGCTAAAGGGCATAGTTAGCGATGTCCTAAGATACAGAGTAGATAAAGCATGTTAATGAACCACCATGAGCGTCAATACTCTGAAGTTAATGTCTCTTTGTGGAAGTTCGGTTAATAGTGGAATGCATTCTAGTTTAAAATTATTGTTGTCACAGATGTAACTAAAATTAGAAGCTTAACTTGGCTCCTGAAAAAAAATGATAAATGTGCTGAGTAAATGAATTTGAGCAGGAGTGAACTAAGTCAAAGAAATCGATTTTTTAATGGAGAACATTGGTGTCTTCAGTTGCAATTTTGTAGAATTTATATTTCACCTTTATGACCAGAATGGAAGCATCATTATACATTCTTTGCCAGTACAACTCTCAGCCCTTCTTTACCTGTCAGCGAGTGATACCAAACTTTACATGGCCCTGGGGAGAGACTGCACACATCTCTTGCTCTCTGCAGTCATGAGAAGCTCCTGATGGCAGTAGATGCTGTTTGGCAGGGTTAATAACAGGGAGCTGGGCCATGCCATTGCTCTAAAGCAGTTTTCCTGTGAGCCCATAGACGTGATGCTCGTGAGTAACTCACCATCTTGGGAATGAGGACACCTTGTGAGCCTCCCATATCAATTCACACTACAAGATGGCTATGTAGATGAAACACCTTCCACTTGCATTAAGAAAGGAAACAGATGAACCAACACCAGAGTTCTTGGGAGTGAACTGAAGTGAGTTCTGCTCTGAAGTAGTTAGGGTTCTGTTCTTAAAAAAAAAAAAAAAAAGGATGGGCAGGGGTACCCAGATGACCACAGCGGAAGGCAAGGGCACATTTAAAATACTAACTTAATTGCATCAGAGATAAAAAATGATGTCTAAGACCTGGAAAGAAAAATATCTTTTTTTAGACACAAATTTAGCCAGGTTGTCTGGAGGACCTATTCATACTTAGGCTGATGGCAGGAGAGGTAGTATGTATTTGTACATATGTAATGTAGTGGCCGAAAGTTGAAAAACCTCAGGATTTTAAACTACATAGGTCAAGGCTTATAAATGTTCTATTATCTGGTTCCCATTTGCCAAATTTGATTTTACAGCTAAGGTTTCTTGATGACACTAGGAACAGCAACTCTTCTCTCTCCCAGGAGTGATGAATCTCTCTGGAAATGTTCACTGAATTGTTTGGAGTGAAATATATGGCAGGTTGGGAATTTCATAACTTTCAATTGGGATGACTGTGTTTCCATGGGAGTTTGGAAAACAGGAAGTATGGAATGTCCTGGGGCAATGACATTAGGCTTTTTGTTGTCCCTCTCTCCGCTGACTAGCACAGCATGGGCTTAACTTTGGAGTTCTCAACAGAGCATATATGTGGGCACTTGGCTTCAGTCAATCAATTTCAACCAGTTCTTTGGGGAAATTTTCAAATGAGCCAACATGGTTGTTTCCCTTTCTCTCCTACCTGCTCTCTTTTTATAACACATGCTTGCCAACCTCCTTCTGAAGAAGCCATTTGAAGCACCCTGTGAGGCCTTTCATGCTCACTGCAAGCATGCAAAGAAAGAGGCCCAGGCTTCCTGACTTCATTGTTTTGTATTAGATTGTAACAATCAGCTTGACAGATATAGTATTCAATATAGCTACATTATGACCCAGGTCATAGAAAAAGGACATATGAATACTATTGCAAAGTAACTATTGCAATACTTTATGCCCTTGCTTCTCTCTTTCCCTTCATGTTAATTTCTATGATTCTTGAATTTAGATGTCATTAAAATTCCAAAAAATCATCAGTGTCTTCTTATCTTTGGTGAGCCAACACTTGCTCCTCTGGGTGTCAAAGTGGAAACTTACCACTAATTTATAAGTTTGAAACTAAGCATACAAGAAGAAAACATGCACATACTATCCTGTCAACAGCCTTGCTCAACAAGCTTGTGCTAAATCCTTTCAGGTGATATTTCTCTGTTTCTGAAGGGAAGAGTGGATCTTTTACACAACCACCGAAAAGGAAAAAAGTCTATGTAAAGAAACTGATCCTTCAAATTATGTCTTCATAAGATCCTTTTCGCAAATGCTTCTGGAAGGCAGAGATTTCTCTTGGCATTTGGCACAGAGGTTAAGAGTTGTTTCTATATTATTTCTTTCTCCTCCTCTTCTTCTTTTTCTAGAGCACGTTTTTCTGAGTAACCTTCGCTCTCTTAGAACTCATTCTGTAGAACATTCTGGTTTGAAACTCGGAAATCTGCCTACCTCTGCCGCCAGTATGCTGGGATTAAAAGTAGGTACTACTGCCACTAGGATTTTGCATATTATTTCTATATGGTCTTTAGGAAGCCTAGAAGAAAAGATTGGATGTTCAGGTGTCTCATCTCTCTCTCTTCAACTGCCATGGCTCGTCAATTTTCTGGACCACTCAGCTTTGTAATCTTCTATTTTAACTTGAGCATGTTTAGAGACTTATGTAAGGAAGGCATGCTTTAAAATTATAAATCCTTTGAAAAATATGGTTATAAAACTGTTTTTCCTCAATGCAGGACTCATGGAAAGGTTACCTAGTTGCCTCCTAAGTAGGTGGAAAAGCTTAGCTGAAGTTGGATCTGAGAGCAGTGGTTGAGGTGTTGGCCTACGTTTTATAGGAAGAGGGACCTTCAGAAAGCTTCTAGCCAATTTCTAGCTCAGAATTGGTGCTGGTTCCAGAGAGCCACGGTGGTGTTTAGTGGTGTGGGCCGAGTCGTTAAGGGATGGAGGCCGCTCAGGTCATGGAATTCCACAGCTACTCACAGCATTTCTGGTTACAGTGCTTGTTGGGCAGCTGACACTAAGTAGCTATCTCTCTGTGAGTCATCTCTGTCACAGGTGCACAGATACGCAGGATCACTGGCAAGAGTCACTGCAGTGGGGTCTGAAAACCTCCATTATGTTTATGTGGTTCAAAAAATCTTGCAAGGGCCTGAATTTCATTTTCTTTTTTCCTTATCCCATGATAGAATTTTACAGTTTGTAGCTCAGGCTGCTTTAACTCATTATCCTCCTGCCTCAGCCTCCTGGGTGACCCTGCACCCAACCCCTCAATGTTTTTAAAGTCAACACACCCTTCAGATATTATTAATGAAAGTGCAATATATATATACATTTCCTAATAGTAGACTCCCAGACCTGTGATAGGGTCTCCAGTCAAGAGCAAAAGTCCCACTTTCTTTTTAGACAAAGGCAAAACTAAGTTTCCTGACATCTCCTCACAGCACACAGCACACACACACACATACACACACTCACGCACACACACAAACAAAGGGCCCCTAGGTTATCATCCATCCAAGTGAGAAGCATGATTTGAATCCGTGGCAAGAAAGTTATTCGCAGTAAAACTATAGTCTGGGGCTTCCGCAATACCTTAATTGAGAAAAAAAGTTGCAAAAAAAGGTTATGAAAGAGAAATAAATGTTACATGCAAGTAGCAGGTGTTTATAGATGAATGATCCTTACAAATATAAGAGCAAATTTGCCACATATTAACACAGGAGATAGCTCACGCTTTGAATGCATATATGGGCCACTGACATCAAAGACTTCCTTCAAATAATTATTAGGCAGTATAATTGAAGGCTAATAGACCATTTATAAATGCTGATTCTTGGCTGCTCTGGAGCCCATTGGAGCTCCTGTGTGGGAGACATTAACAGCCACAGTTGGGTTGCGGTGGAGGAGGGGTTTCCTTGAGCCTCGTGCTCTGCTTGGCGGCCGAGATGGCTGGGTCGGTCTCCAAGCTCTCTGACATTTTGTCACAGATGATATCTACGAGGCGCTCGAAGGTTTGCTTCACGTTGATGTTATCCTTGGCGCTGGTTTCAAAAAACTCAAACCCTGGAGGAAACACACAGAAACAGGTCCGTCATTTCATGTTTCTGAAGCCCAGTGGATTCAGTTGTGGTTTTGAATGTCAAGGGGGCGAAGGCCCCGGTGGAAGATGGCTGTGGTTTAGACGGGGACGGCAGCTGGGCAAGAAGTGCTACCCATTGACCAGAGCAGAGAGTTATAAACACGGATTGATGATGTTCATTTTATTTGTCTCTACTGATTCATTCCTGCTGTCTGCAAGGGCAGAGAGATTTTCCAAATGGAATTCATATATTATTATTAAGAACCTCACCAGCCTCTTGTACTAACACCTTGCTCCTGCCTCTGATGTGATCATAAATATTGGCTGACTTGGCTGGATTAAGAACAAAACACTGGATGTGGCTGCAACTGCTTTTCCAGATACATCTAGATGCTGTGGACTCTGACTTAATGTATCAACCTCTCTGTGGCATTATTGCTAGGCAGTGAGGGGCAGGGGTGGGGCTTAGTTGCTCTGAGTTCATTACTAGAGCTGTATACTTGGGTGCTATATTTTCTGGAGTTATCCCTTGCTCTGTTTCCTGGACATCTCGATGTGAATTGTTGTGCTCGGCCACAAGGCTGACTCCTCTGAGAAAAGTGAGATACCTTAGGATTTTCTGTCTGGCCACCATGTAGTCTTTTAAAGTCTTCTCTAAAACTGACATTGAATTCCATTCTTCTCTCTTTGCTGTATTCCGTCAAAGTTAACGTTTTTTTAATGATTTAGAAAAGACCCTGTGCATATTCTACCAAAAGAGCTCCTGTACAATCCTGTCCTAATTTTTATCCTGTCTGTTCAGTGGCTGCCCAGTCATGGGACTAAGCAGTATCTAACAGGACACAAGGTGGCGCTAAAGAATCACAGGAGTTAACATAGACCTCCTTCAACCTCTGGATGTTTGAACTGAGTGTTAATCCAATAACCCAGCAGTCTCTGTAACACTGTTTCAACTATCTGGTGGGGGCGGATTTCCTTCTCACCAGTACTATTTACGGCAGTAAAGTTTTTGAATGGGAAAGAAAACAATAAATTTTAATTGAGCAGCGAAATTACACGAAGGTAGGAACTATGGGGGGTGAGGGGAGTGAACCCCAATGCAATGAATTCCGGGATGCAGCTGTCTTGAAGCAGTCTCAGAATGCAGCTCTGCACACAATGTTATCATTCCATTGTTCGCATTCACATTCTACTGCCTGTGCTTGCCAGTCAGTTGCTATGGCAACTGCCCCAATTGGCCAGCCAGAGATTGGTCTGGTCCACTGGGGGGGAATGTTGATTTAGGATGTGTTGGGCAGAACACAGAGAACCTTTTTTAATCCATTCTCAATTTTACACCCTATAAATCTTTCTGGTTACATCTGGCCCTATCTCAGAGGAGACACAAAGATTCAAAATGATTAAATCCAGCAAATGCCTGGCTCCTGGGACCAAAAAGAAAAGAATAGTCCACTACCTCACATCTATGTCCAGATCCCTTTAATAACTAAGAAAATATTTGTTTTCTTGAAAGGAAAATAAATGATTTTCATGAGTTAAAACTTCTAATTTTTAGACACCACTATTTTATCAGATGACTAAACCCAAGTTACATTTTGACTGCTGCTTGTTAGGATCTGAGTAACAGCCAGACTCAGGAGGCTAATCACCAGCATATTAAAGTTCTAGGAAATAGTGCAAGGTATTTCAGTCCACCTTTGGCTTCTATTTCTTTTTTATTGTTTTGTGTCTGCACAGTGATCATGCCATTCTCTTAGAGTAGAAATTTCTTTATCTATAGACAAGGCCAGGTGGTGTGGACAGTGCTGATTTTTCTAAAGCTGGTGCAGTCCCTATGGCTGGATCATTCACTTTCCTGGTGGACCCAGACCAGGGCAGGATAGGTACCCTCTGATCGATGTTGTTACTTAATTCTCAGAGCTCTTTGCTTGCTATTTTCTAGGTGCTGGTGTTATTGTCCCAGAATTAATGGGGATGGGCATCATTTCAGAATATCCCCAAAACACACAGGGGATGTGAGACCTTTGGATGAAACTTTGGAGAAAAACAGTTCTGAAATTTGAGACAAAGCTGGGACAAGGTTCAGTTCTATTGTCCTTTCAGCCAGTGCTTCTTTTACATGAGAGCATGTTTGGGAAAGGACTGAACTTGAAGCACTGAGCCATTGCTGAAAGATATGGGCTGTCATCTCCCATTATCAAATGGAACTCCTTTATTTGGGCATTAGGTCACCTTATGATGCTGGTACACAAGTTGAGAACAGTAACATTCCTTACTGTGTGTAATGACTTGTTTATGCTCGGCCCAGGGAGTGACACTATTAGAAGGTGTGGCCCTGTTGGAGTATGTGTGTCACTGTGGGTGTGGGTTATAAAACCCTCACCCTAGCTGCCTGGAAGTTAGTCTTCTAGTAGCAGCCTTCAGATGAAGATGTAAAACTCTCAGCTCCTCCTGCACTAGGCCTGCCTAGATGCTGCCATGCTCCCACCTTGATGATAACGGACTAAACCTCTGAACCTGTAAGCCAGTCCCAAATATATATTGTCCTTTATATAAGACTTGCCTTGGTCGTGGTGTCTGTTCACAGCAGTAAAACTCTAACTAAGAGACTGTGGGATCCTGGGAATATGTGGTCACTCAGGAGAGGGTGTCTAGGAGACCTGTACTCTATGATAACACTCTCCCCAGCATGGTGAGAAGCTGTAACAGGGTGAAAGTGGGGAAGTTTACTGGCCCAAGTACCCTGGCAGCCACTGTTCATAAGCTAGTTTTTAAAAAGTCTTCATTGTTTGCATATATTTGTTTGTTTGTTAATGTATTGTTTTTTATATTGTATGTGGCCTTGTAAGCGTGCATGTATGGAGCACAGGTATGGAGGACAGAGGACAGTAAGCAAGAATCTGTTCTTCCCTACTATGTGTGTCTAGGGAGTGAGCTCAGGGCATGGGGCTTGGCAGCAGGCTCCTTTATCCATCGAGCTACCTTGCTGGTCTGACATACTAGATCTGTCACCATGAGGAAATGATGGCTTCTGTACTCACTTTCATAATTTGTGGTATTTGTTTTGCCTGTCTTACAGCATTATCACGACTCTCAAATGGGAAAATGTGGGCGAAGGGGCCAAACAAGCTGGAAAGTTCGAGGAGAGCAGCGTTAGTGGCCACACACTGGTGTTTGTGTAGTCGAGTGCTTACCCTATCACAGAGACTATTGAGAGCACTTGCGACATTTTTAACGCCCTGTGTCCAAGAGCAGGTGCCATTAATTTGTCTAGTTTCTAGATAAGGAAATGAAGGTGGAGAATGGATGAGTGATTTGTTTAAACCTTCCCATGGTTGGCTGGGAAATGGTAGAAGGAGAGATCCATTAGCCACCTACAGACTTCCCTGCCTTTCTAGGTACCCTGAAGAAGGGAACCACGATTTTGTTGCAGTTCTAGGGTAATGAGGAATTATTAATTCACACACGATTTCATAACTTTAAATAATTCAAAGGTGATAACATGGACTTCAGAATGCCAGCAAACCAAACAATACAGTTGCTTGACAGTTTAAAGTACACAATGTGATTACAAAAGCCACATCTCTGTATGAACTAGAGCACAGTTACAAAAGGCTCTGAAAATTAAACTGTTTTTCAGTGACCAACAGCCTAAATCTATCATAAAGCTCAGAATTCAAACACTGGGAGCTTAAGGTCAATGTCACAGCTTTTAGTATTGTGTCACTGAGTCATTTAGATCTGGGGGAAACGGGAGCCTATCATGTACCCCAGACGTCTGTGTCCATTTGAATCACGAAGGTGAAACCTCTTTGTGAGAAGCCATTCATGCCCCATACTTGTGTGCAAGCATGTTTAAAATCATAGCCTAACTTACAACTACAAATGCAAACACTGGAGCTTTTATTCTTACAGCAACTCCTTGGACTTTCTGATTATTACCTCTCAGTGTCTTGGCCTTTTTACCTTAGCTACCTGGACCTAATAGCTTGTTCTCAGAAAACCTTACCCTCACATCTGTACACACCATCATCATCAGAAGTCAGGCATCAGTCAAAGAAGCCTCACAAACAGTCTTACAAAACCCTGGAGATTGGTTCCAATTCACAGCTGAGGATGGCACAGTTCACCAGGACCAAAGAAGCAGACCAAGGTCACGTAGCAAGCTGGCTGTGGAGCCTGACAGATCCCCTGACATGTAGGTTACCACTTTAGCTTCTTGCTCTGAACGCCTGCCCCTTATGCTACATGATCTGTAATTAGTAACTGTAACACACATGTATCTTTATCAGGGGAGCAGTGGACATGGATGACCTGGCTATCTTTTCCCATTCCTCCCAACTGCTCTCTGGCAGAGGCAGCCCTGCTCCAGACCCAGAAGATCACATGTCCCAGGCAACACATTCTTGTCTTGGGGTTCTCCAAACCTGACCTAAAAAGAACAACTCATGTCCTTTCTTTCTTTCTTTTTTCTTTAAAGATTTGTTTATTTATATGAGTACAATGCAGGTGTCTTCAGGCACACACTAGAAGAGTGCATCGAATCACATTACAGATGGTTGTGAGCCACCATGTGGTTGCTGGGAATTGAACTCAGGACCTCTGGCAGAGTAGTCAGTGCTCTTAAACACTGAGCCATCTCTCCAGCCCAACTCCTGTTCTTTCTAAAACCCAGGACAGGCATACCCAGACACGATTTAAGTTCAACTTTTTGTTGAGGTTTCTGTATAGCTGGACGAGCAGCCACTGTCTGGAAGGACTCTGCTGGTGAGCAGGGACATCACAAACCCCGGGACTTATGGGGAGTGACACAGGTCTGGCTTTCTGGCATGGTTCTTTACCCTGTTCCTTAAATGTCCTTGGAACAAAGCACAGAGAAGCCTGGAACCTTTGCAGACTCCTATACACAGGGAAGCAAGCAGGGCCATGAGGCCAAAAGCATGCTGCTCACTGAAGGTGGCAGGCTCTAGACTGTTACTCTGTCATGAGGAGAGCTGAAATGTCACAATACCCCACTGTGATTATCCTGTGTTAGCAATAACAATCATGGCTCCAAAATTGAGTACTGAACACTCTCTTTTCTCAGCTCCTTTAGCCAATGAATTTATTCAGTTTTGTAGATGATATTAAATTTTCTCCTACATGTTAACATTTATGCCATATAATGAAGCTCTTTACTATAGTAGTTTTTTTTTATATAAAATCTTTTTATTCACCCCAGGAAAGAAGTCTTGAACACTGTTTGGGCTCTCTAACTTTTTAAATTTGAAAGAAAAATCATCAGTGTGCCTCCATCCCCCCCCATAACACCCCAAACTGTACTTTAGTGTACCACTTCATTCCTAGCTGTCAATTCCTTACGTTCTTGCCACCTTTTCCATTTCAAGGGGGCTCTTTCTTCATTTGAGTTGCGACCGAGAGTTTCCGCTTCAATTTTCCGTGGAATTGGATGAACCAGAGCTGTGAGAGAAAGGTCATGGCAATGCCAGGCAGGTGACAGTTGGGCTAGAAGTAAGGACTTCAAAGCAGCAGGACCAACTGTCATTTTAGCTAGTCCCATGTTGGGGACTCAGCCATGAGACAGACCTTAGGAGTGGGAGGGGATGAGGATTTGACCCAGTTCTCTGAAGAATGGTCAAAGAAAGCAGCCGGAAGTTGGAACAGGAGCTCTGCCACAGGCTAAAGTTGATATAAACAGACCACAGAATGGGCAGATCTCTCAGGCTCTGAGTTTCCTTTGTCAGTCAGGTTTAACCAGATGGCAGGATTCAGAACCTGTGTAAGGGTCATCGTGTAGTGTTGATGAGCACGGGTCCCCACATAGAAAGTCTTCTCGATACCTTTAGACTAGTGTAGTCTCCTGATAAGGAAGAGAGTGCCTGAGCTTGCTGGAGGTTGCACAGGCTACTGGAATTGCCTCTCTATTGAGTAAAATTCAAGTCACGTAGCTGGCCATTCATGCTTCAGCTCTTAGACTTCCCCTAGCTTTCATTCCTGCACCTACACATCCAGCCCTCCAGGTCTACCAAGCTTGGCCCCTCCACAAATGCTAAATGGCTCAAAGGCTACCCCCCCCCACTGCAGCTCTTCCCATGAGTCTCCCTAAAGAACCCCACCCTGTATCCTCTCTCCCCCATCAAAATAGCATTTGCTTAGTGTTACATCTACTCCCAAGACTGTTGAACTTCTAATCAGGATTTTCCCTGTATTGTCAAAGGCCATGCAGGATGAGCAACAAACAGCTTTAGAACTCATGGAATGTGGCCCACTGGTTAGCACAAGCAAGATAGGTGTGACTCGGAGGACTACATGTCCCGAGGACTTTGTGCTGCTGTGGAGTTTTGCTCTGCTTGTTGTCCTCCTCACATCCCTCTTCATCTAAGAATTGTATGAAAACTCTAAGGGGGCTTCCAGCCCCTCATTGGGCAATGTCTTTGGCACTCACAAGCATAGTGCTTGATTTCTTTTAGGGACTGATGCTGGAACAGATTGATGATTCAATCACCACTCTAGGAAGGAACTTAAAATTTTAGTTTGTCAGCAATGACCACCACACTTAGAAAACATTTGGAAAAACAAATTGTTAGTGAAGCTAGGTTAAGACATTTTTGTTAGTGGCTTTGACATAGAAAATCTTAGGGAACAATTTGAAATTCAGAAAGACACGCTTAGAATTGAGCTAGGGCCTTTTTGAGGTCAAGGAACAAGAACAATGGCAGTCAAACTAGCCTTGGCTGATGGGACTCTTACTGAGGCTGGACTGGTGATTTAGGTGATAATTAGTTTCTTGTAGCTATCCTTGCCCTCAGCTTCCTGATAGAACTTAATAAAAATTTGCTGGTGAGTACATGTGAAATCAGAGGATTTAAAGTAGAAACCACTGTTTTTTATATCAAAGTTTAGATTTGTGATTTTTAAAATTTGTATAAGATTACTTTTTAAGATAAATAAGAAAATAATGACCATTTCTTTGTAACAGGAAACTACTGCCTGCCAGTAGGAGAAACTGGCTGAGAAAATGACCTTGCTTGCTCACACTTTGTTAATTTATAACAAGTTGCTTAGTTATGAATATATGTGAGTTCTTGGGAATAATTTTTTTAAGGCCTAGGTAAAATGTTAAGGCCTAGGTAACTGTTACCTCTCTCTCCTGCCATTCTGTGCTGTTTCTAATGTTATAAGGAAACTCTCTCATATGCTGTTACTGTTGTTACTAAGATGTTTTGTGCTTTGGTGTTCTTGAAAATCATTCACAATAGAAGTCAATTAGAATGGCTTTGTATAGTTAGCCACAACAAGCTTGGACCCGAACCAACTGCCAGGTAACACTTCCTGCACCTATGTCTAAGTTTTTATGGTTTTTGCTTTTACAAGCTGCCCCTGGGTTGGACCCTCATATAAGAGAGACACCCGCACCAATATAAAAAGCTATTTGGAATAAGACTTCCAGTTTGAGTAGGGTTGGAGTAAGTTTAAGTTCCCAAGGCCTCCCTGGAAACTTACATCCTGCTTGGCAGAAAGAGACATGTACGTGGGTAACTGACATTTTGATTGGCAAGTTAAGACATGAATGTTGGGCTAGGTAAGTCTCCTGCCACAGCTGAATACCCCAACCAATTAAAGCAGGATACGTGTACAACAAAGAAATATTCCTAAGGAAGCCCTCTATCCCTAAATCCTGATGGGTTGAATAACTTGGCACAGATGTTTGTAGATTTCAGGCTTAAAAGCCCTGTAGGATCTGGACTCAATGTCACAGCCAGCTCCTGGGTCTGTTCTGTAGCCCTGATGGATCAATTCCGGGGTGAATGCCCAATAACTATCCCTATCTGTCTGAGATTGGAGTTCCTGTGAAGCAACTCCTGGACCCCAACAATTTTTTTCTTTACTTGTGCTATGAAATGTTTTTTCATAATGATTCACTAAAAGGAAAATAGAATGTAATCACATTGTAATTTCTATATTGCTTGAGAGATTCTGATGGGATATATACATTGTGGGAAACAAAATAAAGTTGTTGGAGTCTACTCATTGGTGTTTGCTCCACCCACACAATGTGTAAGTGTGTATGTATGTATGTATGTATGTATGTAAAGTGGTTGGAACCAGCTTATTGTATTTTGCTCCACCCACAAGAAACATGTGTCTGTGTATGTATGTAAAGTAGTTGGAGCTTTTCTCTACCCACCCAATCTATGAATATATATATATATATATGTATGTATATATATATGTATGTATGTATATATATATGTATGTATGCATGCATGTATGTATATGTGTGAAGTTGTCAAGGCTTGCTTGTTGGGACTTGTTGGAGCTTGCTTCAGCCACCAAGTGTCAGTGTGAGTGTGTGTGCTTGCTTTATATTGTTGCTGATTCTACATTCCATTCTTGGATTGCTGAACATATTGTCAGTATTGGTCTTCACACACACACACACACACACACACACACATATATATATACACACACACACACACACACACTGTGGAGCCAGACTCTAATTCTTGCCATGGTTTTCTATATGTACAACATAGCTACATTTCTCTGCTGTAAAATGAATATTTTAGAGGTGCTACTTCACAATACAGTCTGGATCCAAAGCAAGGGAAACCGCTGTAAATGGGACAGCACAGCGATCTTTACATGATGCTCCACAATGGTCACCCATCTGTGGATGTCACAATGAAACCTCATTTGTTTGAGCACTGGTACTTGAAAATATATTTCCATCACTGCTCTGTTTCATTCTGTTCTTGGATTGCCGAACATCTTGTTAGTGTTGGTCTTCACCACTGTATATATTCAAGTTTGAAAAATATCATTAAAACTTGAAGTTTTCAACCCAATGAGCCTCTCTCTGGAGGCTGACCACTGTCCCTGCCCTTCCTGTTGTCCCTGACATGAGATCAATGTTTGCATAATCCAGTGTCCTTGCACTCCTAGTGGATTCCTTGGCATCCACATGTGAACCATTGGTGGGAAGGTGGAAGCTGCACAGAGAGGCTTCTTTGTTAAGAGAAAGGCAAAAGCGTCCACTACCTTTGTAAAAACCATTGTTCCCTATGCATCACGTTCCCTGGTTGCTTCACTTTTCAAATTATTTATATCACCTGCTTATCCCCTGTGGCTATTTCAGTTTGAAGTCTTCCAGAAAGATCCGAGGTCCCTTGGGTAATATAGCTCTAAGGTCTTGCATGGTGAACCACCCATCCTGAACATCTCCAGTTCCCTGGTAATTATTTTCAAGTATATATTTTTGATTTAATTACTATTTTTATATCAGCTACAAAATTGATATAATGTAAAATTCAGCATTCTAGTCGTTTTGAAGCATATAATTCACAGCCTTTAGGATAAAATGTTGTGCAAACACTAGAATTCAATTCTAGAACATCTTCATGATGCCCAGAAGGAGAGTCTACATCCAAAAAGCAGTCACTCTCCATTTCTGCTGGTCCCCTCTACTAGGTATAATTTTCTCTCCAGTTCAATTGTGCATCCCATATGGGGTTTCTCCCTATCCCTGGAAATATCCAACACAGCATCTAGTAGAAGCAGGTGCCCAGCAGATGTTGGCTAATTACAGGATTGATTGCTATTAATTGGTTGGGAGAAGCTGGTTGATCGAAATGGAAGGCAAGAGAGAATCACGTATTCCTTTGTTCTTTGTTATGAAGTGACTGAACTTGCAAGTAATTTGTCAGCTGCAGTATTTCTAGATGGAGTTTACCAAGCATGGAATTCCATATCGTATCATTTCAGATTTTCCCTGTGGGAAATTTTCTATATCAAAAAATCAAAGCAGTCCTTTTTACCCACGAGGAAAGGCATTTGTGAACAATAGGAAGAAGTATAGAATTGTTCAACTCCCATTAATAACTTTTGTTTTGCTTCACAATGTAAAAACTCTTAAAGGGTAGGAAAGTCAAGATTTTCTGAGCTTTCAGAGTATGATAAGTGTCATTCACAATGCAAGAGCCACTGTTTTTATACACATAAGTGCCAAGTATTTTCCAAGTAGAGTTTGTTCCTTTAAATCCATTGGACGTTTCCTTTGTAAGTTCTTACCATTGCATTTAGCTTTTAATGATAAAGGAGACAACTTCCACCCTTGCCTGTTACTGTTTACATGAGCATTAATAACTGTCTTTTGTATAGGATTTTCAATTAGCAATAGCATCTGTGTGCACCACCCAGGTTATGCTTGCCGTGAGAGATGCCTATGAAACAGAGCAGTGATGGAAATACATTTTCAAGTAACAGTGCCCAAATGAATGAGGTTTCATTGTGACATCCACAGATGGGTGACCATTGTGGAGCATCATGTAAAGATCGCTGTGCTGTCCCATTTACAGTGGTTTCCCTTGCTTTGGATCCAGACTGTATTGTGAAGTAGCACCTGTAAAATATTCATTTTACAGCAGAGAAATGTAGCTATGTTGTACATATAGAAAACCATGGCAAGGATTGGAGTCTGGTTCTACAGTCCCAGGCGCTTCCCTTCAGAACATTCCTAATGTCTATTTTATGTCTTCTGACAGGTTTAGGCCCAAACATGATGGAATAATCTCTGTTGGCTTCATAAAGTCAGTCATGGGGACTCTTAGCTATCCTGAGCAACATGCTTTGATGCTCAATAATTCTTAGCTGCATATATTTATTTTACAAAGTGATGACTTTCATAAAGACATTTTTGGTGCAACTGGATCTGACATTTTAACCAAATTTACCATAATTGCAATTTCTAAAAGTCAGACTATTCCTCAGAATGTCTGAATCTAGCTCCATCCACAGGCAAATCAGCCTGTCCAGAGCAGTCACAGAAAGCTACCCAAAGCATTACTTAAAGGAATTTCTTTTTTTACAGTGATACATTCTGAAAATTGCAATTAATTCATATGTTTTCTTGATGGTTTGTAGTTAGGATTTTTTTTTCTTTTTTGATCCAGAAGCAAATGATTTGGTCTTTGGTTTTCTAAAGCCGAGGATATGGTGATGAAAATTTGCAGCCTTTAGAATTCTTCCTTTAAACAAACAATTGCTTCCTTGTCAGAGCAAGCCAATCCAGGTGATTGGAAACTAATTATAGTTAAGGGCAAAAGAGAAAGCCAGGACAGGGTGTGTTATCTAGCTAGAGTAGAGATGTTTACTTGAATGGCTTTCACAGATGAAATATGATGGTTTCTATGTGCATGAGGGACGAAGCATATGCCTGCATCGAACAGAGCTTAGTGCTGGGACTTGGGTTTGAGAGACTAGAGAAAGTGCCCTGTTGAGAACAAAGTTAGGAAGCTCCACAAAGTACATAGGGCTAACACTCTGCAGAAGCAACTCTCCCCACACAATATTAACAGATGACTTCTGGTGAGACTGGGGCCCTTTCACAGATCCATAAAGGAATAAGGGTGTCTCTTAAATTCCCAACATGGAGGGCATGATCTCCTTTTTCCCTGTGATCTAATAAGCCACAGGTTTATCTGAGGATAATGGGGCTGAACCGCCAAAGGGAAGGGAAAGGAGTGAGCACAGCCCCGGTCTCTTGCAGTGGAGAAGAGTGGAGACAGGGTCTGGATGACACTACAGGGACAGACACGCAGCTTTGTTGGCACACTTGAGAGGATAAGTTAGCTTGTTTAACAGTGCCCCCTTAATGTCATGAGCCTGTCCCTAGAGGCAAGCACTAGAATAAGAAATAAGTGAGAAGCCATCATTGGGATGGTTTGGCTAACAATTTGTTTAAACACTTTTTAAAAATGATGCTATTTTTAAATGTCAGAACAGTATTCAGTAAATTACATGAGAGATTCAAGATTAATATCGAACAGGATTTATGTTGGATGCAGGCTGATTTAACTGTACTGAGCATGTTGGAGGAAGAGGCATGATGTTTATAGGCTAAGTATATTGAATGCATTTGTAGTCCCTGATGTTTTCAAGTTACTGGTAGGTTTATTGGGACATAATACCACAGTTCAATAAAATACATCTGTATTTACAAATGTGTGACATTTCTTGGGGGCAAATAATAATAAGCATTTTAAATTAGAAATCAGTCCCCAACGAATTTAGTTGGTGAGCCTTATTCTCTACTGCTCTTAGTTATGATAATTTTACCTTGAGAAAAGGAAAATCACACCAACCAGTGTGCAAAGCTAATAAACAGATCTGGACCTCTGCCAGCTCTCTTAGCCCATTCTGGATTTGAGCCCTTTCCAGTTTCAAAACCTAAACACTGAACACACCAAACTCATTTAGATGAGTCTTGTTTGTTTTCCTTTCTTTTCTTTTTCAGTGCTGGTAATTAAAATGAGGCAGCTTACATTTCTTATATTCAACTTTAAGATTGTAGTAACATTGTTCTTAACACTTTGATGGTGTTGGAAAAAGAAACCGGAGGTCAGTAGTTTATACAGACCTTCATCATCTGAAACTGGATTCATTTGTTCATACTTTAAATGCCGCACAGCTTAGATCTGTGTGTAGGATTGAGAAAGGCAGATCAGTCAGATTACCCTGAGATCAGGAGCCAAGGTGGGTTCTGAGTGAGATTCAAGTAGGAAAACAAGAGGATGTGGAAATTTGTGAGATGGGCTAAGCAGGGTGAGAGACCAGAATCTCTTTAGCAAAAATACAGTTTTGCAGTCTGTGGCTCTTGGAGAGAATGGGGCCTTCCTAGGGGTCAAATGTTGGTAGAGATCTGAAGTAGTAAGTTTTTTTCCCACAGGTTGGCTTCATTGAGTAAATCAATGATGATTAGAACGGGGATTTGCCAAAGTCTTGGAAAGTCTTTCAGTGGAGAGTGTAAGAGTTTGAGGCCTGCCATAAAAGAGCAAATTGCATATGCCATGTATGGTCCTACAGCGTGTAGTGTCACCAGCCAAGCCACCATAGCACCTTTCATTCAAAGTGAGTCACTTTGAGCTTGAACGGAGTGCTCTGGGAAATGAGTGAGCCTCAGCGTGATCATCCTGAGCAATGTGGGTTGCATGGGACGTATGGCCTCTCCGTTCATAAAGAGCATTTTCTGAGGAATAAATTCCATCTGCCAATAGGGAGGACAGAGAGTTACAAAACATAGACCAGGAGCCAGGAAAAGGTGGACAAAGGCGCCTTCCCTTTTTAATCCATGGATGAGAGCACGTGTAAGTATACCCAACACATCCTTGATCTGTTTTCTACCTCCTGGGAAAACGTAGCCAGAAAGAATGTGAGCCCGGGGAAATAATGGCAGGGTGGCCGCACTTTTCCACAGACAGCTCTGTGTAGCCAGGTACTTAGAACATTTAAATAGCATTGCTGGGACTCCTTGCCAAATCCAGAAGTTGGCAAGCCCTGTTCTTTCATAAACACAGCAATTAAGATTTAAATAAATCTTTAAAAACTGCTGAAGAGCAGTCAGTGCAAATGCGGAGCAGGTGGTTGGAGTTTTAAAAATAGGCACTGGGGCAATGCTGTATCCTCATTAGGGTTGCTGACGACTCGACCTGTTTTATTATGGAATTGTTTTTGCAGGGGCAAGGAGAAACTATTCTTTTTTAAACTGAGGGGAAAAATAATAATCCTTCATTAAGCTGGAGTGCCTGGAGACAATGGTATAGTCCGAGCTTGAAAAAATGACCGAAGTGGGGCATGCCTGTCACAGGTAACTTGTGCTTCTTTGGTTTTGGTGCTGAGGTTACTAAATGGCCCTTGGCATGTAGAACTTACACTGTAATGAGAGGCTGATGCCTATAAAATTGGAGTGTGTGTGTGTGTGTGTGTGTGTGTGTGTGAAACAGTAGCATCTTTTACTTTAGAAAAAGTTACCAATGTGAGCACAGAGAGCCTGGGTGGTTGGTTCTTAAGATTTGCCTTACTTTGTCTTATACAGTTCTTACGTCATATAGGAATAGATTTAATGGAGTCAACTTTTTAGAAGTTAATGGAATTTCATAGGAAAATAGGTGGTTACTTGCACCACACAATACACAAAGTCCTCATCCTGCTAAAGACCGCCAAGCACCTATCATCCTGAAACTCTCAAATCAAAGCCATAAAACTTTTAGACACCACCCGACGGTTATCTTGGAGGGAGTCCATCATCAGGGCTGCATACACTTCCCTAGCTGCTCGAGCTTTAGAGATGGGTTTATGTGTTCGGTTGACAAGGAGTGGTATCTCCCAGCTGTTGTCAACTTGACAGAAATGTAGGTGTGCTTGAGAAGGGAGAATCTCATTTGAATAATTCCTTCCATCAGACTGGCCTCTGGGCTTGGCTGTGGGTGCATTTTCTTGATTGCTAATTAACGTGGGAAGGCCCAGCCCACTGTGGCTAGTACTACCCTAGGTAGGTTGGCCTGGGTTGTATGCAAAAGGTATCTGAGCAAGCCAGAGGAAGCAAGGCAGTAAGTTAGCCAATTTGGTCTCTGCTTCAGTTCCTGCCTCTGCTTCCTTTGATGATTGGCTGAAACTGCTAAGCCAAATAAGTTCTTCTTTAAGCTGTTTTCAGTCATGGTGTATATCACAGCAACAGAAAGCAAACTAGAATATGCTCCATTTTCAGAGTTTCTGATTTTACTGGTGTGATATCTATCTATCTATCTATCTACCTACCTATCTATCTATCTATCTATCTATCTATCTATCTATCTATCTATCCATCCATCCATCCATCCATCTATCTATCTATCTATCTATCTATCTATCTATCTATCTATCTATCTACCTATCTACCTATCAGGCCTGCTTTTTAATGTCCCCTGAGTAAGTAATGCTGTTGTACTGATTCATGCTCTGGCCATGTTCCTGTGTTATGCTACACTCCGGATGGACTCCAGGCTTCCTGTCCATCACCTCCAATTTACTTTTTAACAAGTGGCTTCAGCAGAATATTTAGTCTTATATAATCCAGCTTTTAGAAGATTCAACACTATTCTAATACATGAAAGTTAGCTTTATAATTTATGTAATATACTGTTGGAACAACATATCTAAGAACTGAAAAACTGACACTGAGATGCAGGTAAGTATGTTTAATACTTTCTTCCTATACTCTGCCTGATGTTAAACACCCCTCTTTTAGGAATGCTACCTCTGTACTTGGTCTGAAATGAAATCCAGTCTTGCCATTCTATTCTTTAAACTTTGGCACTGGTTCTTGAGAACCAGTAGAGACAATCCCAGTCCATTCAGTGTGATAAATGGCCTCTTAGTGATATGTCATCTTTTTATGGGTTTAGATCTCTTCAGCACACAGGTTCTTCTTCATAGAGGTGCCATTGCCTGCTTGTCTAGCCATGAAAATTATATTTTCTTTTTTCAAGCCTGATGCAAACACTGTCAATGTGGCCTTCCTCTATGCCTCTGGATCGACACGTTCCTAATCTCTTGACCTCCTCTAAAACTTGTCTTCAATTCTATTGGAGATTCATAGACTGGCTTGTAAAAGTCATTATGTACTAGAGTGGGGCTATCCCAAAAGCTGCGGCTGGTCCTTGGGATATATTCTTCTATCTAGGCTGTCTTGTCTGGCCTCAGTGTGAGAGGATGCACCTAGCTCTGCATAGACTTGATGTGCCAGGGTTGGGGGATATCCGGGGTACTCCTACCCACTCAGAGGAGAAGGGGAGGAGGGATGGGAGTGTGGGGGCAAGGATTGTGGGGGAGTGCCTCGGAGGGGGTAATGAACAGGATGTAAACTGAATAAATAAAAAATAAAATGATTGTGTTTGAGTCCCTTTGGAGTCTAGAATCTTCTAATGATGAGTGCTTGACAGCACTGAATGGAATGAACGAATAAATGAAAATAATTCTGTATAGTGTTCCCAAATTTCATTTCGAAGCATCTGTCTCCTGTATCCATCAAGAATCACCCTTATAGTGTGACTCTAATGGTACTTTAGTAAGAACCCTTGCCTATTGGTTTTAGTTAGACAGATTTTAATCAAGTCCCGGTGGATTTCTCTTCATCCTTACTGGATTAATGAATAACATCTCTGTCCACAATCTCTGTTTTGGATCTCCCCAAGTCTCCTTGAAAATGTCTGTACCAATTTGATGGATGTATTTTTGAGGAGAAAATTTGAACATGAGTGAGAGTGTATTTTGGAGAATTTTTTCTTAGTAACAAGGAAACCATTCATGGATTCTTTACCGGGATTATGGGATCACTGGAAGATCAGAGAACCCAGGAGAAGAGTTTAAGTGGGTTTACTAGCCACACACACCTGAATTCCCTTCTGGATTTTAAGATAAAACTAAGTTCAGTAAAAATCTATTCAATCCAAGGTTATTTCAGGGTTATTGTGTCTGGAGCAGAACTTAGCCCTAGGGATAAACAGCTATAATAGTTTTCCCTGGTGGGAGTTCCTTAGGGTTAGCTAAGGGATCCCAAGAGCTCTGAGATCCCACAGGTAGACAACTACACATACAGCTCCCTCCGTTCTCTTTCCTACCTTGGCTAGCAATGGAAACCTAGGTTTTCAGGAAAATATTTGAGGATGGTAAAGTCAAAATCAGTACAATGGTGGTTGTTTGGCTCAGCTACAATCAGAATCAGGGTTACTGAAGTCCAGAGGTAGACTTTCCCATCTGGATGTTATTGATGCTTCATATCCTTCAGTTCTCTTTCCTTCAAGGACACTCAAGCCCCACGGCCAATGTGATCATCTCTTGTCTTTGATGGTGGAGAAACAGTCCACAGAGGCAAATCCCATTTGTTAGCTCTTGATTTATCTATATCTTCTGGAAAACAATGTCATATTCTGCCTGTCCCACCTCACACATCCAGAAATGCCACTGTGTGAAATAATGCACCATTCTCTGGCTTTACCTTTTCCTATTTTAAGAGATAGTTCCCTTAAGTGAATTGTCTACTTAAGCCAGAAATATTCAAATAAATATATGTGGCTTAGAATTCACAGATATAGAAGGTGACATTCTGTCAGAGTTTGTTTCTAGCTGAAAAACATAACTATGTAAATTAAAAAATGCAAAGCATTTTCTATGTTCTAGGCTGTGCCGTAATAGACTAAATGTTTAAAAATGCGCAGAGAGAATGTCAGCCACAGGATCATGTTCTGCTAGAGCAGTAATTCACTCTCTTCAGACACTCTGCTCATGGAAGTTAGTGTGGTGTAATACTAGTATTCTAGGATACTATCATACAGTATTATATGACACTACAGATGTTTTTGTTTATAATACAACTTCCTAGGGTTTAACTTTGAACACTTGAGGGTTTACCGCTAGTTTGTGTTGGTGTTGATGAATTCATTTGAAACTCCAGCTGATTCAACTGGAAATAGGTACCTGAGTCCTAGTCATGGGTTCACTGAAGACATATGATTTGCCTGTTATTCAGTAACTCAGGGCTAATGGGAACATCCACAGAAGTATGTAGGACGGGTGTGGTGGGCCAGGGATATAAGAAGCAGTTGGAAGAAGACTCCTATGGCTACCTAGGAGACTGAACACAGTGGTAGACAGGGTGGAAGAATGGGGAACCCCAGAATTAATGATGCAGAACTGCTTCTCAGGCCAGATGGAATAAAACATCCAGGAGAGGGAGGGCAGGGAAATGTTCACTGCCTATATCAGCAGTTATAGGCTTCCTGATTGTTGTTTTTAGAAGGTAAAGTCATCTGTCAAATTGGATGCCAAGTACCCAGAATACTGTAATCAGTTAATAATCATTTGTTGTGTGACCTAAAGAATAAATCAGATTGACAAGAGCACCCTCCCTACAAGAATTGCAAAGACCTCAGCTTCAGCCATAGGCAGCTATGGTATAGTTTCCTCCAGTGCCTTCATTTGGATGAGCAAATGATATGCAGAAGTATCTATCAATAACGGAGAGTTAAGTATAAATAGGCAAATAAAGCAGTTGTTCTGAGCCATCTGCCAAGGTGTGAGAATAACCTTTAGAAATGGAATGCCTGATATCCAAGAAATGGAATTTTATTGCTAATTGTTTTTAAAAGTAAAACCCTTCAAAGCCTTGTAATTTAGGTGAAGAGTTATTAGTTTTTAGAATTGTGTCTCCTGATCATTTGTAGAGGGTGTGTAGTCATGAGGAGAATGAATTGCATAGGAAGTAAATGATCTCCAAGTAGGCACATTTGCTGGTTGCCATGACAACTGCTGAGTCTTATTGACTGAATAGCAAAAGAAAAAA
>NW_021604578.1:9055426-9056463 GCF_004785775.1 Grammomys surdaster | reverse complement strand
CACACAGACACACAGACACACAGATATGTGGAGGGAGGGAGGGAGGGAGGGAGGGTGGAGGGAGGGAGGGAGGGAGAGAGGGAGAGAGAGAGAGAGAGAGAGAGAGAGAGAGAGAGAGAGAGAGAGAGAGAGGTAAAGTATCTCCAGAAATACATTCATTATTCTGATCTTATCAACAGCCAAGTTGTTTATTAGGTTGTTAAAACAATAAAGCTATCACCTGGCTCTTTTTGACAATGACATTGAATTGTTCTTGATGGTACTCAGTCTTTCATGGAGCCAAACAGTTTTTTAGCTTTCCTTATAAAGATAGCCTGCTTCTGTGGAGCCTTTCTCCTTCCAGGTGGATATGCCTAGTTAGATGATAAACACAGGGACAGAGAAAGGAGCCGCACGAAGTATCTTGTTATGTAACCCATCTTCTCACATCAGTTGCCTCCTCTAAGCTGTACTGTCCAGCCCTACCCATCATCACTGTTGGCTCCATCTCTCCTTGGGTATCCTGCCCCTCTCGTTCTCCCAGCCCCTCCTTCTCTCTCTACCTGCCTCTGCCTACTTCTTCCCTGTTGCTCTCCTCTTCTCTCTGCTCTCTACGTCATGAACTCCTCACCGACCTGTTTTTGTTTCCTCATTAGTTTTACTGTATTATATGTACCCTTAATCTTTCCACATGATCACGTGTTATTGTTGTTATTTGCTTCCTCTATAATGTCTGACGCATGCCACCTAAGCGGTGTTGAGTGAACTGTCTTGACTCAGTCCACCACTGGTCTTTCCTGAAACTCCCCTGACTCACTGTGAACTTTTCATCTTCAGGTAGATTTTGTGTTTGAAATGACCATACTGTTTCTACAACTCTACTATGCCATCTCATTGGACGTTATCTCAAAGGGCTTTTTGTTTACCAGATACATTCTCAAGAGATGAACTTGGCCCCTAAGAACTTTTCTTTAACAGTACCGTGGCTTGTCATTGATGCCCTGAAGTCCAGAATCTAGACTAGAACCTGTTCTTTGCCGTTACCATCCTTAACAGGA
>NW_021604578.1:8950426-9050426 GCF_004785775.1 Grammomys surdaster | reverse complement strand
GATTTCCTGTTAATCTCAACAAGATTAATGGAATCAGAAACCATATGCTAGTCTCCATGGTTACTCTTCCAAGTTCAGTTAACTCAGACCTTACCAGCACAGGATGAAATGATTAGAACAATAACTCTTTAACTGCCATTCAGCAAAAACAGAACAAGAGCACTTCAAACCTCCCTTTGACACATTTCTGCGACACTGGTTGGGATATACTTTCTTCCTTTCAGGTCTTACCAAAGTGAAAAGAAAAAAGAAAAAAGAAAAAGTTAGCTTCTAGAAATCTGGGAAGGTGCACAAGAAGTGCAAAGCATCTTTGATGTTTTATAACATTTTACACACAGTGAACTCTGCACAGAAGAAAATAATTTACATCTGAAGAACTATAAATTGTACATATGAAGAACGGCAGATTCCAATAGTATTGATTCTTTGATACTTTTCTGTGTATGCCATTGATTTCTTGTGAAGTCATTGTCTTCTTGTAAAGAATTACTGGTTCTCGCTACTCAAGCTGCTTCGAAAAACAGTCTGCAATAGTTGTCCCAGTGACTACAAGCAATTGCTGCTTAGAGTCCACTCTGAAAATAAGGAAAAATAAGGAGACAGAGAGAATGTAACTCTGCTACTCCCTGGTCAGTAGAGCTCAGGCAGATCTTCCTCTTACCCCTTGCTTTCAGTTTGTACCCATTACTCTTTCTCTGTTCAGCATCCACAAGGATCAGTGTCGGGGAGAACACCCAGTGTGTAAAGAAACTCCCTCACTATCAGTGTTCACCACAAGGGGAAGACAGCTCCTGTTGTTGGTCTTTCTTCTTTTTTTTTTCTTTCTCCTATTCAATTTATTCTTATTGATTTATTTGATTATTTAAACTTTTTAAAAATTTATTTGATTATTTAAACTTTTTAAATTTATTTGATTATTTAAACTTCTGGAGAGCCCTTGAACCTTATTCCAACTCAGAAGAATGAAATCAGAATTTTAGACTGGTAAGATGGTTCAAAGTTGATCTGAGAACTCACATGTGAAGGAAGGACTGACTGACTTTTGCAAGTTGTCTTCGAACACCCATATTTACACAAATACACACACACACACACACACACAAATACATACCCTTGAAAATGGAGTGGTAAAATAATTTAGGGCCTCCAGGGACTTCACTAGACATATTAAAAAACATCTCTCCAGATGACTGTTTTAAGTCCAGTGAACGCAGACACTACCAGCACTGGATGAAACTACCAAAACAATTACTATTTAATTGCAATGATATATGCACTAAGGACAGGAGATTTATGAAATGATTTTCTCTACTTACACTTTGCTGTTTGTTTATAAATGATTGATTTACTTATTTCACACATGACACCACTGTGCATTTACTGGTGGCTCACACAGATGTGCATAAAACAAAGAAACTCTGCAATTGAGAGAGTCTGAGTAAGGAAACAGAAATATGGATACAGAAGAATATTATTGATGTGGGGGATAAATATGAATACGTGGTTTATGAAGCTGAGGAGCTAGGCCTTTTATATGTATCGTAACACATTCTTTAGGAAGATTTCAAAGAAAAATTATAGCATTAAATTACTGCCTTCTGACGCTGACATCACTTAGTATTTAATGAAATGGGTTTTACATGGTAAAATTGGTATATTAGCCTAAGAAACTCGATAAAAAGTGAAGTAGCTGCTACAAATCTCATTCTTAGCTTTCATCCCCATGATGAGCTCTCTGGTGATGGCACAATAACAGAGAGATTACTGTTCTCACTTCCCATTTCTTCCTCCCTTGTAGGCAGATTATGTTTCTCTGCCCAGAAGACAGTAAAACTGAATAAGTGAGTCACTTTGGCCAATGGTGTTTATTCATTTCATGCCACTGTGGACAGCAGACAAGGAGGCCTGCTTGGGTTAGGGTTACATCAGTGTGTTCTTTTTAAAAAATATATTTTATTATCTTATGTGTATGGATCCTCTGTGTTTGGTGTGCAAGCCTGGTAGTCATAGAGGCCAGAGGAGGGTGCTGGAGACCCTGGAACTGGAGTTATAGACAGTTACATGCTACCACATGGGTGCTGGGAATCAAGTCCAGGCTCTCTGAAAACAGTCAGTGATCTAAAGTGCTGAACCTTCTCTCCAGTCTCCAGTAGTATGTTCATCCTGGAAACAGCCCACTCTCCCTTATACAGTTCCAGGATGAGAAGCATAAGCCACTGAGCTCCAACATCAACAAATCTTCATCCAGTCTAGAAAAGGCCAATGTCACAGTTTGAATATGAAATGTTCCTCACAGGCTTATAGTTGGGTGGCATGGCTGCCAACTGATGAACTTTGGGGGAAGTGACTGGATCCTCTGAGCTCTGACTTAATCAATAGATAAATTCCTTGATGGATTTGTAATGTGATTTTGTCTTTGGAGAGTGCTGAAAAGTAGGAGGTGGGACCTTGTGGGAGAAAGTATGTCACTGGAGTGTGCCTTTGAAGCTATAATTTGTTTCAAAATCTTTCTGAGTACTGTCTGTCTAAAGAGGGTACTAAGAGTACTCTCTTTAGTTCCTGGTCACCATGAGGTGAATGCTATTCTCTGTCATGTGCTCCTGCAGTATTGAGCTCAAAAATAATAGATCAGGGAAATCATAAACTAAGACCTATGAAACCATGAGAGAAAAGTAAACATTTCTTCCCCTTAAGTTATGCACATCAGGCATTTTATCACAGCAACAGACATTCTGACTAGTGTATTCAGTTTCACTCAGCATCCTTCTGTGGCCTTGTGTGTCTTTCTTTACCTCTTGCCTTCTCCCTTCCTTCCATCTCCAGTAGGATCACATCAATATGTTTTCATTTGCCCACACATGCTACATTTTCAGCAACTGAAAACTATGACCACTCTGCGAAGTTTCAGGTTTGTGATGCTTGAAATTAATGAAAGACCGAGAGCTCATTTAAGACAAAATGTGGGTTACAAGCATAGCATTAGATACAGGGTATTATGCAGCAGATGTTCTTGGTACACTGTCCCTCTCCCCTAGGACTCATCGCTTTGGTGCTTGCTGGCTGACTTCCAGCTGCCTGTATCTGCTTCTCATTACTTTACAGCTTTCTATAAAGCAACATAAGGGCATTTTGCCCAGCAGGGAAGGCCAAAAAATAACAAGGAAATAACACACCAAGGAGCAGACCTCAGCCAAAGACTGATAGGAATTGCTGTCTAATACCCAAGCTCCCCTTCTTCCCCAGATTGCTACCATTCTTATTCCCAAATTTGTAAACAGGAAAAGCCCTAGACACACATAACTGTAGCTGGCTTGAAGATAGACCGCCAGTTGGCCCTACCCCTTTCACAGCTCACTTCTCCAGCACTCTTAGGTGTTTCCAAACATACTAATTTGGGAACTTCTATCTTAGAACTTCCCCTTAGAGCCTGATTCTGAGGAGACCCTACAAAGACATGCTAAGAGTGTTTTTTTTTTTTTTTCTGGAAAACGGCCCAAAGTTCCAAAGTGTTCTGGAGCTGGTAGTGCTGGAAGTAGGGTTTAGATATGAAGCGTTAAATGTCCCCTTGAGTGTTTTGTTTCGTGCTGTGGTGGTTTGAATGAGATGTCTCCCATAGTGGAGCATTTGAATACTTGGTCTCCTGTTGGTAGTGCTATGTGGGGAGGTTTAGGAGGTATTGTCTTGCTAGAGGAATTGTGTCACTGAGGGTGGGCTTTGAGTTTTCAAAAACCTCAGGTCATACCCAGCCTTTCTGTTTGCTTGCTTGAGGGTTGACTTGTAAACTCTCAGCTGTCCCTGCCACACTGCCTGCCTGCTGCCACTCTTTCCTATCTTGACAGTGATGGACGCTTATCTCTCTGGAACCATAGGCCCAGAAGAAAGCCTCCCTTCTAAAAGTTGCTTTGGTCATTGGCACTTTATCACAACTAAGTAACTAGTAGTAACTAAGACACCTTCTGAGTAGCTTTTGGGAAACAGTCAAATCAAGAAGACTGATAAAAGCAACGATTAATGTACTGGTAGATTCATTCATTATTTGATAGCATTATTAGGAGGTGGTAGAGACTCAGGAAGAGGAACCTATTGTAGATGACATCACTGGAGATGTGACCTGGGAGAATATGCCTTGTTCCCTTCTCTGTGTCTTTTTTGCCTCCCATGTCTTTGTGTTCTGTCCACCATGATGTGAAACACTGAACTCTCCCATATGCTTCCCAGCTCGATGCTCATGGGTCTAGCAGCAATGATGCCATTAAAACTGTGAGTGGTAATAAATCCATCTTCCTTAAACTGTTTTCTTAGGTCTGACTAGTGCTGCAGGCTTTAGTAATGGCTGTTAACCACTTTCCCTTTCCCTAGGATCCAGTTTAAGGTTATCATTGAATTTAGACTTTATGAGCTTTTAAAAAAACCTGTGTGCCACCATCTATCTTAAATGAATTTATCATCTGTCAGGCCCTCTCATTGTCTTGCATCCAGTTTTTTTTTTTTTTTTTTTTTTTTTTTTTTAACCTATATCCTCTTGGGTCTGGTTCCCCTAATGAGGACCCATAGAAGCCCTGGGTATCACTCACAATAACTGTCACTTATATATATGACTGTATGTCACAGCCACTATCAGAAAGCCCAAAGATCTTCACTGGTTAGTCACTACTAGGTCTCTGCATTAGCCAACTTTCTAGCACAGGAAAGATGCTCAAAGAGTAAGAGCACATTAGTGATGGAAGGAATGAGCAAATGACAGACTGAGTATGGAGGAATGCCTAAGAAGTCTGGTATTTCAAATATAAGCACAAAGCCAGCAGAAACCAGAAGGGAATCTTCATCTCCTGTGATGACAAGTGCCTACTGCATCCATTTTAGGATGCATAGCAGACAGTGTTTTTTATAGCTTGTTAAACCCTGTGGAGTTCATAGTACCAGAAGGTTAGTTTTGGCCCCTTTCAGACCTGCAGGCTTTCTGTTTGATTAGTTTTTCATCATAGTTTGGGAAGGGACTTTCTGGCTCAGCACTAATAGTTAGGGCTACCCCAGGGAGTACCTTTAAGCTATGGACTTATTGTGTGGGGGGACCCTGATGCATCTCCTACAGTTTAGAGGCAAAGCTAAGATTACAGATGTAAAGTATCTTGACTAAAATGGTACAGCTGCTCAGGGACTGATGTGATTTATAACACAAGTCTCCCAAGAAGTCTCTTTGAAGACTGTTTCCATCAGGGAGGGAAGACATTCATATGCTAAATATCTGACTATCTTTTCATAAAAACAACAGCAACAGAATGTTTCCAGGAGACATTGTCACATCCCAGGATCTCTGAACACACACAAGTGTCCTTTAGTTGGCTGTAGAAATGAACAGAATTGGATGTGCCTCAATGGGTGTGTCTGACTTATTTCTCTGCTGCAATTCTGCTGCTGAGAGCTGATGTTGGGATGCAGTTCAGCCCATCTGATAACCTTACATTCTCTAGTCTAAATCTAGCCTTTGGCTCTCTTCTGCATGCCTTCCTTTTCTTTTTCATAATGTCTACCTTATCAATTTTGATTTCATGAGTTTTGTTTCTTTGCTTTTGTTTTCCCCTTTTGGAAGTAGAGGCTCATGTCCCCATGATGGTCTAGAATTCACTGTGTAGCAAAGATGGACCTTGGCTTTCTGATCATCCTGCTTCTGTTTTGTGTTGCTTTTATGCAGTGCTAGTGATCCAACCAATGCCTTCCTGCATGCTAGGCAAACCCTCAATCAACTCGACTACATCCCAGCCCTCTGACCTTATCTTCATCTCATAAAATGTCAAAGTCTATTTTAAAAATAGTATGCATAGTATGGAAATTGAATATTTCTCTCCTATGAGAGAAATAGAAATAGAAATAACTCAGTGTAGCCAAGGTTATCCTTCTGGACAACAAAGACAGGGATGGAAGCTGGTACTAAGGCAGTATGACCAAGAAAGATGATCAGAACCATGAAAGCTGGACTGCACAAAAGAAGTCTTCAGGTCAGATCCACCTCGAGTCATCTGAGTTCTGTGTCCTTCAGGAGTATGAGGCCACCCTCAAGCCCTGAGAGGCAACCAAGGGCTTCACAGATAATCAATTTCATTTTCATGGTCACTTGGACTACCCTGACCAACCCTTAGAAAGGAGGTTTCTTATGTCTGGTACTGGGGGTTTTGTTAGTCTATGGGTCCTTGTGGGGGTATAGTCAGCCCAAATGGCTTAACTTCTTTTATCATAATAACTCCTGTTACTATAGTTTTAGGTAAATATGAAATGACATGATTTCTTGAAGCATTATCAAACAACCATGGTGTTATTTGTCCTTCCTTCCACTTCTGTGTTCTCCCCTCGTGCAGTTGGAGCCTCCTTCCTGTTATTCCATTTTCCCCTTGCCATCACCTGTATCCTTCTATTCCCCTCCCAAGGTCACTCCACTCGCTGAGCATAGGCACCCTTTATATTCTCCTGGCTTAAGGTGGTCAATCTTGGTTGTATACTCACATCTGAGGATTTGGAGCTGGGAGTCAGAGATGAGAGAGAATGTGAAGTCTTTCTCGTTATGAATCTAGGTTACCTTACACAATATAATTTTTTCTAGGTCTATCCATTTGCCTACAAATTTCATTTTTCTTTACAGCTGAATAGTATTACATTTATATATATATACCATGTTTTCATTACCCATTAATCTGTTGAAGGATCTTTTAGGATGTCTGTCTAGTTGGACTTAAGACCTGCCCAACAGGAGGGAAATCATGATTGGTTCTGGAAATCTAGCCAGATTCCCGAGGCTAGTGAGGTCATGGACTTCAGAAAAGAATTTACTACCACCACTTTGCTAAACCAATGCAATTCCTTCTTACATTCTAAGTCTTATCCTTATACCTACAAACAATTGTAGCTACCAACCCTCATTAAAGAATCTTTCCTTTGCAGCAAATGGAGACCATGACAGAAAACCACAACTGGACACAGTGCAGAGAGCAGTGACTTGTGGCAAGCCCATCTCCAACAGATAACATCTACACCACAGCTCCTCATCAGACACAGGGAACACTGTGGAGAAGGGGGTGAAAAGACTAAGAGTCAGACTACCGGGAAGTCTGCTGGGAAATAGTCTCTCCTCAGAATGGCTTCGTAAACAAAACCAGACTAATGCCAATATCAACTGACATGTTAAGATAGAAGGCAAAACAATTTTGTAGAGTTCCTCTGATGGACAAAGAATTACAGGAAACTATTGACTCCTGGGAGAAGGAGAATTACTGTCTCCAGGGAATGGACAACCTTATGGTTACCCAATGTAGAGTGGTCAGCCTTGAAACCATATACAAACACCAAAAACAGACTCAGCAGTTCTTATATGTATTTGTGCATGTGTGTGTGTGAGGGTGTGTTTGTAACAAATATAATCAAAGAAAAAGAGGCTATTAACTTGTGAGTTGCTATTTCAATTAAAAACACTAAAACATAAAATAAAAAAACTCAACCAGCCTCCCCCTTTCCAAGAGAAGAAACAGAATCAGAACAAACAACGGCAAAATAAATGCCCCATTTACAATTACAAAACTAGTTTGCGATCTAAACCGAGAGTTATCCAAGAAGAGATGAAAATGGTAAGAAAACCTTTTTTTTTTTTTTTTTTTTTTTAGGAGAAAAGGTGTGTTTTGCTCATGGTTTCTGAGGCTGGGGCATCACCACTTGGCCCTGCAGTTTTTGGGATTGGGCAGGGTCACACAACAAAGGAAAACTACTAATCACACAGAGCATAAAGGAAAGCAAAAAGAAAGGAGAAAAGATAAATCCTAAAGTTCAAAGATCTCCAGTTTCATGCTCCCAGAGACTTAATTTTCTTCCTGGATTCTGGCATTTGTTTACATGATTAGAAGAACCAGGACCATTCCTCCAAGCTTTCTGCTTTCTCCTCTAGAAGAGGTGAGTAAAATCCTTCCATCTTCTTACTAGATTTCCAAGAGTTTTGAACCACTGAGAGTTACATAAACGGGAGAAACTCGTATTAATTATTCATGAATTGCCCACATGACATTGGCATAACATTGCAAACTCCTTCTCTAGGCAATTTCATTCTGACTTTTCTTGTTAGTTTTTAATCTCCAACCATAAAGGTCACAGTAGGAGAAAAAATATTATCTGCGTCCATGTCAAATAAAAAATATGTTGCCAGACGTTGGGCAAGAAGCTAGGAACACAGCTATGAAGATTGGTCTCTTCTCGGAGAACTTGATATCTGTTTCCTTATGTATGTTTCTCAAAGACACTAAAACCAGCAAGTACCTATGAAGGGACCACTTTGCACAAGCCCTGAGTGTCTACAGCATACGCTGCTGCTTTTCAAGAATCAGCAAGCATTAGAATCACCTGGATGTTCTGACTCCGAAAGCCTGGGGTGACACCAGAGTTCTGGCTGATGATGGTGACTATCAGGTCACACTTTGGTAGGCACTATAACAGGGTAGAGGTCTAAGCAGCATATGACTCTGTAGTCACACTGCTGTGTTCCCTATAGTGATAACGTCTGGCTTGGAAAGTTGATGAAGTGATGCAGATAAGTAGGGCATCCTTTCAACCTGAAGCCTGAGGTGGTCTTCCCAGGATCTGGAGGCTGGTGGGTACCCAAGTGGAACTGAGGTCTCTGGAGTGAAGAGATGAAGGAAATGATGAGCCTGAAGCTGGCTAGGGGCACTGGATGAAGCGATGGCAGTGGGAACCTATGAAAGGAAAGTAGCTCTGGAGATGGTTCTTGAAGCCACCACTACTTTCATAACTTTAGCCAATACTGTCTTTCGATAGGTGAGAGGGAAGGGTGTATGTGGGCGCCAGGCTATCTACCAGCTCTGAGCACAGAGAATGGGAGGAAGACTGAGAAAGACAGTTATGTATGCAGAGAGACAAGGGAAGATTAACTCAGGAGTACCGATGGTGAGGGTGGCTGTCCCTTCTCTGGCTCTCTTTTTGGCAAATGAGATGAGAAGGAGCCACAGCTATCTTCCCCCTTTCAGTAGGATGCTGGCCTTTATAATTCTTCTCATGAAAGGTTTCTGAATTCTAGTCCTACGGATTGTTATATCTACCCCCCAACCCCTTTAATAACCTTTAAAATGACAGTGGTTTTCAAATGAACTGGAGCAAAGAGTTTTTGTCATTGTAGAGAACTCTGGCCTCAGGAAAGAAGAAAATGTGAAAAGGCCAGGGCCAGCAGATGCCATTTGCCCTTGGCTGTAGGAAGTAATTACTATTCATTGCTTCAGATTTTCCATCAAATGATGGGAAATCATGGATCTGTAATGGGTCCATCACCAGGCTCCGCACACCAGACCAGCACTTTCGCTAACACACTTTATTTTCCAGTGGAGCAATTCGTCACTGAACTTCAGCTAAAGTCTTGACCTACCTGTATCTTGTGTTCATGCTGTGTTGTTTAGAGGCAAACAAGGTCATGGTCAGACAATTTTGGCAAAGAAAGTTCCATGTAGTGACATATTCCCCCAATCCCCCACAAGGTGGGAGGAGCTAAGGAGCTAAAGAGACAGATGTAGGAGGATAGAGAACCACACTAGGACCTAGAGCAGTCCTGGGTAACAACTTTATCTAGGTTAGTTAATTGGTTAACACTGCCAATTGTGTGGGCATCTTGTTATTGAGCATTGCCAAACAAATAAAGCCTTTGGTTAATCATTAAGCATTAGAGTCTCATTTTCTACTGTGTACCACGTGAATGGCGGGATGGTCTGGGCTCAGCCTAGCCTTGTGGAGACAGTGTGGAAGATTGGCAGAGCCATCTCCCATGCTGGCATTTTGTGGGTGGCAGGGCCGGTGTCTCTGGCCACCTGAGCGGGCAGCCTGAGCCGAGTGGCACACGGCTGCTGCTCGTGGCCTCAGGCCGAGGCTAGTTGGGAACATGGTGGCTCTGTAACACAAGCAGATTGAGTGCCACCGTTTCAAATAATTACTGCAAGAGTTCCAGAAGTTCATTTTTAAAGTAAATGAATAAGCAAGCTACATAATGCATGAAAATAATCCATGACGAATAAAAGACGCACCCTGTGCACTTACATCCATAGTTTTCATTATATCTGTATTTATTCGGTGTGTGTGTGTGAATAACTTGTGGAGTTAGTGTTCTCCTATCATATGGGTCTGAGGAACTGAACTAGGTTGTAAGCACTGGTGGCAGGTGCCTTTACCTGTGAGTTGCCTTCACTGCCCTAATTAATAATTAATATCCATTCTTTTGTATCTTACTTTTTTAATTCTTTAAACTGTTTTTACCAGTCCAGTCTTCATCCCCTTGCCTGTCCGCCTCCTGACTGCTCTCCATTCATCCTCCCACAATCTCCAAGAGGGCACCCACCCCCAACCCCACCCCACTAGAACTCCCCACTCTCCAGGGCCCCATATCTCTCCAGGGTTAGGTGCATCTTCTCTCACTGAGGCCAGACCAGGCAGTCCTCTGCTGTGTATGTGTTGGGGGCCTCATGTCAGCTGGTGTAGGGTTGCCTGGTTGGCGGCTCAGTGTGGGTGAGATCTTGGTGGTCCAGGTCAGCCCTCCTCCTCGGCTTCTTCCAGCTTTTCCCCAATTCAACCACAGGGGGCCCTGGCTTCTGTCCGTTGGTTGGGTTGGGTGCTAGTATCTGCATCTGACTCCTTCAGCTGCTTGTTACTATTCATTCTTGATGCACATGCTCGTCTTTCATGTTTCAGGAGAAGAAGTCCAACCTTTAGCATCATAACTTTAGCTGAATGGATTATGATAATTGGTAGTTGACTAATCCACCATCTCAGCTTTTTGGCTATCTCTACCCATGCCCTCCACTGACACCCTGAAGCCTAGGCTGCTTTATTTCTCCAGCAGTGGTGGAGCCTGCACACATCACAAACTACATGAAATGAAAGAACAATTCAAAACAATGATGCAGTGAGTCCTCCCCATAACATGTATCAACCCCGGAAAGATGAACTTAAATAGTAGTGACGCTACTGTGCAGCATGTCTTAGGCAGCTCAGATGGTAACAAGACAGGTGACTTTAGATAGGTGAGCTCAGACAAGGAACACTTGTCTGGATCCTTCTGAAGTCTGAGGAGTGTAAGAGCAGAGAGCCTACAGATTCAGAAGGGAGAGGAGGAGAGCAATTTTTACATGACATCAGCCCCATGCATAACTGATGGGGGCTCTGACTGTACAGCCTCATCCAAACCTAGACATCTCCCAAGGGCACTGCTCCCACATAGCTCTCAAATGAGGATTAGAATTTCAACATACGAAGTCTGGTCTAACATGGACCTGTATTAGTATTCAAGCTCAAGGTAGTTCTAGAGAGTCTGGAACACTGAAATTGTTTTTCTCCTGCCAACAACTAGCCTTCCAATATGTATAATTTCAGCATCATATAATTCTCTCTCTCTCTCTCTCTCTCTCTCTCTCTCTCTCTCTCTCTCTCTCTCTCGCTCCTATTAGACATGTCTAGTGGCTATTTATTTATTTAGTCAAAAGAAAAGAGCTTTCAAAAATGCTGTGGCAATCTTTCTGGAATTAGTATTGTGATTTGAGTGAGAGCCAAGGAGAGGAGACATCATTGGTGACCTGAAGCCAGGACAGCTCCTGCATTGGGTCCACTGTGTGTCCTCACTTTATACTCTAAAACCACAAGGTGGAACAAGCAAGGGAGACTGGTCAGGTGAGTAAGGTTAATGACCTTTTCTTTCAGCTATGTCTCCAGGTCATTCATTCCAGGCAGAGATGAGGTCATGCTTGGCAATAGGCAGCCCAGGCAGTGAAATATTTCACATAAATAGATCAACAAATCAGTATCTAATAATTGGTCATTTCTACCTCATTCTACTTCAAGACTAGAAATCAGAGATTGTCCTCAGAGAGGCTTCAGAAACCAATTCTTCAGTGATAGCTTGAGGGGAAAAGGGTCTTTAAAGGAATAGCTACAGTTCTCCTGCAGCGGATTTGTATTGATATTTGAATTCAAACAATTTTTGTTCAGGAGTAAAGATTTGAACTCACACTGCCAGCACAAGATATGCCCTATGGGTCTACTTACCAGAACAATCTGAAAGAATGAGAAAAAAGGGATACTTCAATGATTTTATTGAAAACTGTTAGTTTTATTTCTTGAGACAAAGATCCGATTTTCTCATCTTTAATTTCACCTCTGAGCACTTGGCTTTCTTCTGGGGAGTTACAAGAACAGTTATTCATTTTGCAGCTTTCCTCTGTGTATTGTGTCACATGCTCAAGAAACACTTTGCCTCCCAATGTCTAACACTCTCTCTTCTGTTCACGTTTATGCCCAGTGTCCCAGATCCACTGGATACCACAGTTCTCTCGGTATGACTTGTGCTTAGATCGTGCATGTTTTTTGTTGTACTATGCTTCACATCAGACATTCTTCAGCTAGAGAGCCAGTAACTTATCTTTTCCTATTACAGCTAGTATCGAGAAGATTAGATTTAGTCAAATGTGTACTCTGCAAATGGAATTTTCCTTAAGTTTCATAAAGGAGCAGCTTAAGGTGCAGACATTAGGGAAAACCACAGTAGTTATGGCTAAGTATATTTAAATAATAATAGTCCAAATATAAGCATATCAGACCAAACAGAGAAGACTGAGCAATTACCACACAACAGAAACTAATTCAATGAATATAGATTTTTTTTCAGGATAGGTTGAGTCTGAACCAGATACAAATAGGAGAAGCAGTCCTTCAAAGTAATTCTATTAGTCAGGAGATGTGGTAGGGCATGCTTGTACTCCCAGCTGGAGCTGGAGGAAGGAGGATCAGAAGTTCAAGACCAGCCTGGGCTAAATGAGACCATGTCTCAAGAAAAAAAAAGCCCCAAAGTAATTATATATTTATCACATTGTATATTACTTAATCATGTTACAAGTCCAAGAAATGGGAAATTTAAAAGGAATCTTAGGCCTCTTAATCTAGCTACCTGTCAGCATAAGATATGCCCTATGGGTCTACTTACCAGAACAATCTGAAAAAAAAATGAGGAAAAGGGATACTTCAATGATTTTATTAAAAATTGTTAGTTTTATTTCTTGAGACAAAGATCTGATTTTCTCATCTTTAATTTCACCTCTGAGCACTTGGCTTTCTTCTGGGGAGTTACAAGAACAGTTATTCATTTTGCAGCTTTCCTCTGTGTATTGTGTCAAGTGCTCAAGAAATTTGCAATTTCCCAATTTACTTGGTTTGCCCAAAGCCAGCTAAGACAATTTTAATTATCTTGGCAAATGCTAGAGTTCAGAGTTTTGAATAAATAAATTAAAAGAGTCTGCCTCTCTGCATCCACTACTATTTATTTCTTAGTGAAGGTAATATTTTTTTTTCTGTCCTACTTTTCTTTTTTCCCTTTTGATTTCACTGAAAAATAGATTTTCCTGAGCATTGGATCTTCTGACTTCCCATAGTCATCTGCTGAATGTGTAAGTCTCAATGCTATTCTGTGTGGAGGTGAGGCCTTCAAGAGGTAATGAGGCTTAGAAGATGTTATGTTGGGATTGTCATCATTGCAGGGTTGGCAGTCCAGAAATAGAGAATGAATGGGAATGAGATGTGATCCTTGCTATAGAACGTTAAAGCCTACTTCCACTCGTGTAGTCTTTCCAACAAGGCACCACTTCCTGCAGGTTCCAGAACCTTCCAATCCATGACTCTAACTGGGCATGAAGTATTCAAACATCTGAGCTACAGATTTTTTTTCCTGGCTCTTCCTAGAATGAGTTCAGTAGGTAGTATTTAATGAGCAATTACTGTGAGAGGAGAGTTCCTGTAAATCTTACCTGCCTGGTCTCACCTACGTCCAAATAGCCCTATACTACGTTACATCCTACTGTTGCCATTGATTCCAATGGGGGTACCACTAGGTTGGGTCTTACGATGTTTAATATTGTGTTACAAAGTGGCTTTGAATTCTAAAGAATATTATTGTATTGCTATGAAAGCATTTTCCATGAACATCCTTTGAGTGATGGAGCTGATTATTTTTGAGATAGAGTATCTTAGACTTCTTGTCGTTTTCTGAGTGTTCAGGACCTCTACAATTAACTACTTATTAAATGAATGACTGAGTGCAATCTGGTAAAAGTGTATCATTCTAGTCCTGAAACAATTAAGTAAATTAAAACCTAGATAAGTTCAAAATACCCCTTATCCTCTCCTATGTTGCCTTTTTTACTATTATAACTTCTAGTATTGCACACATAACATGGACCATTCAATGTATTTTAATGGATATTGCAATGTAAAAGAAAAAGAAAATAGATAAATAAAAATAGTATCCTCAGGCATTTATCGTACCATCATTTTTTTTTGAGACAGGGTTTCTCTGTGTATCCCTAGGTGTCCTGGGCTTGCTCTGTAGACCAGGCTGGCCTTGAGCTCATAGACACCTGTCTGCCTCTACTTCCTACGTGGTGAGAATATAGGTGTGTGCCACCACTGCCCAGCTTTAGGTGTTTATTGCAACCACAGTGATAAAATACATTTTTACATCATTTTCTGGTAGCTCAACCATAGCTAGTACATATTCTTAGTACTTCCTTTAAGAAAGGATGCTAGTGTGAGCGTTGTGTATAAATATTGCTCTGAAGCAAAAAGCAGCTGGCATTTATTGGCATGTGAAAATATATGTACAACATAGTGTATAGTGATTTTTTCTCTTATGACGTTTGTAAAAAAACACAGCTTTTACAAAAACTAAACAAACAAAAACCAACAAAAACCAAAAACAATAACAACACACACACACAAAAAAACACTTTCCCCCTAAACCTGCCATTATTGCAGATAAAGCAGATAAAGTGCAAAAGATGTGTCAGCCCAGGGCTAAATAAGACAGAAACTCTGGGTGTAAAGAAGCAACTATGGGGCTATGTGGTTTGGTGTTGGTAGCTTACTGGTACCCGTACCCTGTCTGGAAGACAACCTGTGGAGAAAGAGTCTGAAGAGGACATAAGTTCTGGGGACTCTGCCAGCTCAGAGGCTTGCAGCAGGCAATAGCAGTATGGAAATACAAGAAATGAAATATCCCAGTTCTAAAACCGAGTTCCTGACACTTGATGCAGACAGAGGAAGACTGCTCAATGTTTTTCCCACTCGTCCTAGAAATGAAGGGGAAAGTGGTTGCCTTAGACATGTCTAATCATTTCTGCTCAAGAAATCTCTGACATACAACTATATTAGAGCCAGAGAAAGGCCAATCAGCTTCAGACTTGGATACTTTATAATAAACTCATGTTTTTCAGGATGCCAAAGAACAGTTTAAATGCGTTCAAAGCTTGCTGCCTGAGGAAGACTTACCAACTAGTTCTCTTCCCAGCAAATCACTGCTGCCTAAAACCTTGCAGCAGGTTTGCTACAAAGCCCTGTATAATTTACAGAAGCGGGGTGGTGATAAAAAAATGGATTACCAGATGATCAAAATCTGTTTTTATTTTTGTGACTCTAGAGCTGGTTTCGTAAGAAAATAATTTCTGACCGTGAAGAGCATATGCTGATGGGGTAAGATTTTGCATACCTCAGTGGACGCCCTGCTGACTCCGGCATATTCAAAGTCATATCCCAGTTTTGACAGCCTTCGACATGAAAACAAAAAAGCGTTCTTAACCTCATCAGAGAAAAACCACTACCCAAAAACCATCCCAGTGTAGCTAATCCGTTTTATTTCACTAGCAATTTTCCCCAGAAACAGAACTTCCTTGCTTAATGCTTTGAGCACGAGACACCCATCTGAGAATAATGCCAATAAGACTCAGTAAGAACCACAAATCAGACAGAAAATTAGGATTTCTCTCTTTCAAATCTATCCCTTATTCCTGTGCTTTCCACCCCTCCATGGGATGTGGCCAGCTGTAGACACCATGTCTATACTTCCTTGTGACTACATGTGACAATGATTTGTGTTTGGCCAGTGGATGAATAGAAAATAGAAGGGCCAACTCTGATGTTGACTGCCTACAAAGAAAGTGCATGTTCTCATCTGCTTCCTGTGCCCCATTTGTAGAAATATGGCTGCAGCCATGACTAGGCTTAGGGAATGCTGATGAAGTTAGTGCCTTTGTGATGACTTTGGTAGCAACTTGCAAGTGATGTGTCCCTAAAGATACTGTGGAAGGTCTCCTAGCTTGGTCTACTCATGCTACAAATATGACAGACAACAGCATCTTCTGTCCTTTACCTTTGTATTTGGGACTGCTTTACTATAACTTATTAGTCTTTATATTATCTGATTCAAGATTCCCTTCTAAGCAAGCTTTATGACTTCAGTCAGTGAGTTCATACTGCACTTTCCTTTCCTGGATTATTCGCTTCGTGCAGATTTGTGAGACACCTAAGAAGTCTAGACAATACATTTTCAGGTCTATTTTTCAGTGGCAGATGAAACCAAGCTCTGAGTCTAGTTGGGATTTCTGCAATGCATCAGTCTGACTGTCTTCATGCCCATGTCAGCAGCCAGGTCCCCAGCAACTACCCCACACATTTGCCACGTGTAGTTTCTATATGCATCCTTGTATTTGGGAAGAGCGAGCATAAAATCACTGCATTTATAAAATGCATTTTCTTACAAATACATCAGTAAAGAAAGCTGACAGAGGGGCCACATTCCTCCACTGGAATATATGTATTCTGTATCCTTAGTAAGGAATAGATATTCCATTTATCAATGGGCTAATGGGATTTCTCTCTGTGAGTGAACATAAGATTGACTTTGTATAACTATGTGTTTTTCCTTTCAAATACAGACTCTTTCCATGGCTTAGATGTAAAATGTTCTGGATTTCTGTTACATTTTCTTAGTTTTATGATTCTGATGATTTTCAGGGAGACATTTCTGTAATCCTTCATTCAAGAGAACAATGTGTGTCAGTGGTAAATCACCATACATCTCCTCTTTGCACCAAGCGGCACATGTTGCCTGGACTGTATCTATAACCTTGCCTCTGAGGTTTCTTAGACAGGTTCTGGTGCCAATTCCTATTCCATAGTGGCACCACAGGACTGATTGCTTCATGTACCCATCTATGAGTTCCCTGATGATACCATGTCTTGGATGCATGCATGCCAATACCATGTATCATTGTGATTCCTCACCTCATCACTCATGATTTTACAAGAACATGCAATGGAAAGCCATTCTTGGTGGGATTTCTGCTTCTAGTGTTTCTTGCCACTTCAATCATGAACTTGTGTTTTTCTTTGCTAGAACACCCAAGGGAAAAAAAGATTCCAGCTCTAGAGGATTGAGATCCCAAGGGAAAGACATACACCCAAAGTCCTTATGGAGGTGCTGTATTCCCCAGATTGTCAGGGGCTTTTGTGCTTTCATTGATAGCTTGTTTAGTGCTAAGCTTCAGAAATGTACTTGATGCAAATGAGGGGATGTGCTACTAAGTATGTTATGAAAAAATAGTATCATCCAGGTGGAGAGGAAGGGACTCCAAACTGATGGGTAAAATCTCATGGTCTCTAAGAATGGCTGAGGCATGCCTGAAAGTCTCTACAGTTGAATTCACAAGCTTCATAAGGTGATCATAGGACCCTGCAAAGGTCACTCAGAGCTAGGAAAAGTTAAGCACATAGATGCAATGTCCCCAGGTTTTTCCTTCTCTTTTCTTCAAGCCTTCTAAAGGACTCCATTTAAGGGAAAAAATGTGGACAGTACTCCCACACGTGATTTTTCTCGGTCCTTCACCCTCCACAGCAACTAAGAGGCAGCAGCCATGCCCTGTGCACTCTGCTCAGCTCCTCTTTTATACTCATGGAGACAAAGACACAGCAGGGATTTGCTTAAACATTAAAAAGATACCTATCTTCAGGGATGGAGAAAAAAATAACCTTGCCCAGTGAGAGGGAAGCTACAGAATTAATAACTTTAAAACTCTGGTTATATTTTCCTATTCTGTGAAGGACAAAACTGCTAATGATACCACCAACCAACTGGGAGCTTTCTCCTTCCTCAGTACCAGCCCCAGCAAAATAGATCTGACTCCTGGAGGCACTTTCCAGAATCTACAGACTGTATACTGGGTACACAGAGGGCACCCATGCACAATGGGAGAAACAAATGGGTTCCTGGGTTTCCTTTTTGTTTGGTTATATTGACTGAAGGAATTTAAATGAGAAAATTATTCACGTGCCATAAAGGTTTGCTATTATGCTCCAGCATGAGCTATAAAGGGAGTTGAAACTTCCAAACATCATTCATGGGGGAGTCCAGACTTATGTGTAACCAGAGACATGAAACAAGCCTTATCTAAGACAAGTGCTTTCAAATCCAATGAAGGACATTATCATATGAATAATCACCTCATATATAATCTATAGAATTTTCCACTGTTTCATAAATAGCTTGTTCCTTTGAAGAAAGGGGCCTAATAGCTTGAAGGTATGTCCTATTCTTTCATTGGTTTCACATTCACATGTCATAAGTATAAATAATCTTATAATAACATGGTACGAATCTGATCTTTATTAAAGTTCTGTTCAAAATTACCTTCTGGTACTGAGGATGCAACTCAGTAACAGAGTACTTGACTAGAATGTACAGGGTCCTGACAAGCACAGACACATGTACACAAAGATCTTGTATATCCTGTAGGGTTTTTTCTAGATATGATGAAAACTCATGATTTGTTTAGATTTAGTAATTATTAAGAATTTATTTTGATCATTCATCAGTGACACTGAATGAGTTTAAGACACTTCCTGAAACAGTTCTAGGGAAAGTAAGTTGTGGGGCTGGAGGATGTCAGAAGAGCTACAAACCACCTTTGGATCCTCAGCTCCAACCTAAAGACTCTTGCAGTTTCAGTCATAAGAAACTGAGGGAAACAAGCGGCATTCTAAACCAGCAGCGGCAGCAGCAGCAGCAACAACAACAACAACATGTTTCATATTCACTATGTCTGCAGAATACTCTGTGTAAAAAGTATACAGCAGGGGTTACTGAGATCAGAAAGGCCTGGGTTTGACTGCTTTAGCTGGGTGACCATGAGCTTGGGTTCCATCTGAGAAAGTGGGATCAGCAGGAAAACATCCCTTTTCTCCCACACCTTTATTTTAAAGAACAATTCTAAGTACATGCACAGAAATTGCATACACCCTACACCCAGTCTTCTCATCCTTTGCCAGCTACTGGCATTTTGGTATAGCTACTTGACCTTTTTTCACATGCCATGGTGGCTGCCAAACTCCTTCAATGTAAGTCGTAGACCTAGTGACATTTTAATACTTTGCAGACATTTCTGCAGGCACAACTATAGACAATTCTATGAAATCAACTGATAAATATAATACCACTACTAAAAATACTAAGATTGCCCCAGTTGCCCCAGTAATGTCTTCTAACCAATGGAGGTCCATTTTCTTTCATCTCCAGTCTATGCTAATTTAGAGTACTCTCCATATCTTTTTTTCGTTTTGATGATACTAGCAGTTTTTGATAGTCTCTGTTAGTTGTGGCTAGTTGTAAATGTCCCTAGATCTAAACTGTCTGCTTCCTAGTATCTACATTTAGATTAAGCATTTCATGTTTCCTATAATACACAGTGTGAGTCTGTCTTAGAGCTGTGTTCAAAAGCTCGATGATGCTATGCCTGCCATATCTTTCTATTGCCCAGACACCGTTTTTGTTTCCTCATTAGTGACTGACATGTAACATGATGCTCTGATACTGTGTGAACATTTTGTCACAGCAACAGAAGGAGAGTAGGACAACTGTCAAGCACGTGGGCCTTTGAGACCAAGTTTCATATGGAAATTATAGCAGCACACTAGCCAAGTGACTCACAGCTTCCCATCTTCTCGTAAGGCCCCGTGCTTCCATCTCAAGAGTCGGAGCATGAACCTCCTTTGTTAGTTCCATCCAACCTAGATCCTCTAATCTCTACCTCTACGGGAGGAGGGAGATGCTAAGCCTTTTTCAGCAGCTTAAGTTGACTGAAGGAAATTACCTAAACATGCAGACTTGGAGAAGAGCAATAATAAAAAGACAGGCAGACATAACACACACAGATGCTTGCTCGTTCTTTGGTTTCTCCCTTGTGGTCTTCTTGGAAGTCCAGTATCATTAGTCCAGTATCATTCTCCCCTTGGAAGTAGGTTACTAAATAAAGTCTTTTGGGAACAACATAGATTCCCTTAAGAATGTAGAGAATGGTTACGTACCAGAGGGAGAGGATTTGAGTAAAGGAGTTAATATTTCTTGCAGTACATAACCATGACTGGCCTGACATTTGAGGGGATTAAAAGCAATGGTTACAGAACTTGGCAAGTAAACACTGTTGGGATTATTAGTTACACAGAAACAATTTCTCTCAACTCTCTCTCTATATAGTTGTATTTGAAAACATGAAGAAGAGAGAGGGGGCAGTAAATCGGTGAGGAGGGCACAAACAACTCCATTTAGTACCACCTGAACTCTTCTGTCTTCTCTATTCATCACTACCTATCTCTGTCTTGCTGCGTTTCAGGGAGACAGGATTCTGAACAGTACAATCTGCATTTTCCTCTCCTGTGAGTCTGGCAATGAGAAGCTTCAGTAGGAGTTCAAATTGCAGAAGGAGAGGTATGACTCTCTTGTTTGTCAGATGGTAGAGGTTACTGTACAATGAAGCTCCTATGGGCTGTCTTCCATATCTCATCCTGTAGCTGGACATAGAAGAAACTGTTTCCCTTGCCTTCAGCTTGAGAGAAGTCGTAATTTCAAACAGTGACAGCTTGCTGGTACCTTCTTCTTCCACTGTCTTATCTCTGCCAACACTCACAACTAATCGCTACCAAAAGTCTCTTTCTCTGCATAGACTGTGTATCCTGCCAGGACCCTGCAATATCCTTACACTCCCACTATCTGTAATGTTCTGTACAAGTTTATTGACATGTTCTTCCCCTACCACTCTGTGTGGCGGTCATATTGCAGTATATGTGGGTGAATCAGGGAACTGATGAGACTCACATTGTATCTTGGAGCTTCCCAGTGAGAGAGGTTGCCAGTATCCCCTTAGTGTGCCGTACAGTGCTCATACGTCTATAATTCATCAGTCTTTTACAGGTAGTTCAAGAAGTTTTAGTCACATAAGTAAGGACTTGCCTAAAGGTACTTGTGCTGCTTGGAGCAAAGACAGATGAATCTTGCACTATAAGTTTTTGCATTCCCTAGCCCCTCTTAGAATTTTAGATTGTACTTTTTTTTTTCTTTTTTGAGACAGTCTCATGTAGCACAGTTTGTCCTTGAGCTCTCTAGATAGAACTTGGGAAAGACCCTGAATTTCTGATCCTCCGACTTGTAGCTGTGCAGTGCTGAGATTGCAGGAGTGTTGCCACCATACCTGGTTTTTATGGTCATCGTGGCGAGCAAGCACAAGGCTTCCTGCTTGAAAGGCAACCACCATGCCAACAGAGCCACATCTCCAGGCCACAACTAGATGTTACTATTTCTTCTACACAATTCTTCTGTACAATGAAGCTCCTATGGGCTGTCTTCCATATCTCATCCTGTAGCTGGACATAGAAGAAACTGTTTCCCTTGCCTTCAGCTTGAGAGAAGTCGTAATTTCAAACAGTGACAGCTTGCTGGTACCTTCTTCTTCCACTGTCTTATCTCTGACAACACTCATAACTAATTGCTACCAAAAGTCTCTTTCTCTGCATAGACTGTGTATCCTGCCAGGACCCTGCAATATCCTTACACCCCCACTGTGTAAGTTTACCTCTTAGACACAGAAAAGACATTTTGTGGGGAAAAACATGTTATCAGTGAACCTGACTGGAAAAGATACAGACCTGAGAAGGGATGTTTTATGTATTTATTCTTTTTTGTTTTGTTTTATTTTGTTTTGTTTTGTTTTGTTTTGTTGAGACAGGGTTTCTCTGTGTAGCTCTGGTTGTCCTGGAACTCACTCTGTAGACCAGACTGGACTTGAACTCAGAAATCTGCCTGCCTCTGTCTCCCAAGTGCTGAGATTAAAGGCGTGTGTCACCACCGCCTAGATCTTATATATTTATTCTTTTCCATTCTGGAGTTAATGACTTGGAGTCTCCTAAGAAGGATATAAAAGGATATCTACTGAGATACCCAGTAGATGGAAATGTTGTGCCATCATGGACAGCCATAGTCTGGTTCCTGGTCATACTGTGGTCTGTTTCTCATCTCCATAGCATTCAGTTCTGTTCTTCTCTCTTTCTGATCTCATGTCTTAAACTTGTTCCCTCACTCCCATATTACTTTCTATTATTACTGCTATCATTTCTGTTGACCTTTTGTTTTTGTGCAAACATCATTGTAGTTTCTGGTTATAGTCCTATCCTTCAACAAAAACCACCATACACTGTGGATGAAAGAAAGAATAGAAAGAGCCACACCTTCTTTTCTTCAAGGAGTTTTTTTTTTAATAACTCATACTGTTTTCATTTGTCTGTACCTCCTCTTCATCGTCTTTCTTTTCCTCCTCTTCCTTCTGGTGTTTTTATGGTGTGTGTCTGTGCCTTAGTTACTATTCTATTGCTGTAAAGAGATACCAAAATCAAGGCACCTTTTATTTAAAAGAAAAAATTTGAAGGGCTGGAGAGACAGCTCAACAATTAAGACCAGTGACTGTTCTTCCAGAGGTCCTGAGTTAAATTCCCAGCAACCACATGCTGGCTCATGACCATCCATAAAGGGATCTGATACCCTCTTCTGGTGTGTCTGAAGACAGCTACAGTGTATTCATATACATAAAATAAGTAAGTAAATAAATAAATAAATAAATAAACTTTTAAAAAGCATTTGATAGGGAGTTTGCTTATACTTTCAGAGGGTTAATACATTGCCATCATGGTGGGCAGCATGTAGGTATGGCACTGGAGCAGCAACTGAGAACTTTACATCCTTTGATCTGTAGGCGGAGACAGAGAGCACATAGTTTAGTATGGGCTTTGAAACCTCAAAACCTTCTCCCAATAACACACCTCTTCCAACAAGGCCACACCTACTTCAATAAGAAAGCAATTACACCAACAAAAACACACCTACTGCAACAGGCCACATCCATGATCCTCCCCAAGAAAGAATTGTGAGTCAAAGAGTTCTTTGACTGGAAACTAAGCATGCCAATACATCTGCCCATGGGAGCCATAGTGTGGATGTGAGAAGGTGGTGCATGTTTATGGGTGTGTGGGCTCACATGCTCTTATCCATTAAGCCATCTTGCCAGACACTCTGAAAATTTCACAGTTGCTTTTTAGTTGTTCATCGAAATGCATTTGATATACATCTGGTACACTCTTGTTTGAATTCAAGGAATTTTAATTAAGATTTCTGGTTGAAAGCTACCCAGCAGGTCAGTGTGGTAGTCTGGGGAAAGGCTTTCTGCAGTCTGAATTCTGTGGGATGGAGTTCAAGTGACATATAGAAAGAACAAAATACGAGGACATTCTCTATACCCTAACCTTTGAGTTGTGATGCTGTGTGAGAGACTTACACCCCAACCATTCCTTATTGTCACATGAGCAACATGCTTACCTAACTGCTTGCTACCAATACTGACCCCTGAGCTGCCTAGATCCATCAAAGGATCACCTGAGGAGATACCAGCATTTCCTGCAGATTTTCAGGGGAAGTTCTTTTGAACCTACATTGTGAGACTCACATTATGAGCTAACTAATTTAAGAAAATTCTCGGAGACATTTATTTTCATCTGTAACAGAGAAAAACTTCTGTAGAAGTGTGAAAAATTAAAGCATCATTTGGTCCTTTGTCTAGAATGCTTTAAATAAAAGTTAACCTCCCATTTTTCATATGAAAGAATCAAGCAAGTCAGTTAATAGTTGTGTTGACTGTCATTTGATAGTAAAGGCACAGACAGCAAAAAGTGACTTTTAAGTCCTGACTAACGAAAGCATCTGCAACTCAGGTTGGAGCTTCCCTGTGTTAGCAGAACATCTAGAAACCCACAATACTACTGTTCTGTCCTTTCTTCCTCCTGTTCTTCAGTTAGTCAATTCAACTAAGAATCATGCTGCCCTGGTGTCCATGTGTTTTATTTTATTTTACATTTTGCATGTCTGAATTAATCCTTCCTTCAGAATTTTTAATTTTTCATGAAGGCCTGAAAAACAAAGAAGGGGAATTACCTTAGTTAATGGTCTTGTAAGCCGTTTGGATGGAGGGCTAGCTGCACATGAGGGTGGGAAAAGCATGGCGATTTTTTTCTACATTGCTGGTACGGAGGATTCTCCAGCGACCCCTCTGGGAAAAGAGAAGGTCTTATGCTTTAGTCCCCACCCTGCTGGGAGTCCGATCCTTAATTTATGAACTCTCAAACATTATCTCTGTACCCTAAATGTACACTTGGGAGGAAATTATGTCTGTAGGACATGGGGAAAATTTAGCCACTCTTGAGAATCAAATTTCAGCTCTGTATCTTCAAGACTAAAAAGGAATGAAAAGAGTAAATTGGCAATATGGGATGCCAACCAAGATCACCGTGCTTTTCCCAGCCTCATGTGCAGCTAGCCCTCCGTCCAAACAGCTTACAAGACTATTAACTAAGGTAATTCCCCTTTTTTGTTTTTTCAGGCCTTCATGAACAATTAAAAAAAAAGACAAATATCACAAACCTTCTTTCTTTCATATGCACATCAAGACAATAACTCCATTTACTGAACAATTTAATATTTACTAGAATGTTTCCATTAAAGATGTTTTAATTATTATTAATTATTAATAGTATTAATTTAAACACAATTGTCAATATAAGAAACATTTTTATCAAATATATGTCTGGCTCTGACATAATTGTCAATGAGAATATTTCTGTGACATAGGAAGGGTAGCTAAGAAACAGATCACACTAATGTCACATACATAGGGTCACTGGTGTCCCTACTCTTTGTTCCTCACCAGTCAGCGTGTCTGTAGCTCATGGCTGTGGCTGGTGGGCCTGAATCTGATCTGCCCTGATAGCTCGTGTATCATCTTCCCTTCTCACATTTCCACATCCCATTTTCTTTATCTTCAAATTCTGGCTTTCTCCCATGTGCTCAGCCGCTTCTCCTCGTGTCTATTTTTGATCAATGCTGCCAGTCCATGAGAATGGCCATTTTTATTCAGTTACCACAGACTTTTTGAAACTGGTTCTTGTTTTTTGTTTTGTTTTTGTTTTTTTGTTGTTTTTTGTTTTATTTGTTTTATTTGTTTTTGTTTGTTTGTTTGTTTGGCTCTGGTTGACTTAGAACCTTCTCACCCAAGTTGACCTCAAAGTCATGATCCCCCTGTGTCCACCTCAGTCCTAGGATCACAGGCATAGACATGAGCCAACACACCAGGTTCAGAATCCTCCCTGTTCACATCATGATAGAGAGGTTTATCCCTTAAGCTCCCACAATTCTTAGCTGCTGCTGCTGCGTGCATAGGGCTATTCTGTCCTACCCTTCTCTAAATTCCTAGCGCTATTCCAGGTTCCAGACGTTCCCAACCGTATGTCTATTTCTGCAGCAAGCAGTTACAAACCAGTATCTATGATACTAAATTATTGTAATAAGTTCTGGTGTGAGTTTAATGAACACGAGCTGGGGCTAGTCTGCAATAAAAGGCTCTACCATTATCATCTAATTATCTCATAGAAGACAGGATTTCCAAAACGGTACACGATCTCACACTTGTTTGCACAGTGCATGATATTTACAGAGCTGATCCAGCTACCCAATTTCATTTGTCATTTACCATGTTATTAACAGACATTGTATCACCAGCCAATGTTATCTCCACTTGTTAAAAGTATACACTGCTTGAATGACTAGTTTAAATTGTGTGGCTGGGTAGTATCAGAGAGAGACATTTCCCTGACACAAAGTTCTTCACTGTGCTGTAGCAAGCACCGCCAAGTGTTTGCTGAGCAAAATTCAGTGAAATTCTGATTCTGTTGCTAGGGTTAGAAACCTAGGAAGTGACAAGACATCCTAGATGGTGTCTTTGATGAAAAAGTTTATAATGTAATAGAAGGAGCTCAAAAAATTAGGTTTAATCACTTTAAGTGTACTCTTTTCATAATTTCACGGAAATATTTCAATGATCATGTTTAAAAAATCAAAATTGAAAGGCTCTCAGTTTAAAAGATCCAGAATCTTTTTTTTTTTTGAGCCCAGCTCTTAAATCTTACTCCTACAACAGAGCCCAAATTTCCCCCCTGTATGTGCCCTTTGCAGGGTCTCTGGTTGTCTTGTGTGGGCTAACTCTCTTTTGATTTCAGGGGTGAACCTGTAGAACAAGCCTGTTCCCGCAGGTCAGAAATGATCTCAGTGAGACTCAAATACTAGGCCTCTCTGAGACTTGTATAAGAGAAAAGATGATCTGGACTAAGAGCTGAGAGGGATGGTGAGTGTTCAAAGGGGCCCTGAGGCAGAGCTGAACCAAAGTGAGGGAGAGAAGAAGATTAATCCCAAGAAACAGACTTTGGTTGTCAAGTACTGACTTCTGAATTGCTTAGACCAACTCTGTACTCTCCAGTTATTTGAGCTATTGGCTTTCTTATCTTTCTCTTCAGGAATATTGACCTGAGGCTTCCCCAAAGTGATGAGCATAGAAAAATTAGCCATAGAAAGACAGTGGTTTGTTGTTGTTTTGCTTTGGTTTTTTTTTTGTTGTTGTTGTTTTATATTCCTGTAAATTGTTTGCCATTCTCTGCTGTCTATCATTTTTATCATTGGTGAAAAAATCTGTTTCATTAAACATCATTTCATTCAATCCATTTCATGCAAGCCTGAGAATGGAGACCATTGGACTCTGTTTCCCTCTGAAACCCAGAGTTCTGTCTGTGGGTATGTAAATACTCTAAAAATGTTAGAAGTAAGCAACCACAAAAAGTTATTTGAAATTGATGGATTTGCTCACTTTTATGAATAATGCAAATTTTAAGTAACTTTCTGATGTAGAACATTTAGTGTCTGCATTTTTTCCCTTTGGGATCCAAGAGAAAACCTTTCCAACATTTCCAATATTAATAGGTGCTGAAACTTGCTAGACTTTGAAAATCCCAAGGTCAAACTATGGGTTTACAAAGTATCTACCCATGGGTTAACCTTGTATTTCTTTTTAGACTGAGATATTTTTAAATGACTAAATTAGAATAGTAAGCTTATTTCAGTCAACATCATAAACAGTGCTTGACATTTTCTTCAAAAAGGGTATATAGGAAGAAGAGGGTCAAGTTTGAGAGAAAAGACAAATTCTGCCTTAGACACATTGTATTTGAGATGACATAAAGGCACAGAAAGCTGGGAGTCAGTTGAATAAAGGAGTCTGGGCTTCAGGAGAGGCTGTGAGCACAAATGCTCACACATCAGTATCGCCTGGCAAGCTTAACAAAACCGTGATTCCCAGACCCCATTTGACACCAATTTAATAAGAAGTTCTGGGAGTAGAGATGAGAAATCAGTATGTCTTTGATTCCCCAGATTGTTACAATGTGAAAACAACAAAGGATCAAAATCCAGCTTGTCTGGAAAGGATTCGTTTGCTCAAAAATCCAGGCACTGAATCAAAAAACGCTTTAGACTTCAAGTGAGTTTGTCAATTTTTCAAAGAAAAATATTATCTTATTTGTATATCCCCTTGCTCATTCTTTCCTATCTTATATTTGAGTGAACATTTCAATTGAATGAAGAGGCTGCCCCAAAGTGGGCAGAACATGGACTTTTAAGATAGATCTGAGTTCAAACCCTGCTTCCTCCATTTCATTAGCTGTGTGTTCCCAGGTGAGTTTCTTAACTTCCTTGAGTCTTAGGTATTTTGTATTTCCACTTGTAAAAATTAGAATAACACTAACTCTCAAAGACTATGAGCAAAAAGCAAGATAATTCAAATAAGTCACTGAATATGTAACTTCTTTGGAGTTCCTCAACATGTTGCTTTAACTGTTGAAATAGGCACACAGACTCATGTATTGAATGCGTTTTAGGATAATATCTTAAGAGTATCTGTTCTGGTGCCTCATCCATCCTTAAGTTTACATACACACCATGTATACCCTTCCACCATCCACCATCAGGGATCTGTAATATGTTCACCCTGGCCAATGTGCTAGGATTGGCTCCTAAGTGAGACATCTAGTACCCAAAGCAGGACAGCAATAGGACACAGCAAACAAGATGTTACTGCTTGCCTTTTCTAGACAAGGCTTGCCATACCATCTAAGGTTATGCTCTCAGTTTTGTATTTATAATGCCACTTCCCTCTTTCATGCCTCTTAGCTACTGTTCTTTCCCCCAGGCTGCAGATTCTTAGGCTCCCTCATCCCACCCTCTATGTGCTCCATGTAGGTCCCTAAAACCAGACTCTACTTTTCAATCTCCTCACTCATCTATCCGTTTTCTATGGTGGCAGCATCTGGACTTGCAGACATTTTTGTAAAACCTTGACAGATATTAGACACAAGAAACTGTGGGGAAAGGGAATGTGACACATTTATGTACAATTACCCAAAATGTAAGATTTCTCTGGTGAGTGTGGCTTATTTCAGCTAATACCCCAAATGCAGCCATCCACTTAAAGCTCTGGCTCCTTTCAACGAGACCTGCATTATACATAGGCTTGGGTAGCATTTATTCAGAAGAGAATGTTATACTCAAGGTCAAAACACCCCTCCTCCCTGGGTCCATGCATTATTCCACACCAGACCTCTCATTAGTGCACCCAAAGGGCACAGTCCCGTGAAAAGAAAGTGTTCACCAATTCCATCTAAAATCACACTCAAAGCACGGTCTAACAACACTTTCACAAAGAGAAAATTACCCCCACACAAAGGTGTTCCGATATAAGCCGACGACAGACAAACATCATTAAAACAGATTGTAACCAGTCCACTTACATTAAAATCTAAAGTAACGGGATTCATCGGGTTGTCCTTTGGGAAACAGTCAGCTATGGGATGCACTGGACTTATCTGGTAGGACTGGAAGGCAACATGGTAGCTTTGCTGCTGTGGTGTTCAGTCTATAACACGTGTCATCATGCACAAAGCCATCTCGGGCTGCTTTTCAAGACAGAGGCAGGAGTGCTACAGAAAGATGCTGTGAACTCCTTATATGGAAAAATGCCAGGCGGGAGCACTGTGCAGAACAAGCTGAATTAAATGTGCACATCAAGTGAACAGCCAGTGTTCTGTGCATCCGTTAAGATCAAAGCTTTCTGGCTTACTGCTAGCAGCAGGCCTGGTAAAGAAACAAACAGTGGCTTGTAATGGGGAACTGGCAAGGAGCAGGTGGAATTGCTTTCTCCTGACTTAACCTTTCTATGGCTCTCTGTATCCCAACTCTGATTATTGTACAGAGAGGTAAAGGCTTGGGCTAATGAGACAGCTTAGAAGGTAAAGCTGTTCTTCAGTCTCTGAAATTCATGGTAGAAAGAATCAACTACTGAACATTGTTGTCTGACCTACACACACACACATACACACACACACACACATACACACACACACACACACACGCATACACACATCATAATAACAAAAACAATTTTAAATTAAAAAAATTAAAGGTTTGATGTCTGGATCCCCTGCTGAACAACAACAGTGGAGGGAAGTGGTGAGCGCTTTGTGCTAGCAGCTAGCATCAGGACTTGAATAACAAGGGATCAAGTTTTGCTGATGGATGCTCAGGCCGTGCCATAGCCTGGTTATGCCCATCAAAGAATACAATATCTGTTCATTAGTGCTACTGTTACTGTGCCTGTCATTCATGGCACATGGTGGCAGTTTGAATCTTTGCTCAGTGAATGGCAGAAATGGTTCCCCAAGGTCTGGATATAGGTGGCACTGCTTTTTCCCAGCTTTTACCTCAGCTAGTCCAAGACAAAGAAATTCAATTCTTCAATAATTCAAAACAAACTCTAAAAATTGTAGAGACAGAACATTCTTCTAGGAAACTTGGAAATATTAAAAATAAAACCAAATTAACCACAGTTTCACTGTCATCTTGATAATCTCTGCCATTTTTTGCTTTGTCCCCAAAAGACTTCTCGAGTAATAGCTGTGGGATATTTGCTGTTTGGGGTGCAGGGCATAAAATAAACCTCATTGTGGTTATTTTCCACACATAGTTGATCATCATGTTTTGACACATGGACTTATGCATGCTCTCTTACTCTGAATTGGGCCTTTGCCCTTTCCCCCACCCCTCACCCTGGGCTCAGTGCTTCAGTGGGGTTACGTGGTCTTGAAAAGAGAAGTAACATGTGCTTTTGTCTGGTTTGTTTTCCAAAATCTAAATCTTCAGAGACTCTCTAGGGAATTTGGAGAGACATACACAGAGAGCCTTGAGGAGGCCCGGGCTGAGAAGAGTTGAGGCAGCAGAAATTCTCTTCTACCATGTTCTTGGAAAGGGAAGGGCATAGAGAGACTGGTGATTGCATTATTTTCATTCCAGGAGTTACTTGCCATCTTTAAAAAGGGCACAAAGAAAAAGATGATGGTAAGCAAGGCCCTTCTACCCAGCTAAGATATCTGGATGTATCTTTGAACTCTAAAATTGTAGCCAGACTTGAAGATGAGATTAGAAACCCAGGAAGAACTGAGATTTCTGACATCATTTCCTGTTTCTTCATGTGATGTCTCTGTCAGACTTTTAAAATCTTTATACGAAAGAAAATGTTTCTTATCTCCCTGTACAATGCTCAAGTCCAAGTGGATCAAAGACCTCCACATAAAACCAGATACACTGAATCTAATAGAAGAGAAAGTGGGGAAAAAAGCCTCGAACACATGAGCACAGGGAAAATTTCCTGAACAGAACACCAATGGCTTATGCTCTAAGATCTAGAATCAACAAATGGGACCTCACAAAATTGCAAAGCTTCTGTAAGACTAAGGACACTGTCAATAGAACAAAATGGCAACCAACAGATTGGAAAAAGATCTTTACCAATCTTATATCTGATAGAGAGCTAATACCCAGTATATACAAAGAACTCAAGAAGTTAGACTCCAGAGAACCAAATAACTCTATTAAAAATGGGGAACAGAGCTAAACAGAGAATTCTCAACTGAGGAAATTCAAATGGCTGAGAAGCACCTAAAGAAATGTTCAACATCCTTAGTCATCAAGAAATGCAAATCAAAACAACCCTGAGATTCCACCTCATACCAGTCAGAATGGCTAAGATCAAAAATTCAGGTGATAGCAGACACTGGCGAGGATGTGGAGAAAGAGGAACAATTCTCCATTGCTGGTGGGATTGCAAGCTGGTACAACCACTCTGGAAATCAGTCTGGCCGTTCCTCAGAAAATTGGACATAGTATTACCTGAGGACCCAAATATACCACTCCTGGGCATGAAGATGCTTCAACATGCAATAAGGACACATGCTGCACTATTTTTATAACACTTATATTTATAATATCCAGAAGCTAGAAACAATTCAAATGTCCCTCAACAGAGGAATGGATACAGAAAATGTGATATATTTACACAATGGAATACTACTCAGCTATTAAAAACAATGACTTCATGAAATTCGCAGGCAAATGGATGGATCTAGAAAATATCATCCTGAGTGAGGTAACTCAGTCACAAAAGAGCACACATGATACGTACTCGCTGATAAGTGGATATTAGGCTAAGAGCGTGGAATACCCACTATACAGCTCTCGAATCACATGAAGCTCAATTGAAAAGAAGGCCAAAGACTGGATGTTTCAGTTCTACTTAAAAGGGGGAACAAAATAATCAAGGGAAGTAGAGGGTGGGAGGGAGTTGGGAAGAAGAGAAGGGGGGAGGGGAAAAAGAGGGGCAGAATCAGGAATGCAAGGAGATGGAGGAGATATACAGAGGATCAGAAAATTGAACAGAGTTGTGTAGCAATGGGGGATGGGGAACTGGGGCTACCAACCAGAATGTCCCAGATGCCAGGAAAGCAAAAAGTCTCCCAGGAAGGCTCACCCTTGGAGATGATCTTAGCTGAAATATCCCATAAAGGGGAGGGAGAACCTCTTAAGACCATATCCAGAGGCTAAGCATGGGCCCCTGGTTGAGGGATGGGGCTACACACCCAGGAGGGGCCATCTCAAGACCACCCCACCTGAGTATCTATCCCATGTGCAATCACCAAAGGTAGATGCTGATGTGGAAGACAGGAAGTGCATGCTGATAAGAGCCTGATATGGATATCTCCTCAGAGGCCTTCAAGAGTCAGACATATTCAGAGGCAGATGCTCACAACTAGCCATTGAACTGATCATGGGGTTCTCAATAGAGGAGTTAGAGTGAAGACTGAAGGAGCTGAAAGGGTTTGTGGCACCATGAGGAGAGCAACAATACCAACCAACCACAGCTCCCAGGGTCTAAACCACCAGCCTGGGAGCACTTAGGGGGGGATCCAGGGCTTCAGCTGAATATGTAAAAGTGGAGGGCCCTGCTGGGCATAGGTGGAAGAAGAGAACCTTGACCTCATGAAGGCTGGATGCCCCAGGGGGTGGGAATTTTGAGGGTGGGGAGGTGGGAGTGGGGGGGTGTAGATAGAGGTTACATCCACAGAGAAGAAGGAGGAGGGGCGAGGGGATTGGGGGTTCCGAGGGGGTGGTGGGGGATGGGGTAAGGGGACAACATAGGAAATGTAAATAAATCATCCAATAAAAAAAAAAAAGAAAAAAAAAAGAAAAAAAAATTTAACCCAGAATTGCCCCTGTCTAAAGGAAATACAGGGACAAACAGTGGAGCAGAGACTGAAGGAAAGGCCATCCAGAGACTGCCCTACCTGGGAATCCATCCCACATGCAGACACCAAACCCAGACACTATCTCAGATGCCAAGAAATATTTGCTGACAGAAGCCCGATACAGCTGTCTCCTGAGAGGCTCTGCCAGATCCTGACCAATACAGATGTGGATGCTCACAGCCAACCGTTGGGCACAGGAACCCCAATGGAGGAGTTAGGGGAAGAACTGAAGAAGCCAGAAGGGCTTTATCTGGCATCAATGGGAGAGGAGGCCGTTGGTCCTGTGAAGGCTTGTTGCCCCAGTATAGAGGAATTCGAGGGCAGTGAGGCAGAAGTGGGTAGGTGGGTGGGGCAGCACCCTCATAGAAACAGGGTAAAGGGGGAATGGGATAGGGGGTTTGCAGAGGGGAAATCAGGAAAGAGGATAATGTTTGAAATGTAAATAAATAAAATAGCTAATTTTTAAAAAAGAAGATAATAGGTATAAAAGAAAAAAATGCTACTTTAAGTAATCTCTTACATCCTCTGATGCATCTTTGTTCATCATGTATGGTTCAGGTACCAGCAGTAGCAACAGATACCTAGGACCTTGATAAGATACTCAAGATCTAAGGTATCAGATCTTCACTTAACAAGACCCTGAGGTGACTCGTTCTTCCACACTTACATAGATCATTCTAAGTTATCCTTCCTCAATGTCCTGATATCTCTGTTTAGGGCACACATCCAGTGGAACAACTTTCTTCAGTAGTCTTCACCTTCAAAATATTCTGCCTTCCAATAACATCATAGGCTGGGATTGAGTCTTCGAAGGGTATCAAGACTGTAGTTGATTATATATCTTAGTTCTTGTGTTTGAGGTAGGGAAGGCTTTTTAACTAGTTTATAGTTAAGAAATATTTTCAAACAAGAGAGAGATGGATAGAACTTCACTAGAGTAAGGGGGGCTGAGTCTAGGTATAGCTATCACAATAGAGCCTGGACATCCCTCAACCTTCATTCGGAAATTAGAACCAGGTACAATACCCCAGGCAACTAAGTATAAATATCCTTTCATATTCTTTCCCAGACTCCTGACCCAGCAGACGACAATTCCCATCTCTATTTTAGGTCTCTTTTAAGAGAATTTTATTTTATGTTTAAATTCTATATTTTTCATATTTAAAAAAAGTCATTTAGTCAAATAAAGCAATTTCTCAAGGATCCTGGTGTGCTCACAACCTCTAGAGGAACTTATTTCTACATGATAAAGGAAAATGGCAGAAGAAAGATGTTTTTGATGTTTAATCTCTCAGTGCATTCCCATGCCCCCACAGGGACAGATGCCATAAATCATAGCACCACAGGAGAATATTTATTTTAAGAGCATTTTATCTAGAGCATGTTCTGCATAGAAAACAGTTAGCTTTGGCTCTCTTAGGGCTTTGTGAGAGCAATACTTTCTGCCTATCTATCTATCTATCTATCTATCTATCTATCTATCTATCTATCTATCTATCTATCCTCTACCTATCTATTATCTATCTACTTACCTGTCATTGTATTCTCATATTAGGTTTACTCATATTAGCTTTACAGTCACAAAAATATTACTCAACTCAATCAGAATATGTTTTGATAAAAACAATATAATACTTGGAAAGAAAATACAAAATCTTTTTTGTTAATAATTGGCAGATCTTTTTGTTTTAAATAGTGCTTACTTGTTTTCTATGTTTGAGTGCTTATGTTATGCATCATTTTGAGTGACTTAAATGGCAATTTACATTTTCTCAGCATACAAAAATTTTATCTACATGTATATACTCTGAAGGTATATGTATATTTTTTCTCTCTTAGTGGGCACTTCATAGGAAGTTTTCTTTAAATCCTGTGCTGTTTCAGATTTGACTGGGGAAATGTCTGCTGTATAAGCATGTGAGCATGATGAAGAGTAGGAGACATATGTGGACATGCCAGGGCTACATAGGTGGACACATGTATCTGAAGCAAACAGAATAATCATGGACATGGAGGACTGCAGGTAAACATTCTCCCCTCTTGGAAGTACAGGAAAGAACTGAAACAATTTTATTTATATATATGAGTACTCTGTGATCATCTTCAGACACACAAGAAGAGGGCATCGGATTTCACTACAGATGGTAGTGAGGTACCATGTGGTTGTTGAGAATTGAACTCAGGGCCTCTGGAAGAACAGTCAGTGCTCTTAACCTCTGATCCATGTCTCTAGGTACTGGTTGGATGAGACACCTAAAGATTGCCTATCACAGATTCAGACATAGGTTCCATGAAGGAACAAACCTAAACCCAAGAGGGCAGCTTTTGCAGTATCCAGTTCATCTTGAAGATTTCAATCAGTCACAAAATAAATGTTCTGGTTTAAAAAAAAGAAAAAGAAAAAGGAGCTGAAACAATTGAAATAAATAGCTTCTCTGGACTTAATCCTGCCAAGGGCTTTTAAAGGACAAGACTTCCCATTTTACATTTGAAAGGCAAATGCAGAAGGAAGCTCTTGAGAAAAGCTTCTCCTGGCTTTTGTTCAGGCTGTGAATGTTGTTCCCTTGCAAAACTCCAGCTCCAAGCTGCCTTACTCTTCCTCTGAAACACTCTCATAATATTCCAGAGCCTTTAACTATAATCTGCTTTAGAAAAGCAAAGTTTAAAAATTGTTATTATCATTGAAATGTCTTCCAAGCAAGGAAAATAATGCTCAGTGTTCATGTTTGTGCTGACTTAGGGAAAAACAGCTTTGAACATTCACTAAAAAGAAAATATTATGAGCAAATACAGGACTATATTTTTAACATTCTCTGTCAAAGGCTAGGGATTACATATATAGTAAGAGTGAGTATAATCGGCACTCACATTTGCAATTGCTTTTTAATTGCTGCATACAATGTATTAAGCCAGGCACTAAGAAATTTTAAGTAAAACCTACAATAGGTAATTTGCATTGGGACTATTAAGGAAAGTAGGGAGAGTAGAGATTTTTGATGGCATTACTTCATTACGTTGTTTCAGTTATCATACAAACTTGTAGGTAAAGGACTGTCTTAGGGTTTTATTGCTGTGAACATACACCATGATCAAAGCAAGTCATATAAAGGACAACTTTTAATTCAGGCTGGCTTACAGGTTCAGAGGTTCAGTCCATTATCATCAAGGTGGGAGCATGGCAGCATCTAGACAGGTATGGTGAAGGCAGAGCTGAGAGTTCTACATTTTTTTTATTGGATATTTTATTTATTTACATTTCAAATGTTACCCCTTTCCAGGTTTCACCTCCAGGAAATTTCAAATTCGGTCCTCCTTACCCCTGCTTCTGTGAGGGTGCTTACCCACCTATCCATCCACTCCTGCCTCCTAGCCTTGGCTTTCCCCTACACTGGAGCATCAAGCTTTCCCAAGATCAAGGACCTCTCCTTGCATTGATGTCCAACAAGGCCATTCTCTGCTACATATGTGGTTGGAGCCACGGGTCCTTCTGTGTGTATCTTTGGTTGGTCATTAAAGTCCTGGGAGTTCTGGGGAGGGGGGGGGGTCTGGTTGGTTGATATTGTTGTTCTTCCTATGTGTTGCAAACCCCTTCAGCTCCTTCAGTCCTTTCTCTAACTGCTCCATTGGGGACCCCATGCTCAGTCTAATCGTAGGCTGCGAGCATCTGCCTCTGTATTTGTCAGGCTGAAGGTGGAAGACTGACTTCCAGGCAGCTAGGATGAGGGTCTTAAACCCCCCGCCCACAGTGACACACCAACTCCAACAAGGCCACACCTCCTAATAGTGTCATTCCTTCTTGGGCTAAGCATATACAAATCATCACCAGGACCTCACTCACTAAGAGGATATTTTCTTTTGAGCCTTGCTGAAGTCTGATCTGAAAGTGCACCAGGAAGCTGAGTCCAAGTGTGGCTTGGAGAACTAGAAAGAAATCCAGTGGCCAGGCAGAGAGGTTCATTCCCGACAAGTCTCAAGTTCATTGTGGTTGATGTCACAAAATCCTGAGTTGCAGAGTTAATTTAAGTTTAGCTTTATAAATGCTTGGCTTCAGGTTTGGTTTTATTAGGGTTTGGACCTGATGGTGGAACCTCTGAGTGATACAGAGATTAAGAGCAAGAGAGGAGGCTTGAGAGGAGGCCCACTAGGTCACAGTGCTACTGCTCTTGTGGAGGACTCCGCTGTCCCCAGGGACCACATCTGGTGGCTGACAACTGCCTGTAACTCCAGATCCAGGAAGATTGACACCTTGGCACCCTGTGAACATGTGTACAGCAACACCCACTCACCCTTACACACTTAAAAAGAATATGAGTAAATCTTTGAAAAGTAAAACTAGACGGCTAGGAGACATGTTTGTCTTTGTTCTTTGTGACTGTTCTGTTAGCAGTAAGAGGGACATTCTTCTTCAAGTGTATGAGTGTCCATTTCTAGGTTATATGACTTTCTTTAAAAAATGCAAATAGTCAACCCTAAAAACATATACACACAAGTAATATTATATGGATGGGGAAGTTGCATATATAAAATATATGCATATATAGTATATATGTTATATGTATATATGATATCTGTATGTTGATATATATATATCAGCAATTAAGGAAAAAGAAGCCATAAATTTGAAAAATATGGAGTGGTTTGGAGGCAGGAAATGGAAAGAAGAAATGATGTACTTATAACCTTTAATTCATTGATTCATTCATTTTCTTACAAATTCACCAAGTACCACACAGGACTCTAAGAATCCAAAATGTAACAATCATCGGATAAAGTGAAATGTAAAATAAAAATGTAAACATGCACAAGATCCTCTCAGTGCTCTAGCAGAGGCATGAGCACAGCACACAATTCTGTTGATGGAAGGCAGGAGCTGTCAGCGATGACCCTGGGTTTTCTATCCTGTCTGAATGGAAGAGTGATGGTACAATTAACCAAGCAAGCAAGAGAGGAGTCACAACAGACTTAGAAGTGAGGATGATTAATTTGTTTTTGGACATGCCGAATGAGAGATCTTTGTGGATCATTTGAGCAGAAATGCCAGGAGACCATCAGACTCAGGGAACACGGGAGAGAAGTCTCAGTGTAAGGCATAGAAAAACATGGGTTGGAGCATGTCTGGAAGCTCTGGATGGATATGGATGGTAGAGAAGCTGTCAAGCAAGACTACACTCTCAGCATCATTTCTTATTTAATGTCGAGGTGTATTCTTGATTTTTCCCACCAAAGTAGGACAGGAAAAATAAAGGAATTTGTAGTCTCTGGGCCTCTCTAGAGCTTGTCCTTGTATTTAGCCTTTGGACTCAGGCACTATTGGATTAGTGGGGACTCCCAGCTTGCACTGGCCTTTATTGGTTTTTCATAGGGCATGACTATGTGCAAGAGGGAGAAGAAGTGACCAATTCCTAGATAACCTGGAGAGACAGTTCTCTTTCCAAAGGCTGCTACCGGTTTATGATTTGCAGTTTATAAAACTGATCACTCGGGGAATGCACAATCGTTGTTAGTTATGAAACAGCTGAGGAATTATTGCAAGATACTATATAACCTTCAGAGAAAATGTCTGCTAACTTAGCTAATGGAAAATGCAGCTGTTAATCTTTCCCCTTAATCCCTGTGAGGTTTGGAGGGAACAGATAATAAAACTCTGGCAGGCAGGAAAATGATGACTTAAGACTTTTCTAAATGTAGAAATACAGAATTCTAATTTGCATTACATGGATTCATTTATCTAATAAGCATCAATTAAGCCACCGCAACATAAAGGCTTTGAACAAAAATAAGGGATTTTAAACCCAATAGAATTATGCATAAGACATGGCCTTTTGCTTCAAGAAATTACCAGTCTTTGAGAGATATATACATACAAAATTAGCTATAGTGAAACATACTAAAATGGAATATTATACACAAATTGTCATTTGATGTACAGATGCAATAATATAGATTTTTATAAAACATTTTGTATAGCTTCTTTGAAAATGTAATACTTGAGATAAGTCTTGATTCTCCAAGAAGCTTTTTGAGGTTGTAGAGGCTGATTACTCTAGACAAAGACAGTGTGGGGACACATAAAGCTTGGAAAAAGACAGAATCTTGGCACACATGTCAGGTAAATCATAGAGGGGATAAAGAAGAGATCCACAGAAATCTCAGCCATTAGCAAAAGTGGTCCTTACCCTGGATCAAGCAGAAAAAGTAAGCAAAGAGGTGCTGTGTCAAAAGGGCAATGACAAGTGATAAGTAAGGAGATACTGAGGAGAGGATGCTGAGATTTGCTGAAGCAGGCATATGAAGATGTAACAAAGTTGAGGTTGCTCTGTTTCTACCTCAAGTGACAGGACAGCATAGCTAAAAATTCTGACCTTAGTCAATGGCCTCCCTTGCCCCTGTATTCATTCACCCTCACTCTCATTCTCTGAAACAAGTCTTCCTATGTTCAAGCTGTCCTTGAACTCAGCATCTTTCTGCCCCTGCCTTCCAAAGGCTGGAATAACAGAGAACCCAGCAATCCCAAAGCTAAGAATTCTTTCCTAAACTTTTGTAAGTGGTTGGGACCACACATTTGAGTTTTGCCCAACAGAGTGTGAGAAATAGCAACACATACGTACATAATAGCACAACTTGAGCACCACCTCTCTTATTACTGTGGGAGACACTAAAAATGGCCATAAGGAGGGGAGGATTTTGGTTAAGGAATACTGCTCATGCTTCAGAACCTTGCAGGGCTGCAGGAGATAAACAAAGGAGAGAAAGGATCAGATAGTTTTGATGTGGAAAGCCTTGATTGATGGTGTCCTATTTGTATATCAGCTGTCTCACACTATTGTTACTACTGTGAGCAACAACGACAACAGGAAAGGAGATTGATGTGCACAACACTAAATATATAGAAGAAAAACTTCAGCCTAGTTTTATCTATATTGAATTTGAGGTAAATGCAGGAGCACCCAGGTACACAGGATATTAATGATAAAAGCTTAAAAAAACAATAAAGCCTACGTCTTAGCTACTATCCTATTGCTGTGATGAAACACTATGACCAAAGCAAGTTGGGGAGGACAGGGTTTATTTGACTTACACTTCCACATCACTGTTCACCATGGAAGGAAGTCTGGACAGGAACTTAATCAGGGAAGAAGCTGATGCAGAAGTCATGGTGGGGTGCTGATATTGAGTTTCTCATCATGACTTGCTTAGCCAGTTATCTTTCAGCATCCAAAACCACCAGCACAAGGATGGTACCACCCACAATATAGCTGACCTCTCCCTCCATCAATCACTAATTAAGAAATGCCCTACAGTCAAATCTTATGGAAGCATTTCCTCAGTCGAGGTGCCCTCCTTTCAGATAACTCTCATTCGTGTCATAAAACTAATCAGCATAGGGTAGATATGTTAAATTCAGAAGCCATGTCTCTCTGTGTGTTCGTGAGTGTGTGTGTTTTTAAATTTTTTCATAGATTATATTCATTATATCCTTACAGCAGTTTCCCCTACAACCATTCCTCCCAATCCCTCCTCATCACCACCTCCCTTCTCCCATAATCCTCCTCAGTTTTTTCCTTAGGTTATTATTGCCATGAAGAGACACCGTGACCATGGCAACTCTTATAGAGAAAAACATTTAACTGGATCTGGCTTACAGTTTCAGAAGTTTAGTCCATTATCACTATGGTGAGAAGCATGGCAGCATCCAGGCAGATGTCTTGCTGGAGAAGGAGCTGAGAGTTCTGCATCTTGATCCACGGGCAGTAGAAAGAGCCTGCCACCCTAGGCCTAGCTTGAGCATATGACCTCAGAGCTCAGTTCAAATGACACTCTCTCTCCAAAAAGGCCACATCTACTCCAACAAGGTCACACCTCCTAATAGTACCACTCCCTGTAGCCAAATATTCAGACATATGAGTCTGTAGGGGCCATTCATACTCAAACCAACACAGCTTTCCTTCAGAAACAAAGCAGGCCTCCAGAGACATCAAGTGAATATCGCATAACAAGTTACAATAAAAGAAGGCACAAACTCTCATATCAAGGCTGGATGAGGCAACCGAGTAGGAGAAGGAAAAGTGTCCCAAGAGCAAGCATAATAGCCTCAAATAATATGCAATATCTTGGGGGTAACTCTAACCAAGCAAATGAAAAACCTGTGAGACAATAACTTCAAGTCTTTGAAGAAAGAAATTGAAGAAGCTATCAGAAGATGGAAAGATCTCTCTATCTCCTGTGCCCATGGATCAGTAGAGTTAACATAGTATAAAATGTCCCTACTTCTTAAGCATATTTAAATCTTAATGGCTGCCATTTGAAAATAGAGGTATTACATAAAACTACATTCAGAGTTCAAGCTTTTCTCAAACAATCAGGAGGCCCAGCAGCTCTGAGCCATCTCTCCACATGGCACCTGTGAGGTGCAGGCGAGAGATCTAACCCTCAGCTAGTTCAGTCTGGCTCAATCTCTTTGCACTTGTCTTCACTCACTCTCACAACCTGCAGCCCTGTGGGACTGGAGTTTCCAAATCCTGCTCAAAGGAAGTGCTGATGGAGGGATGAAGCCTCTGTGGTTGTCATGACCACAGAACCTGCCAGGTGGGAGCTTCCTGCTCAGTGTTGCTTTTAACAGGTCAAGAAAGACACAAGAAGGCTTGCTCTGTCCCTGAAGTATCTATCAGAAAGGTGCTCCAAACTTTTATCCTTTCAGTCTGGGACTTGGTGGTTAGGTCGTTTGTAATCTTAGCCTAGAGTAGCTTCAGAATGGTAGTAAAGCAATAAATCGGATAGTCCCTAGTATGAACAAATAAGGAAAGAAGGGGAAGAGAAAGAGAAAGGAAGGAAGGGAAAAGGTGAAAGGATGGTAGGAAGGAGAAAGGAATAGATCGGATCAAATAAAGAATTAATGAGAGGAACATCCCAATTGAGAACTGTAGCAGTTGAGACATGGTGCACACACACCTCTCTTGAAGACTGGGGTCAATTCCTCCCAGACTCCTTGATCTATTTTTTTTCCTATATCACTTGGCTAACTCACAGCACATGAACTAGGGAGCCCTTTGCCATCTATCAGATCATATCATTTCCCTGAACAAACCTTCCTACGAACTTACAGTATCTCCATAGAAAAAGTGAAGGCTCATCATCATCTCCAGAGTACAAGTGAAGGGTTTGTTTAAAGTGGTCCACAAGGCTCATGCCTCTGCACTGTGCTTTAATGTCATGGGTTCCTTCCTGTCTGTGAGTGACACTGAGACCTTGCTTCTCTGCAATACTGGGATCACTTTCTCAGTGGCTGGGTCTTTGCTTTCACTGCAGATCGTCCAGTTAGCTACAACTTTTGTTCCTTCAGATGGTAGTTTAAATGTTACCCCTTGCCGGGCAGTGGTGCCGCACGCCTTTAATCCCAGCACTTGGGAGGCAGAGGCAGGCAGATTTCTGAGTTCGAGGCCAGCCTGGTCTACAGAGTGAGTTCCAGGACATCCAGGACTACACAGAGAGACCCTGTCTCGAAAAACCAAAAAAAAAAAAAAAAAAGTCACCCCTCTCTGAAAGTCAGATTCCCCATTCTCTCCCTAATACACGCTACCCTACTCTTGGTTCATTTTCCCCTCTAAGGCAGTGATACACATGCATTTATATTTATTTTCCTCCCTTTTGTATATGAATTGCTTTCCCCTCATTTAAGGGCAGGTATCTTATGTCCACTCCTAATCCTTCTGTAGTGCAGAGAGGAATCCCTAGCACACACTAGTAAATAGCACCTTTAATCTGGAAGAGACACAGACAGGCATTGGCAGTAGTATAGAAAATGGAAAGAGAGATACAAAACTGGAGGTATACAAAACAGAGCTTGATCCTTCGGGAGGAGAGTCAAAAAGTAAAAGGAATCAAGAATGTACTGGCAGAAAGAGAATTCTCTCTTAGGCAGGTGTAAAGAAAGCAGGGAGAAGGCTTGCTGCCAGCCAGGTTCAGGAGACCCTTACCAAACACATCCCTTTGTGTCTTGAGTACTCAGGACCAGAGGTCTTGCCCTCTATTCTCTCTTATAGCAGCAGAAAGGTAGGCAGCTCAGAACAAGCAGAAAGGAGAGCTGCAGGAAGCTCGTGGGAAGCTGAAAGACTTTGAACAGCTGTTGTGGACACTGTAAATGAAAGGTGCTTAAAGCAACCGGAAAGACTGCTGAGTAGCATGCAGGGACAGCTGAGGCTGTCCTTGTGCCAGTTGGCACAGGAATCTAATTCTCCTTAGCAGCATTTGCAGCCTGGGAGTAGACAGAGAAAAGCAGATGGCTGGAATAAATTGGTCCTGAGGATTGTTAGGCAAGAACGTGGTGGGAGGACTGCAAGGAGGGGGATTCAAGCAATCATCCCCTAAACCTAATAGTCCTCTGCTATTTCATGATGCCATTGGCTGTCTAACTGACAGCCATAAAACTCTCAAGACTCTGGAATGAACTGTATCTAGCAGGAATTTCTCCATACACTTCAACCATCAAGAAATGTTATCTTATATACGCATTGGCTCCCTTCTCACTCCCCATGACTTCTCTTTTCCAAGTGAACGGTTTGTGCAATGCCACTGAGCTGATCCAGATGAGTGTGTTCCATATTGTTCTGGCCCTCTTTGGACTATATACAATCTCCACTTGCCCAGGTGTATAGTGTTCTCTTGGTGGGGGTCATTTATGTTGATGAAATTCAGGATTGATCGGGAGATGCATGAAATGTAAAATGCCTGCCCCTGTTGCCTTCCCTCTTAAATTGAACCTGGGATGGTCACCCCAATTTCACTGGCTCTGTGGAATACACAGGGACTTTTCATTGTACTCAAAAGCATACAGTAAGCCTGTGGCTTTTCAACCTGCTATATAAAAATGAGAAATATAGGATATATATGTTATGTATACGTATATGTATATATACATTTACATATATGCTGGAAATGCAAAGAATGCAAAAAACTATGGAACTGAGGTATCTGGAATAGTAGAAGTCGTCCAAGGGCATATTCTGAAGTGTGCTTAGATGAGAGGTCAAGGAATGAGGCAATATCTGAAGTCAGACTTTGCTCTGCTGCCTGCTCTGTCACCCTGACAATGAATGGACACAGCCAGCTTTGGAAAGTATTTCGATATTCCAACTACTCTGCTTCTTAAGGAAGGTTTCTGGGCTTGAGACATTCACACGAACAACAACCCTAATCTCTGTTCCCATGCTTGTCTTGAACATCATCATTCTTCATTGATTTCTACAACTTTAAAACCAAGTCCTAGAACTTTTTTGATGTTTGTTCTATTTGTCCATCTATCTATCTATCTATCTATCTATCTATCTATCTATCTATCTATCTATCTATCTATCTATTATCTACCTATCAATTTAGTTTTATTTGTATGTATGTGTACAAAGCACATGTGTGTGAGTGCCTTCAGAGGACAGAAGAAGGCACTGAATTACCTGGAACTACTGAGTGGGTGCTGGAAACCAAACTTGGGTCTTTTGGGAGAGCAGTAAGCACTCTTAGCTACTGTGTCATCTCTGCAGCCCAAATTCTAACCTTTAACTTATGAATTAATCAAACTAAGAACTTTATACATGAATGAACTCAATTTAGTTTAATTCTTCTTACCTGACAAATGGAATTTCTCTGAATTCATGGCTCGTTATATATGTGTATTTTTACATGGATTATTAAATAGATAGATACTTCAGTGTAATCATGCATCGTACCCTAGCACTGTTCGTTCTTCAATTGACAGTTGCCAGGTAACTTTTCTAACTATGTTCTCCTTAGTGTTGCCCAATAGAAGAGAAGGTCGTGTCTGACTGATCACGGTGGTGGTATGCAAGTCTGGAAGTCTGCCTATGAACACTCAGATATAACACAGAAGCCTTTGCTGCTCACTATATAATAAAAGCACCTGGAGTATTTTTAAATGTTTTTTGAATTGTACACAAGTGTGAATGTATAGTTCTGTGATGCAAATGTTTGTGAGTGTCCTTCAGAAGGCAATGCTTTCCAAAGCATTTGAGTTTAATTTTAGCTACTTTCTATAAGAATGACGTAAGTACCAAGAAAGAATAAAATGATACATTTACAGTTAGAAACAATTGCAGTTCATCATCCAATTAACATCAGTTATGAATCATATTCTGACTAGACAGCAGAGCACAGTAGAGCATGTGGTAACTTTGCAATCCTACTCTTCCCTAAAGGTCGGAGGAGACGTCATGTCTTTAAAAACTCTAACTAAATGCCACTCATAAAGCCTTTCTCTTAAATTGGTTCAGCCCACTTTATCTTTCCAAATGCTTCAAAAATAAGAAACATCTGAGGGAAGATGCCAGCCACTTCAAAGCAAACCCAGGCCTTACATGGAGCCCCAAAGAGCCAGGTTGTTACTTTGCATTTTGTCAGTCTGCCGAAACCAACATGATTCTGAGATGCTCTATTGATTATTCATATTCTTTGCCAATATCATTTATGAGTTACAGACAAGGACTTCTATTGTACTCTAGTTGATACAATGATTTAGAAAATGTATTTTCAGGAGACGATACCTAACAGATGTGTATTTCACATCTATGCATGAGATATCCATGAACCTCTAGTTAGGGTAATTCATTAATTAATTAGACAGCTCTCACCCAGGGAAGAATATATTAATAATTATCATCTTTATTCTTTAATAATATTATTCTGTGTTGAAGTGAATAATTAAATGACATACAACAACATCAAAAAGACAATGAAAATCCTGACAATGGGTCTATATTGCACTTTCACAGTACCCAGTGATTTTCAAAACCAGATGTGTCAAGATTGATTATCCTGGAATGGATTTTAAGATATAAGAGGATGTGATTTAGTCTCCATTTTTCATTAATACACTTCAGTGATTCATATTTTATTAGAAATAGCCTGATCAAAACTTTGTATATTACTAGTATTCCCAAATGGAGAATATTAAATGTAAATTCCTATCTTGAAGAATTTGTAAATGATTTGAGATCTCAAAAGGGAATATGCATTAACCACCACTCTTTCTGCTCGAAGATATATTGGGGCCAAATTCAATAGCAGGGTCATAAAGAAATAAATGGTCTAAATCTAATAAAACTGTGTGCTGAGAGATGAAGTTTGAATTTTAGAAGCTTCCTTGGATCATGTCAAATTATGATGATGTAGCCGGGCGGTGGTGCCGCACGCCTTTAATCCCAGCACTTGGGAGGCAGAGGCAGGCGGATTTCTGAGTTCCAGGCCAGCCTGGTCTACAGAGTGAGTTCCAGGACAGCCAGGGCTACACAGAGAAACCCTGTCTCTAAAAACCAAACAAAAAAAAAATTATGATGATGTTCCCTTTCTCTGTTGTCCCCCTCCCTTTCTCTCTCTCTCTCCCCATCCCTCCTGTTTGTTTATTTGATTTTGTTAAAGGCATTTTTTGTGACGGTTGTCTTCGTTTCTCTTTCAGCCAGATGTAGCTTTCATCTACTCTGACAGAGACAAATGGGCACGAGGCACGAAGGTGTGCCGTACACCCTGTGTGCACAGTCTTTAGAGCTGATGACTCCCACATTGTATCTCTCAGCCTGACCTCTTCCTAAACTGCACACTCTAAAGTACCAACCTCAACACTTGCCTGGATCATTCATCTGAAACTATAAAAACATAATCTGCACACAGCACACCCTGAAATGCCATCTTAACTTTGGGCCTCCCATGACCACAGACATCTCCTCTCTGTCTTCCCTTCACACGATGCTCCCACCACAAACCCAGGGCCATCATGGCCTCACCTCCTGCCTTGATCTTGGAATTCTCAGTCTTGTTTGACTCACTCTCTACTCACAATTTGAAGACTCCCCCTCCCTTCCTCCAGCATGGCCGATATGCTCCAGTGGCCACCACATCATGCTCAGCTGGAGTTTCTGCCTCTTTGTTGGTTTCTTGACTTCCCTGGGCCCCCTGGGCTTCCCCATTTTATTCTCAGAGAAGTGGGAATGAGTTCATCAAAGTACATTCATCAGTTATGATTTGCATTGTCTCCCAAATCCATATGTTGGAAACTTAGTTCCGAGGGTGGAATTGTTGGAAAGTGGAGGGATAATGAGGTGTCCAGGTAGAAGGCTCCACCCTTCTGATGTACTCACACCATTGCACTAAGCTCCTGTAGGAGTAGCTTTCCTCTCTTGCACTCATCCCTCTGCCTTTCACCCTGACCAGAGGCCAGTGCCTTGACCTCAGATGTCACAGCCTCCAGAGCTATGAGCTAGTAACTTTCTTTTCATTATAAATTATCCAGCCTTAAATATTCTCTTACAACATCAGAAAAAGAACTAAGACACTTGACATTACTTATAAATAGATGACCATGGCTGAAAGGCTTCCCTAGACCTTGGAACCCTATAAGCCAATCCTTATAACCTCGGATAACATGCTCTTGATTGCTTCCCACCTGTTGCTTGTGTTCTTTCAGCTCTTGACCTTAGAGGCTCTGAACTCTGTGTCTTACTTCTACTTCCTCTTTTTCCTGGAAGGCTTTCTCCATCATGTGCCATTGTCATATGGCCAGCTGCTTGTCACCATGGCTCAAGTGATCACTTGTACTCTGTTTAAAATGGACTCTAGGCACATGACTTTATTCAATCTTATTCACCTTGTGGTATTCATTGCCAATGGGTACTATATTATTTGATTATTTCTCTCTCTCTCTCTCTCTCTCTCTCTCTCTCTCTCTCTCTCTCTCATCTGTCTAACTAACTATCATCTATTTATCTATCACCTATCTATCTCTTTATTTGTCAACTGCTCCCCAGGTAGACATTTGTACCCATGGGACTGAAAAAACTTAGGATTTTCACTCAATAGTGACTAAAAGACCCACCTTCTATACAGAAATATAGGGAGCATGTTTATAAAACTAGACACAGGACATGTTTAATTTAAACTTTCCCCTGTGGTACCACTGGGATTCTTTTAGGGTGCATGGCCCAGAGATGAAGCATAGTCCCTTCTTTTGCTTTGAGCACCTAGGTGAGCTGAGTTGCTTGCTTGCTCCCTAGGTCCTCACTGCAAGTTCTTTAGACATTTACAAGTCACTATGTAAGTCCAGGCAGAGCCCTATTTTCCACTGTGCCTGCTCCCAGCCTGCTGCTGGGCCATCTGCTCTGACCATACTCTTCTTATTGGTCTGCAGGTTCAGGGCTTAGGATTTTACCATGTGAGTCTTGCATAAACTTTAATTTGTAATCCTCTGTCCCCGTGGTTTCTTCTGTTTGTCCTTTGGACTTCTGCTTAAATGTTAGTCTTCTACAGAGTTTTCCATATGTCTGTCACCATCCACACTATTTTTGTATATATTTTTTCCCACTCTTATTACTAAGCTATAAGATGGATCTGATATCTCTCTTTGTTCCCAGCTTTGTCTCTAGGGCCTGGAACTATGCCTGGGATATAGCGAATACTTGGTAGATATGAGTATGTTTGTTTACCTTAGTGCCTTGGATCTATAAGAAGCGAGAGTCAAAACAGGAGCAGAACACTTCTATCCCTTCAGCCCCTAAATCTCCTATTGATTTCTCACAGGCTCAGGATGTTTCCTCACAAAAATCAAAACAGGGAATTTGTCAGTTTTATCTCAAATATCTCTGTGTCTTTATTCCCTTATAGTTACCTCAAGCCATGATTTCCCTATTTGAAAGGCACAGGCCTATGCCGCATACATCCCTTCAAGACCTGCAGCAGGTGCTGTGTGAGTGTTTATTGGAAGAAAGAATGAACAGAACCTGTATCTAGGACAAAGCTCAGGGTTGGGTGACTGGTTGCCTGCCAGAGCTGAGGGACAGAATAAAGCCATTGTGCTTGGCAACCTCTCAGCCCAGCTTGCAAAGCTGGGAATTATCAGGGGAATCACTTTGGACAATGTTCTGAAGTCTGTTTGCCTTCCTCATCTCAGCTCGCTGAGTAGCTGGTCGTGTTCTTTGCCAAGTGTTTGCCTCTTGTAGAAACTGTGCAAATCACATAGATACCTCCGTTTTCTCTTAACTTAAAGGCATTAACTATGAGAATGATGTATCAGAGAATTATGAAAGAAGCCTGTAAGCCAGTATTTCTCTTAGCGTCAGGTGAAAGGTGTTAGGGCTTTGTTTGCTTGTTTGTTTTAAATCAAGCAAGTCTTGGAAAGGGATCACTCTGAAAGTCCCCAAACTGAGGACCTATATTCTAGTCACTTGCCTCCGGTATGCCATGTACATGCAGGTCACTGTGAGTAACTTGTTAAAGGCAGAGAAGAGCCAGTCAGAATGAAGTAGATGCTGCTAAGATTGACAGACTAAGGTGCGTAGTCACTGAGAAAAAGGGCATTTGTATCCTTTCCCTCAGAACATCTTTCTAGCTCTATGAATCTTTAGCCTCCATGGTAGAGTTTTATGAATATCATTTTAATCACACACTTAACTGACAGCAGCTTGTGGTTGGCAGTGACATGTCTTTTATTAGATGAGAAGTGCTTACTCTGAAGAAAACAAGATCTTCTTCCCTCTGGCCTGTCACTCCCCACAAAGAGGGATGCTAGATGCCTGGTTGCTTGCTTCTAGGATAAGGGTCTGCTGGTACAGAGTGATTGCTTTCTACATGCCTGGTCCCTCTAGTCTTCTGGCTAAAGGAGCAGCCTAGGGAAGTAGTATGCTCTTTGGCTCTTTGAAGGATACACTTGCATTCTTTCAGCATGGATTTGGGAGTCAGGTTCTACCAAATTGTCAAGGTCAAAACATCAGCTCATTTTAATGCTGCCCAAATGTTTTGCTTCCTACTCTCAAAGGAAATAAGAAATAAGCTCTTGTCAGAACTTCTCTGTGTTCCATGAGGGGTTAGCCATCTTCTCTGTGTTAGCTATAGTGTCCAGCGGAGTGGAAGCAAAGGCTTTTTTATTGGAAATCATTGTGATTTTCTAAGTTGAGGAAAGAAAACAACATTTCATGTCTATCTGATAAATCACAGCAGTTGGAGCTATTCAGGGAGCACGAAGAGAGTGTAAGCACAGGAACGAGTGAGGAACCAGGTCACTCTGTCCTTTTGCAACATCATGTGCGCATGAGGGGGTTGGGAGGAGAATGTGTGTTTCTAAGTTTCCTGTTGCTTCTGTATCAATGGGGGAGGAGGCTAGGTAAAAACATGCTTTTGGAGAGATTCCTTTCCAAGACTCATATTGCTGAAGAGAAACTTAGAGAGCCTGCAGTTGTATCCTGTGACATGTCAATGAAAAAAAAAAAAAGAAAAGAAACATAAGGCCCTTCTCTGGTGAAGGTTATTCTATACTCCTGAGGGAAAGTCATGGCCTGATGCTTGGGTGGCCTTATATACACAACCAGACTATGGAAAAGTCGGATCTAAAAGGATTATCACACGATGTACTATGGAAGTCGTGGATTGCCTACAATGCCCATTAGGGCTATGGGGTTACAGCCTTATCTACGTTTGTCTTTTGAACTATTTTATAACTGTAAATTGCACGCAATCAATAGGTCTCTAAGGTCAGATTTACCGAGGTATAATTTGATAGATTTATTTCCCCATGCAGAAAAAGTTTTGTTATATCTTGTAATTTGTCTCAACATATAAATTCATGTTGGTTTGACTTTTTCCTTTGAACTAGTCTTAATGCCTGCCTGGTTCTCTTATATCAAAGGAAGGAATTCCCTAGTTTGTCCTTACTCTTTTGTATCTCTGTGGAAATTAGGAATTCACTTTTTCTCAGAAAACTCTATTTTATGAGACAATAAACAAGAAAGGATATATCATAATCTCCTCAGGTGGCTTATTTTTGCTTGGAAACATCATCAAAAGGATAAATAATATACACAAAAATTTAAAACAAGATTTTCCATTTAGGAGGTCAACCAGCATGCTGCTTATGAACTATTGTCCAAGGAGGAAAGTCACATTTTAAAATGATATTTTATATCTTTGAGTGTCCCAGGAGTAGATCAATAGTAACAGTTCTAAAGAAGAACCACGCTGAGAGCTCCACTGTCCAAGATAGCTGTCCTTAGTTTGTCTGCTGCGAGGGTATATAGTGTTGCTGGCCCCACCTAACAGCTGTGTATCAGCACACACCAGATTTATACAATCTGGACAAAATAAAGTGTATATATCCAACTACATGTTAAAATGATAATATTTTAGGGTAAATCAGGTTAAGTAAAATTCATTTCAAATAAATTTTATTTGTTTGTCTTTAAGAACATCATAAAAATATTATGTATGTGTGTATCTAATATTTTATTCAGTATACAAAGCAAAAAAGATAGTACTATTTTATTAAGTATTGTTGACATATAACTGAGCTTCAAAATCTATGCTTAAAAAAACAACCAAGTATCAGGAACAAAGAAAGGTCATAAATTGAAGTGCAGTTACCTGGGAATTCATGCAAAATTAATGTTTGCTCTGATGAACAATAACGCAGCATTAACTTTTCATCATTTATAGTACATAAAGGAAGAGTAGGTAATGAACCAGCTGTGGCAGATGGTTTAAAGATCAATAAGCACACATCTAACTTTGTGTCTTTTATCTTTTGTCCTTGATGGAAGGTAAACAGTGACATGTGTGCATGTGAATGTGAGTACATGTGTGTGTGCCTCTATGTGTGTGTGTGTGTGTGCGCGCGCGTGCGTGCGTGCGCGCACACGCATATGCCCATGTGTGCAGTTCAAGGTTTCCATGAGGAAATTAAAAGAGCTAACTCAATCTTTTAAAAGGAAAAAGGAGGTGGCGATTAGCTAGGCTTTCTAGGGAGATGATTGGTTGCCTTGGAAACCAAGGTATTAATTCGTGCATTAAACAAGATTCTTGAAATTGACCTATTTTATTTTTCATAGCAACAAGCTTCAACTTAAGGTGTTTGTCAACCCCCAACTTAGGAGAAAGGTATTTGTAAATTAAGTATATAATTTTTGTTTGTAATGAAAGGACAAATTATAAAATTAGTAGGTAAAGAATAATTAATCTGAGATCAACTTGATCTTTTCTAGAAAATTATATTGAAAAAGACTTTTAAGATTTATTTATCTTAGTTTTATATGTGTGAGTGTTTACTTGCATGTAGGTATGGGCACCCTTGTACTTGTTTGATATAGAAGAGAGTTCCAGACAGCTATGAACTGGGCCTCAGTTCTCTGCAAGAGGCCCAAGTGATCTGAAATGCTGAGCCATCTCTCTGGTTCCCTCAAAACATTCAAAATAGATTGTTTAATTTATTTTTCAGATTAAAAAATATTGACAACTGTAAAGCATTTAATTAGTGAGGAAGTCTAAAGGAAAAAAATAATAAAGAAAGCAGCTCCCTCCCATTAGTCTAATCCCTTGGCCAGAGATTGAATTGCACAGTGACTATAAATACTTGGTGTTCTGAAACTTGTCTTAAAACACCACGGATGCTGACTCTCTCTGGAACACTAAAATGCTTAATTACTACACCTCTCTGGCTGGGAGTGATGACCCCAACATACAGCTCCCACTGTCTGTCATGCTGATTTGACCTGTTGTGGGGAAGTCGCTGGACACCAGCATCTGTGATGTGTCTCTTGTTAGCTAGCCTGAAGAACACGGGGGACAGAAATGAGGTCACATTAAGTATGCCAGTCACCTAACAGAGAAAAGCCATAGTGGACTTGCAAAAATGCTTTCCTGGTAATAACATTTCTTGTTTGTAAACCGTGTTTAGTAACCAATTATACAACATATATTAGGTCCCAAATACCAGGCAAGAAGGGAGCACAGACTAACTATTTGCTTAAGGGAAGTGCTCTCGCAAACAGACATGGAGGATCTGAGGCAACATTTTGTTGAGTGTAGGACTTTTGAAAAATCCCCTTTTAAAGAATGAGAATACTCCAGAGACTGAACTACCAACCAAAGAGCATGCATGTGCTGGACCTATGCCCCCTACATATATGTATCAGATGTGCAGCTTGGTCTTCATGTGGGTCCCCTAACTGGAGTGGAAGCTGTCTCTGACTCTGTTGCCTGCTTTTGGAGTCCTTTCCCCTACCTGGACTGCCTTGTCTGGCCTCAGTGGGAGAGGATGCACTTAGTCCTGCTGCAACTTGATATTCCAGGGCTGGTTAGTACACATTGGAGATATTCTCTTCTCTGAGAAGACAGAGATGGAGAAATGGGGACGGTGAGTGTGGGACTGGGAACAGAGGAGGGGGGGGAAGCTTGATCAGGATGTAAAGTCAATAAGTAAATAGATTTATGAGAATGCTTCAGATACACATAGAAACCACCAGTGAGTCATTGTTTAGTGCACTATATATATGAGCTTGCAGCAACGTAACAGCCCTATTGCATAGCCACTTTTAAATTTCCAGTTCATGAGGAAGAGTATGACATATTTCCAAACATACTGGGAATTGAGTACAGACATCTTGACCTTGAGATTCATGTTGCATTTATATTCCCAAACTTGCAAGGCTTTTCTACTTAGTCACTGTAGACAACAAATAACAGTTTAAAAGTCTGCACAAACACCCAATCCTCTTGATGGAAAAGTCCATCACACGTTAATCCTGTGCATTATAATTTTTTGTGGGGGGAGGGGTTGTAACTAGTGAATGGAAATGGTCCATTCCTGGACATGTGTTACCATGTGCTAACACATAAAGAGGAAGAGAGCTGAGCATTAAGTCATGACATGGTTTCTTGTCTATTTAACAGGGAGAGAGAGAGAGAGAGAGAGAGAGAGAGAGAGAGAGAGAGAGAGAGAAGAAATACTAGCTCCTGGATTCCTTCTGCTGCTTTGATTAGCCCCACTCCAGCAGTGCCATTTTAATAAGGAGCAGAGCTCCTCTCTGACCTAATTTTCATTCTGGACATTTGCCATCGTGTGGTTTATGTTATAAGCTAAATGACTCATCACTAATTAATCAATACCCATGATGTGAAATTTTGACCATAAGTAGGAACCCAAGCCAAGTTAATCTGGCTTTCAGTTAATTGGAAAAATCTAATGGGTGAGGAGGTAGATCTTCTGAGCATAAATTATGTGCTTTAAAATTTAAAGGCATCAGAAAAAATATTTTAATACTGTAGGACTGTAAAATGATACCCCTTCAATATTTAGTTAAAGTCATGGTATGCAGTAAAGCTTCATACACTAAGTAATATAAAGAATTTGATATTGAATTTTCTTAAGCTTGTCATTTGCTGTGAGGATAAAATATCTTCAGACATGCACATACACACTCTTGCCTAAATACGCACTGAGTGACGACTATGGACCAGACACCTTTTCTGTCTGTTTGCCCTGTTTGTATCTCTCCTAAGAATCTCCTTTTAGAGAATTCCTCAGAACCATGCACTGACTATTGTAGCAGCTGACTCAAGGTGCCTTCCAATGATTTGTTTCTGTCCATTCAAATCCTCCACTAATGACAGTAAGTGCATATCTTGTCTGCCATTATTTTTCATGGCCTGTCCATGGTATAGTCTTGCTATTCAACAAGAGAGGGTGTGTTAGTTATTTAGCATAGACTTTCTTTGTTTATCTATTTTGTCTTTCATTTCTCAGTGCTGATGTTACTTGCATGGAGTCTCTGGATTGAACATGTCAAATCCAAACATGGCATCCATCAAGGAAGCAAGAGCAGGAGTGTGCTCTCGTCCTGTTCATGAAGTTGCTGCAACTCAGTTGGGAGAAGATTATGCAAAAGGAACAAAATTTTCTAGTGAAACATGTAAAAAGGAATAATTGGATTGTGCCTGCCTTTGTATGTTTATATACAAATATAAGATATACACCTCCATGCAAGGAAAACCCGCTCTAACTTTTTTGGTTGCTCTCTATTGTGTTTCAGGATATAGAATAGTATTTAGGACATGTAGAAACTCAATAAATATTCACTGAGCAAGTGAGTAAATAAATCATTCACTTAAAATTTTTACTGTGCATTAGAGAATTGAGAAAGGCAATTTTTAGATCTATATGGGTAATAGCTAACAATTACTCGAAGGAACTTTTGCGTGCCATGGAACTGTGAGAACGGAGATAAGTGTGGAGGTGTTGGAATGGGGATATCAATATTTTTCAACTTTTACTGAAGATGGCAGTAGATGAGATTTATCAGTCGAGGCTTATGATAGAGCGAAAACTCAATGAGTCGCTTGGCATTGGCACGTCTTTAACCTGTCTCCCACAGACTATTTATTAGTTTCAGGGGAGCAATGACATGGTGAGGAAAATCCAAGGTCTGTTGGCTGGTGATTAAAGTTAGCATCACCAATGAGGGGCAGATGGACATTGTGTACACCCAGACATGATACGCTGAAGGACACGGTCACACGTCCTCCACTTTCCAACAGAATATGAAACCCAATCGAGGACTATTTATTTGAGCAAAAGCTGCAAGGAAATTGGTACTTTACTTCCCGAAATGTCAATGTCAGAAAAGTGAAAGAAAAGGTGGAGAAATGCGTATAGAATCTAAAAAGACATGGGAACAAACACAATATCTGAATACAGACTGAGACCTGCCCCAGAGGAGAGAATGCTACAGAGGACACCACTGGTGCATCTGATTGCAATGGCGCTGGAATGTAAAAGGCAGATTAAAGTAAATGATTACTGTTAGCCGTAGCAAAGCTGCTGACTCCACTGAAGTTAAGTAAGGGAATATTCATGTTTTTCATGTTTTTAGGAAATATGCAGTGCAGTTGGGGTTTAAGGCCCATATTATATGTGACTTACTGCTGCCTGGTTAATGATACCCTGTATTGTGTGTGTGTGTGTGTGTGTGTGTGTGTGTGTGTGTGTGTGTGTGTGTGAGAGAGAGAGAGAGAGAGAGAGAGAGAGAGAGAGAGAGAGAGAGAGAAGGTGGGGAAAGAAATGAATCTCAAAGGCAGTTGTATAGAGTGCTAACACAAGTTTTTCTGGGTAAAAGATAAATGAATGTTTTTTTTTTATTTAAGTAAAAAACTGTAAATATGTCAAAATGTATCAGTAAATATTTTAAATGCCACTTTATAAACATACTTATCAATATTACTATTTCATATTGTTAAGGCTGAAATTTTCATGTGTCTTCTAAATTTTAAAATTGTCCTGACACTCTAACTTCAGCTGAAGGGTCAAAGTAAAATAAAATTGGTACTTTAAAAGTTTGCAAACTATAGCATGACATCCAGTGGCCTGTAAACCCAGCAATCCTTGGGTTCCAAGGTGCTGTTCAGCACTGCACAGTAAGAAGGCCTAGAGATGCCCAGATGCCCTGCCTGGACCCTCACCAAAAAGAGGCAGGCAGCTTTCTGCAGCACAGCTCCACAGTACACACTCTTCTACTCAGTGTGACGGTCTTCATGGTTCTTTCAGCTGTGGTCCAGTTCTTCCTGTCTGCAAGCCTGACATAAGCCTGATCCCATGCCACACAGGACTCTGCTGGGAACCCCACAGAGAGAGTCACTTCTATATTCAGAATGCTTATTAGGAATAACTTACAGTCTATAATTGTACCCAAAACACAAACACCGATCATGATCTAGTATACAGGCATATTGTGCCTTATGGAATAATAATCCAGGTCAGATTAAAAACATCACCAGATTAAAGGGAGATGTTAATTACAAGTAGCCAATTAAGTGTCTTTTTGTCAGATTAGCTCAGGCTTCTCAAGACCTCCGAGCAGGACATCAAATGCATCACCCCAGAGAAAGAAGTCAGAAAGGGGCAGTGTCACTGTCATGTCTGGAAATCACCCACATGCTTGTCCTCCTTGGGAGCCCAGGCTTTGTTGTGAGCTTTGTTTGCCTGGCATTACTCTGGGGTTATGTGGATGATCAGGAAAGGATGTGGGTTTCAATTGCTTGACTTCCGTTTCATATTTTAAAGCAGTCTTCTTGTTGCTGCTGTTTTCTTTTCTGGTTTCTCTCCCCAGTGTTCCTTCAATTTAAGTGAGGCTGACAGAAAAGGTTTCGTTGATTTATGAGGAGGAAGAGCAATCTGATAAGAAAGCGGAGCAAAGGATTTTAACTTGGCTGTATGGATGCTGCTGAGTGGTCCAAGATTCGAGGGAATAAAGGAGGAAGGGTCTCGCAATAAATGCTAGACGAGAGATTAATTAGACAATTCACTACTCTTTGTGCATGCTTCCCCGTATTTCAAGAAGGAGCGCGATGTCAATATATTGACCATAACATGCATTCTATTTATGGTTTCTCTTTGTTGCTGCAGCTCCATAGCTGGCACAGTTGTATGAAGTTTTCTCCCATCTCCAATTGGTTACTACCATGCTCAGTGTAGGTTCTCTGAAGAGGCTAACATTTCGTGTGCATGGTCTCTTCTTTACCAAAATGGCCAGTGGGCTGTAGGTATATTTACGCTGATGGGGGAAACTGGCCATTACCTCTCTACATGTTGCCAAGTATTTATCTAGAACCCAAGATATGCACGGTACCTGGACTAACAAAAGTCAAATTAGGGTTGAGAGATGGCTCAGGAAGTAACAGGTTAAGAGCTCATACTACCCTTACAAAGGACTGAAGTTCATTTCTAAGCACTCTGAGTAGCTCACAAGCACCTGTAGCACTAGCTCAGGGGGAGACGACACCTCTGTTCTCCATGGGTACACACACACACACACACACACACACACTCAAAAGTAAAATAAATCTCAAAATGAAAGATGGGCCAAACCAGAAAGAGCCATTAAAGTCCACAGTAAGATGTGTTTCCCCTCTACTAGCTATAACTAGATCACAATCACTATAAATAATTAAGTGACAGTCTCTTCTCTCCCTCATGCTTCCCCAGTTTTCTCCCTCACACCTTTTCTCTCCTAAAATTTGAGACAGAACCAAACTAATCCTGAGGTTTGCCTTGAGCTTACTCTGAAAACCACAGCCTCCTTGGACTTGTCATCCTCTGGCCTCAGCCCCTAAGTATCTAGTGCTACCGGCTTATGCCTCTAAGCCTGACAGTTTCCATGTAACTTCCAATAATGGCACAGATAGCTGCTAATGATGTAGCTGGACATGGTTGTACACATCTTTTGTCCTAAATGCTATGGAGCCTGAAGCAAGAAGATTACTTGAACCCAGGAGTAATTGAAACATAGTGAGTCCCTGTCTCAAGATGGTTATGATAACAAAGATGATTGCGTTGTACAGACAAGTATCGGTGTGGAAGAAACAGATGACATTGTACAGCTCATGTTTGAATAACGAAGATGAGGTTAAAGCAAACTTGTAAGTGCCAGAACTTAAACCTTTTTGATAGATGTCTCCTAAAGCATCGTGTATGTATTACTCTTCCTTCAAAAGACAATCTTCCTTCAAAAGAGAATCTTCTTTCAAGATTAAGACTTTTAAGACTTTTAAGACTTTTCTCATCTGCAAGACCCCAGCAGACAAACACCATTCCTAACCCACCAATGTAGCATTTATTCTTCCTGCCTTCTCCGTTAAAAGCTGAAACATTTGCATTTTTTAAGTTATGATGATGATGGTGATAATGATAGTGTGTGTGTGTGTGTGTGTGTGTGTGTGTGTGTGTGGCAATCCATGTAGAGCCAAGGGCAACTCTGTGGAGCTGGTTCTCTCTTTCTACCTTTCTGTGGATTCTGGAGCTCAAAATTAGGCTTCCAGGCTGTAACAGCAAGTACTTTGACCAGCTAAGTCATCTCACTGGACCAAAGTTGGAGTGTTTAAAAGGCTATGGGTAAAGGTGGGTTAAGTTATAGGTCTTACTTGTGACCTAAGTAAGTCTGTCTCCCATTTTCTCAGGCTCAGCCATGCTGGACCCAGGACAGTCACTCCATCCCCATGACAACACACCACAGCTTGCTGCCCACTCTGCCCTGCACTGCTTTCCTTGCTGACTACTTTTCTCCTGCTTCCTGCCTACATACAGGTTATCCAGCGGTTTTTTGCCCTCTCTCCTTCTGGAGGCAGCTGCTGGGTTCACTAGAGGCAAATCCTCACAGCTAGTCTCAGTTGTTCATCCTACTGCTTTCCAGATGCCCATCCAGGGCTTTCTTCTCTCCTTGCAAGATGAGTAGCGATGGAGAGAATAGATGACAGTGAAGAACTTCCACTGGATTCGAACCTTCAGAAGGAAGCTGAAATCTCCGGTAAAACTATATTCTGAACTGCTTATAGTTAACTCAATTATTGGGATAGGAACTTACTGGATGTTTCTTAAAACCTCCAAAGAAGTGGCTGTTTGAGAAACATTATTTATGAATTAAGAAATAGCATACGCCCCATTTTCTCTTTTCTCTCTCTTAAAGTAGAAAAAGAAATTAAATCTGCAATTCAGCTCAACATGCCTCTACACAGAGAAAAAACACACTGATAGTAGCCATTAATCTCTTTCACATATTTCAAAATAAATGCAGCCTTTGGACAGGATACCCACCTTAGCAGATAATTATTTTCGTTCAGCAGGAACAGCTTAAGTCTCAAATAACTAATTAAGTCAATGAATATTTATGAACCTTGGATGAAGTTTATATGGACTCAAAATATCTGATTATCCACTTTTTTCAACAGCAATGTATGGGTTTTTTTTTTGTAACTTTAAACATTTTTTATTTTCACGTTTAAAGGACCTTGCTAAGCCCAACCCTGCCTGACATCTTAAAATTATGGATCGCATTTCAACAGTCATAAAATGTTTAGTCTAAATCTCCATAGGTGGTTATATTATCAATAATTCTGTTTTCAGATTGGGGGTGAATTTTCATAATTTAATCTTTTGACAACTTTGTATATGATTACATTATTCAAATAATGTACTGCATTTTAAATTTATGAATAAATCTATATTTAAAGCGGTGGATGAAAAAATAATAAAATTGAGAAACATTGTTAGAGAAACTTCAGAGCTTTGCATGTTCTCCCAAAGCTGTAATTTCTTTCTTACCTGGCATTTAACCCAATGGCTGGAGACAGGTCATCAGTAATCACATTAACAATTTGTGGCAAGGCAGAAGGGTTGACTATTGAGAATCTCCATTACCTGGGATAACTAGTATGAAGCCATAAAATAATAGAGGTAAGAAGTCAGTAGAAGCATGCACAAATGCCCAGTGCCTTTGTATTTACAAATACTTTTTTTCCTTCAGTTGCTTTAGTGCATTTTCTGCAATGTGGTCCTAGACTGAGTCTACCCCAAAGCAATCTCAGATCAAGAGTATTCCTTTGAGAAGCAGATCTGTTTGTTTTCATATCTGTCTATGTCCCCAAGTCACTTGTGCATAATTAGGGGTCAATATCATGCTCCCTCCAAGCACTGAGTTACAGATTTCTTATTACATTGTAGCGATAATATTTTGAGAACTGAGACGGACATTTCTCCCAGTAGGAGACATTGCTTAGTCAACAGTTTTCTTATCAAATATTTACGCAGTTCAGGAAATTGAACTTCGTAACTGAGGAGATTCAAGAAGTGATTTCCAGCACACAGTTATTCAGAATTTATCTTTTAAAAACATGCTGTAGGTTGAGTCCAAGAAGAAAAATTGAATATCTGCAAACATTTTATTACCAGCTTAAAATAATTCTAGAGTTGTAAATACATTTAACTGCTTCATGATTAAAAAGATTCTGAAAGCTGATTTCCCTATCTACTCTTGCATTTTATTGCTATTAAAATCCAGGTCCTTTTGTTTGATGTGGCACTGAAAAGGCAAAGAATTGAAAAGGCAAAGCTTTAGAGCTGTCAAGGGAAGAAAAACCAACAATTATCCTCTGACAGATATTTCAATCATTCACCTACAGCTTTATTTAAAATTACAGACAGGGTAGTTTTCATTTTGAGAAACAACGAACAGCACCATTCACCAAATGCAAAGTCAGCTGAGTGAAAATAAGGCCTGTATCTTAGACTGTGACTAGCACAAATAGTTACCATAAATGAGGTAAGCAATGTTTTAAAAGTACTTTCAATAATGACCTAGAGGTTCCAAAAGAACTTGGAGAATTTCAAGTGCCCTTTGTGTTTACCAAGCAGTGGTTGTATTGGACAAAGTGTAAAGCTAAGGAGTCAGTTTCCCTCACATGTCTCTCCTCTCCATACCACACTAAGTATCCATCTAAACCCCTGGCCTTCTACTCCTGACCCGTTTAGCGGCTTCCCGGACTATGGTCCTTTGTGACTGTAGCTCATGCTTGATGCTATTTCCAATCATTTGAAAGAGAAGGGCCTACTGTGTGTCTTCAATATCACTTCAAATCATTTGAAAGGTAAGTGCCTACTGTATTTCTTCAAACACGAGCTGTTATTAGAGCTATGGCAGACATACCTCAATTTGGGCTTGCCGATTCATGTCTGAAATAAGATTCCATTTTGTTTTGGTTTTATGGTTTTGTTTTGTTTTTTTGCCACAACCCTATAAACAGCCAATGTCTAAAAATGATGCCGTACATTTTAAACATCTCAATAAATGTAGGACCATTTTGATATCTTAACTAATTTAAATTTTTAGCATGAATGCATGAGTTATGATAAGCTACATGAGGTGAAAAGTGAAAGGCTTACAATTTGGTTAAGAAGGCTATATTGATAGAGTAATTTCCATATATATTAAAAGACTCCAGAGTGGAATCTCACACCCAGCCTCTTTAAAAGATAGACAGACACATTTTTTTCTTCTTTTAAAACTTTTTTTAGCTTTAGAATTTTAATGATTTCTAATAAATATTTATTAAATTTTAAATAACTCTTTCAAACAGTTACTGAATGAAACTCTTCCCTAGTGTGTTCTTAAAGTTATTGACATGTGGAGAAATGGTCTGAGAATAATTCAGTTCTACACATATGTCATGCAATTGTTTTTCCAAAGTCTTAGAGTTACAAAGCACAATAAGATGGCTGCCCTTCAAGTTCTTACTGAAGCAAGAAATACGTATCATCTGCTATGTGGCTTGCTGTTCTTCATAAATCCTTTCATTCTGTTCCATTAACTTTATCTATTTGTAAACTAATGACTCTGAGGAACTGGTTCAGGAAAGCATTGTATTGAGAAGAGAGACAAACAATGTGGAGCTTGCTCTGTGATACTAGTTGTCAAGACCGTGCGACAAGATCCACAGTTTAATCTTAGAGCACTGTATGAAATAAATTTATAGACAAATAAGTGCTGATTAGTAAACATAAATTCATAACAGATGAAAATAATATTTGTTTTCACAGGCAAACACAAATTCCAGATGGACTAAAGAATCATGTATTTTAAGCCTCTAATTTTAAAGAGTGTGACTGCAGATACAGTTATAGGAATGGAAGAATAAATTATTGGTGAGAAACTTAGCTGAAAAGTTTGTTTAGAAAAAAATGGTACAAGTAAAACATTGGAAAATTATCTCTGAGAAGTGAACAGACTTTCATGTGATAGCACAGTCATATCAAAGACAACGGTCTTTCCCCTTGTGCAAATGACTAGAAGGTGAATGCAGTTATTCATAGCTTTAACAAACCTCAAGTCCACCCTGTGAGACCTCACATGATGCCTCTTCTAGGAGGTCTCGCTCTTCTACTTGGTGTAAAGAAAGCAATATCTGCTACTTGCTCTGAGTGACTTATTCACACTGCTGTATTTTCAATAAATCCCTTTGTCCTTTGTCCTTATATGCCTACTTCTTTTGTAAACCCATCAACTAATGCCTCTTTCTATTTCCAAGGTCTGAGAATGTGTGTTCTATATGATAGGTGTTAGATCAATGTTTGCTAACTGAAATGAAAAAACTCACACAGAACCATTCACTCTAAGATTATTTAAGAGTTAGGATTTGTCAAATAGAGAACGTTTCCAAACTCTGGGAAATGACACATGCTAACAGTATGTCCTCCACTTTGGCTTTTAGGAAGGACATGGTGGAAGGGGACATGAAGGGGTATGAGGGACATGGTGGAAAGTAAAGCAGGTGGGTGTGGAATGGAAGGAAGCTAATACTGGGAGTGAGAGTATTTTTGGAGCAAATAGCCATGATAGAAACGCCCTCCCTGTGTGCCTACTGTCTTGAATGAGTGCTTCTGAATGGCTGGGTGAGGAGATGGACTAGAAACCTTCGCCCATTTTGTCATCTGAGCCTAGAATTTTTACTGCATCGAATCAAAGATGTTGTGCCAATTATAGTAAAAGAGAAAAAAGAATGGAGTTACTGGCTTATACCATTTTCCCCTGTGTTCTGTGGAGGGGAGAACTCACTATGTGAGCCTTGTAGGAGTGAGACAGCAGGGAATACAGTCTCTAAGTCTAGCTACTTTCAGGTAACAGTTCTAGAATCGAGAGTTTAACTTTGATGGACTGTTAGAAGATGAAACCTAAAAGCCTTCTGATGACTCTTAAATAGATATCTGGAATATACTATTTCCTAGCATGAAATATAAGTACGAGAAGACAGGCACACTTACAACGTGATCACTAGAAAAAAGGCAAGAAAGATGGTAAAATTTAGAGCTATGCTTCTTTCTAAATTTAGAGACCAAGTAGTTGTACTTGCTTCCTGATTCAAGGTGACTTTCCAGCAATGATTCTCAGACACTAGTAATTACTGAACACACTGTGCATCGGGTACTATGCTGACAATGCTTACACTCAGTAGTGAGGCAAGGTGTGTGTGACATCTTGGAAATGTTCAGCCTAGTGGAGAGGAAAGCACAAAATCACACTGACAAAAATATCTATAGATTCAATTCTTGGGAGGGTTAGTTCTCTTTTCTTTCTCTGTGTTTTCACATCACTCTCACTGGGTTAGTAGAATGTTTCTAGTTGAAGTCTTTCCTCTAATGTAGGATAGGATTTCTTCATGTCTATTGTGTTATCAATAAGCATGGAGCCAATTCCTTCCATGTTTTCTTTGTTCCAGTCTGTTGTTGATAGTGCAGATAACATCACGGTCCCATGTGCTGACAGTAATCTACCTCCTCCCTTACCCAAGTAAAATCTAAATGTACTCTTTAAATGTTCAAATCAAACATGGTCTCTTAAACTAGGAATAGCATTAGAAATAGGCAATATCAAATTCCCTTTGGAGCTATTTAAACCTTATAATTTCTATTTAAAGGTCTCCATTGTATTATTTGCTGGTATCTAAAATAAATATCACAATTATCCAGGCATAGAGACAAATGCTTTTGACCTCAACATTTAGACTGATGAGCAGGTGGTTTGTGAATTCAGAGCTAGCCTATCTTTGTAGCAAAAGCAAATCTCTAAAAGCCACAAATAATCTTTTTAAATTGTTAAGCATTTACAAAATGAATGGCTCAGTGCTGAGTATTGTTAGGTTTATAAAGTTTTTCCTTTGCTATCCTAAGCTAAAGATTTTTAGAATTGTACTGAGAACAAGAGAGGAAATAGATGAAGTACACACACACAGACTTACATCTACTTATGAGCAAAAGAGAGAAAGAGAAGGTGAGGAGGGGGGAGAATGGAAGAGGACAGGGGAACGAGAAAGAGAGAAAAGTTGGGGCCTTGGTACATACAAGAAATTAACTGACACTATGTCATTTTCTTTGTGATACTTTTCTATTGTAGTATTTAGAAATTCATATAATTTTTCCAGAGTTATTAAATATTTTGATGAATAGTAGAAAATTTTGTAATGAGAATAGAATGAGAAGCTAATAGAGAAATCTGAAGTTGAGCGCTTTTGAAAATTTCTTACTACACTCGTGTTATCTATAGGTCTCTATAAACTAGCATTATCAAATAAAACACAGAATAGCTAGCTAAATCCGGAGCACAGACGAATAGTTTCTTACATAATCATTTTCCAAAGAAAGCAAAAGAAAATGTTACAAACGTATCTGTCACTTGTCTGAAATTCCATTGAATTCTAGTTCGCGTTTTGACTTCGTAATGTTGGCAACATGATTAAAATATTTGTAAGCTATCACACCATGTGCTTACTGCTCTCTCAGAACTGCTGTTAGATCAGATTGATCAAAACAACGGTTGAGAAGTTATTGGAGCTGGTTCATCATTGATACTGGATCAATGAGAGTTCTTTCTACTCTGGCTGTGTTTAATTCCTGAGAGGAAGTAGAGTACTCTATGTTCCTATCAGAGTAATTACTAATGTCAAAAACGTCACCATCCTCAGGTTCCGTCCTTCTCTTCTCACTACTGATATGAGTCTCTTGGAGGGCAATTTAACAGTCAAGTGCAACTAACCAGACAAAGGGCTCTCCCATCGGCACGCATCAATCAACAAGATTAACACCAACAGTACCTGCTAAGTCATACATATCTCTATATTTGCAGCACTGAAGTTTTGAAATCTTTTCCAAATCTGCTAGCGCATTTGACTCCTGAAACATCTTGATGGAGACTTTCCTATTTCAGAACCACACAAGGGGATTCTTGATCTCAGCTCAAGTGTGAATTACCTCTGCAGCTGCAAACGTTGCTCTGCAGAGTGGATGTAGGACGTGCACTTTATGGATGAGTTCATTATGCAGGACGGTGCTGGGTCGCGTGGATGTGTAGTGGCTGGTAATGAGAAGTCATAAATCAAGCACCTTAATGCTCAGCTCAAGCTGCCCCATACAGTTCTCTTGAAATATCTAAGTGTAGCTGTGTGTGGATGCATATATTTGCAACGACCATTTCTGCTAGCTGCTTCCCAAACTTCTGTTAAAATATTCAGAAGAGAACCAGGGGTGCCTTTGTTTTCCTAAAAGTCCTCCATGTAGGCAGAGCTTTTGGAAATGTGAAGAAGGGAGGGACTCTCTGAGAATGTCACAAACTTCCCCTTCTGCCAGGTTTTCCAGGGACACTGAGGAGTTATGGCAGAGATGGCCATTTGCCTAAAATGAAGATGCATGTTTTGTTTGATTTTTCTTCTAACCTCAGCTAGGAGCAAAAATGTTAAATATCTAAACTCTTTAGGTATTGGAGATTACTTTAAGGATTTTAATATGTCACGGTCCTATCTACTTGATCAAATCAATCCCAAATGTGTATACCCTGAGAACTGTTTTAACTTACCTAGACCCTGGAAAAGTAGTGAAGCATCAGCTAAAAGATGTTGTCTAGATAAGGAGAAAACATGGGTGAGGTTGGACACAGACATTTTTATATTCATTCAGTTATTCATCATTTATCGAACTAAAACCGAGTGCCTACTAAGTAGTCTTTGAGGGATGCTTGAGTGCGGATAAATCTTAGTCCTGTCTAGCCAGCACTGCAGACACATTGATTTGAAGAAACAATGATCACATCAGACAAAATGAAATAAGTGGATAAGACATATAGGGGACATTGTTAAGAGAACAATTAGAAGATGGTTGGTCCTGATGACAGGAAAGGTGGGTATTTAAGCAATCCCTGCCTCGTGGATAGCCTTCGACTTCACTCACATTATAGAGAGAGGAAACATAGAAGAAGTGAGCATTAGCTGGTGGGAAGAGTGCAAAGGTGAGGAGTTCTGATGGGACAACGGTATAACTCAGACGATTGTCACCACTTTGGATGACAGCTGTCAGCCTGGTTGGCTATCCTCTTAAAGGCACACGGGGTCATAATAGGGCATCTACTTCCTAAATAGCAGGTGGGAAGGTGGAAGTTTTGAAAGAGGGTGGCATGAAAGCCATGGCAGAAGGAAAGATGGGGGAGTCACGGACTGTAAAAGTGGTCGACACATGACATGTCTTCTTCCCCAGAGAGACTCTGAGGTCCCAGAGATCAGGATACCATCACTTGTGGTGGCTATGAGATGGCTCAGACGTTAAAAGAAGACGACTCAAATACTCTGTGACTTGAAAAAAAACCTTGCTGTTAAATTCAGCGAACAATAGCCTTCATGTTCACATATCAAAACACTTGGAATGCCACGGATGTGACCACCTGTCTCCCCACCCAAAGTACAGGAATTCAGTCCTTGCTTCTTCTATATAATCATCAGAGACACAGAAGGCAATCTCTGCAGTGGTGTTCACCCCTCATTTCAAAATGAGCTACTAGGCACCAATGAGGCTAGTGAGAATCTTATCCCAGATTCAAGTCTGGAGATGCATAAATCACATGACTATACCTGTTTGCTGATATGCATTCCAGGCCTGCAGAAGCATTTTCTCTATCATGTTTATTTCTTCATTTCCATTAATAAGACAGTCAGTAGAATCTGGCAACCTTGGCAGAGGTGATACTGTGGAAAATCTTTACTAAAATAATGTAATTCTCACTATTGCATGCTTTCTCTGGCAGTTACATGATTCTACCCCTGGACTCAGTCGTATTATTTTCTCATGTTGGGTATAAAATACGGGGATCTTAGCAGTGGTCCTGTATTTCATGATGATAGTATTCTGATTGTATGCAAATTCTGCTGCCCCACATAGGCTGGTTTAAAGATTTAGTCTTTGTCCAAACTCTATGCCAAGTGTCTTTGTGAGTCACAGACTGCCTAGTAAACACTGACCAACATTTAGTAGTAAGAGTCAGTCCTCATTGGAATGCATTGGCTGGAGAGATAGAGAAACTAAGCATTAAACAAAATCTGGCTATACCAGAGGTTCAGGCTCCACATAGCTCTAGATGGTTAACCATGATACATGAGTCCAGTAACACTGGACCATAAATTGCCTTAGGAGGAGTTCTCATTTTTCACTATGACCCCACATTATAATCACATGGAGAGATATTTTTAAGTGTCACTGGGCTGGAGTTGCACATGCATAGCTGGTGACTGACATGGAAGAAGATAGCCATATCTTCAGAAACTCTCCAGGTGTTCTTCTGTAGGTCTCAGGTGAACCAGTACTGCTTTATGAAGGTCAAAGACTAAAAAGCCATTTGTTGTTCCATTAGATTTTTCTCTCTTTCCTGCAGGCATCTTGTAGGTCAGGAACTCTTTCCCCATTTTTAATTGCATCAAATAAGGTTGGGAGAGACTAGATACTGTCAGGTCCCCAAAGGACACAGCATTTGAGTTGGTTGTTTTTTTTTTTTTCTTTTTTTTAACGTGTAGGCAAGTGAACTTTGTGAAACACTGGAGCCTTTACAGCTCTCCTGGATGGATCCAGTGCTCACACCTGCTCTACCTTTTCTGTCTTTAAAAGGAGCTTTATCAAACAGCTCTGTCCCCGCCAGGACTTCCTTCTTTCTCCTCCTCTATCACCCTTCCTGTCTGTCATTGTTGGTTTTAAAATTGGAGGTTAAAAAAGAAAAGATAAAAAAAGAAAAGAAAAGAAAAAAGAAAAGAACTTCCCCATGGCTTAGGGAAAATTTTCCTAAGATAAGCTGCCTTATCTAGCCACATAAATTAAGTCATATTTAGTATGTTTCAAGTGCGTATAATAAGGTGATAGATATGGAATTCTGCTCTATCAGTTCTGAAAGGACTCGTGTCTTGAATATAAAACAGGAATGCGGGGATTTACATAAATTACCATATTAATGCAAGCATTTAAAATTCACAATTTATCAAAAATGGAATGATAAGGAAATAGTTTCAACTGTAGCAAGGCTTCTGTTTTCAAGCGCTTTCATATTTGATAAGCAGTTACGAGGTGTTGGATATGAGTTTGTGGGGGCACAACTAGTTTTTATTACACTCAACTGCTGAAATAAGAAATATGTCAAAAAAGTGTCATGTTTAACCAACCCTTGCCGAATACAAGGTTAGAAGGAAAAAGAAAGGGTTTGGTCAGAATGGGGTTATGGATGGAAGAAACGGTCAGAATATTTATTGTACAATTTGTAAAGTAAAAGAGCCTATTGTGACATTTAGACCTAAGCATTTTGATGAGGGTGCAACAAAATGACCCTGTGACATTGGCTTTAGCGCTCTGCTTCAGTTCAGCAGCAATGAAACCAGTGATCTGAATGTCGAAATCTGGAACAACAACAGGGGTGAGAATGGGAAGGAAAGGCAGGGGCGGGACATATGGGAGTTAATGTAGAGAGGGCAGCGAGGCAGGCTGTGATTGCTGCAGGTGCCAGGTTTATGTTAGCCTCACCCAGCTCCTTGATGGAGTTGTTCAGGGCAGTTTTCTACAACGTGGTATTTCACAAGGGAGCTGAAAGCAACCGTTCCCAGTTTTCTCCTTCATTTCTTTAAGATATTTAAAAATTAGAAAAAAATATTTATTTTTAAATAGTTAAAAGCTTTTAGCTACTTATAAACATAGATTTTTCTAATTGTTATAACTTTCCTCAAGAATTGACACAACATACCTATTATATATCAATAAATAAGTAGACATTGAATCACAGGGTTTTGCTGATAGTTGCTGACAACTCCCATCCTAGCGAGATGACCCAGGATGGGAGCTGACCATGCCAGGAAGGTCAAATAGATGAATGATTGCAATTGTTTAGTCCTGTGGAATATTCTTGTGAACAGGTAAGGTGGATTTGAAAAGGAGTTTGACCACATGGTTCTTGATTCACCCACTGTGCAAACATGAAACTCAAAATCACCAGACACCAAAGCTTCAGTGAAACTCCCTGGCTGTTAGCACTCTGCAAACTGTCACACACAATAGGTCAGACTGTGTATACCCATGAGAACCTCAATAACTTTGTGTTTGAAACTTTCTGGATCTCTGTATACACACCTCTCTCTGGCTGGCTCCAATTTGCATCTGTTCAAAATGACAAACCAATAATAAGCCTAGCGCTCTGCCCGGTTCCTGGAGCCATTCTAGGGAACTATTAAAGCTAAGTCATATGAACTCCAAATGTCTAGCTAGACAGTCTGAAGCCAGGGCAGCTCTACTGTGGTTGATGTCTGAAGAGAGGCCTAATTGTGGAAAACTGAGCATGTACTCTTATTTTGGCTAACTCTGAGTAGATACAGATTTTTAATTGCTAAGGCTATTAGGTCAAAAATATGTCTAAAAATCACCCTGAAAAGCATTCAGACTTTGTAGATATGTCTTCCCTTGAACTATGCTGGAGGAGGGAAAACTACCTTAACAGTGATTGTGATGTTTATAGATGAGAAATAGTTTATGGGCCTCAGTAGGTTGCACTTGAGATGACAGAGACAGTATGTGGTTGGGCTGCTTATAACTTCTTTTACTTGCACCTTGATTTTTGATTCTGCCTTGAAATTTGATGATCAAGGGAAAATATCCACTATTGGCTCTGTCTGAAAGAAATGGGAGCATGTATCACACGGCATTTGATTTGTGGTGATCAAGCCATCCATCTACAACTAATGTGCTATTATTCTAATTTCTTCTTTTGAATAGTTTTAATTTATTTTGCCTTTCTGTGGTGAGTTGATAAGGAATGGACTAGCTTATATAATTGTTAATTAAGATAGCTATTTTAATTAACTTCACAGCAAAGAAAAGACCAAATCTACCACAACAGTAAAGGATTAAGTGGCTTTCAGAATTCTCCACTTAGAGATTACAGATTTAAGTTAGGCAGATAGAGGAACCTGGGTTGAAGAAGACTAGGTGTTTATATTGATTTCTTATTGCAGTAGTTGATCATATACTGATGGTTGGGCCAATAAAAATGAGGATCGGTGAAATAGTCCAGGGAATACAAAACAAATTCCCTGAGGCGAGGAAGCAAGCTGGGGGTGGGGGTGGGGAAATGTGTCCATGATGGACCTGAAAAGATCCAAGTAAGTCACGAATGAACCATGAACCATTCTTGGTCACATCCTAAATAGTGTCTTCTAGGCATGCTGTTCATCTACAACCTCAGAGGTTGGGTTTAAAGGACAACCCATAGCAAGAACTTCCACAGAGCAAGCTAACCATCCAGAGCTGGAAACTGGCCTTATTACAACTCCCTCTCTGGTAATTTTATCACGTATAGTTATTGTATTTTGAGATATTTTGAAATGTAGGCAACATATTTTAAAGAAGACATACTATAATAAACAGAGATGGAAGGAAATCAGTTAGAAAACACTGGTATTTATGATAAATATGACACAAACCTGTACACTGGCATCTTTTAAGAAGTATATTTTTGAATTGTAAGTAAAGCAGAATAACTATCTATCACACTTATGTAATACCCTGCCTTCAAGAGTTCAAATCTTTAGGTTTAATCTTTAAATTTCATGATATTGTCTCACTAGGATATGGCTGTGTCTATTACTAGGCTTACGCTAAAATTTAGCTTCTATTCTCCTTCTTAGTATCAATAATTAGGGAATATTAACATTTGCAAAGTACAGTTGAGATTAGTTAAATATGAGAACACAAAGTCATACATGATGGGTGTTTCTCTCGATCCCCATTTCTTCTTTTGTATTCAGATTCACCATAGTAACTGCTAACCTATATAAGATATTTGCACTTTTCTGGGTCTGATAATACACAGATATGACCCTCTGCGACCAGAATATAAACTCTAGTTTATTTCTTTGATCTAACTAGTATTAGGTAAATGAAATTCTTAATTAAAACATCTCTGATAAAAGGTTTTGATATCTGCTTTCTTTGTAGAGCTAACAAGGTCAGTGTCTAACTCATAGAAAGTCAGAAGCGTGACTAGTAAATGGAGTGAAAAGAAAAAAACAGAGCTGTGCAGATGTGGCAGTTGGTAAAGTGCTTTTGTAGCTTTTGATTACACCATGGGATGTTTGGGATTTGCTAACCAGCCAGCCTAGCTTACTTGGTAAACTCCAGGTCAATGAAATTCTCTTTCTCAAAGAAAGAAAGAGGGGTGTGAATAAATGTCACCTCTCCACAATGTGCATGTGTCCCCCCCCCCCCCCACACACACACAGAGAGAGAGAGAGAGAGAGAGAGAGAGAGAGAGAGAGAGAGAGAGACTGAGAAACAGCAGACAGACAGACAGACAGACAGATACACAGACAGTGAGGAACAGAGTGATTTATTTTTACTCATGTTTTCAGGGTGCTCAGTACACTGTTACTTGTAAAGAACATACTGGAGTCAAGAGCTTGTGGCAGAGGAGAGTGGCTCGCTTCACATCTAACCAGGAAGCATAAAAGGAGACAGGAAGCAGCAAAGGAGAAGATCTTTCCAGTCCCAGTCCCCAAGGATCCATTTCTTGCAGCAAGGTCTCACTTCCACAACCTCTCCAAATAGAGTCACCATTTGACAAGAGTTCAAATAAACATACGGAAAATACATAACACATTTTCTTTCTTTTTTAACCCATTCAGTTTATGGTATCCTGTTACAGCCCCCTTAGCCATCTACTACAAATGGTAGAAAGTATGAAGATTTATGAAAATCCTACTGGCTGTCATTATTTATGGCTTTGAGATGGTGGCCAGTATACACCAAGTCATCCACCACACGCACGTTTAGCTGACAGTGAGTAAGGCCACATTGTTTTCTTCTTTGAGCTCTTAGAGTATAAAAGAGAACACATTCTTCACTATCTTTGTTGCCACAATTTATACTTTATTTGTGTGACTTTGAGTGTGTTTGCTTGTGCAACTTTACTGTCTAAAGTGGTCTTCAAGCATATTGCTGAAATAGTGCCTGGTATTTCTGGGCACAAGGATATGATGGGTCCTTCATTGAGTCACAGAGAGCACAGAAAAATACATATGCTACATGAGATTCTTCCAGGCACGAGTCATAGAGAGCATATCCACTGGTCAGGATTTCAGTGTCAGCATAGCAACAATGTATATTAAATAAAATGTTTTTATTGTAGAAGAACATATGATCCATGGTTAGTAATCACTTGGCAAAATGCTATAATCCTGGAGTTGAGGATTCCACCATCCTAGTATTGTTACAAAACAGTTTGGTGATAATTTGCTAATTCAATATTTATAGCAAGTCTACATGGAATGATTATAAGTAAAGGGAAAAGATGGCATTTCAAACTTCAATGTAAGATACAAAAACATGCGTTCTTTTGAAGGACCGAATTTAAGACCCGAGAAAATGAGAAATTAAAATGAAACTCGCAAGTTTTAGCAGGTGTTAATTAACATGCAGAAGACAATGTAGGACATGATTACTTGGGTTTTTGTTGCTGTTTGATCTGGAAAGGGTCCTGGATTGATTAGGTAGCCATTTACCTTCTGAGTACAACTTATGTTTAAGTAGGGTTAGAAGCATTAGGAAAATATTCTACAGATTAGTCAGGTCAACAATAAAACGGTAGCCACCATGGCCATTATTGTTCATGGAGGAAGTATAGGCAGCTTGAGGTCTAGTGTGGGCTTTGGTAAAAGGTACAGGTCATACAGACATCTTTCCACAGTTCTGCCACTATTCCTTATGGACTATGGCAAAAATGATTTAAAAGTTGTAGAGAACATTCAAGAAGAATGAGTTGTTCTGGAAAAAAAGAACCTAGCAGCTGCTCACCAGACCTTAGTTGTTATTTTAAGTTAAAATATTTCTACATTAACACCAGATCCCCTTAAGATCGGTTGCTAAGTATGTTTGGATAACAGAGGAAAAGAGAAAAGCATGGAGGAAGAGAATATTTGAAGGTGACATTCCATTCTAGTTCTAGCACATCTGCAGTGGCACCCGAATGTTGCAGAAAGAATTATTTAAGACTGGTGGGATGGTGGTGTTAGACTTCTATCCCCAATCTGGTGCTGAAAAATCAATCTGCTCTCCAGATTTTTTTTGCCTTAAAAAGAACCCTTTATATTTATAGCTCTTCACTGTGCCATAAAACAAAGAATGTAAATAAATAAGATGAGGATGGGAGTTGCAAGCAAAGACATTTTCTAAGAGGAAATACAGCAGCCTGTGGTCCAGCTCACATTTTGAACGGAAAGATGTGAAGTCACAGATGAGACAGATTTCTAAGTCAAATTAAAATGCACAGTGATATGTGTAGGTGCTGAGAGCCACAGCAGTAGAATTCTGGAAGAGTCTGAGAGCTTATGTACAGTCTAGGTTTTGGAGGTCAAGACTCAACTGAGATGCAGAGGATGCTCTGAGCACAAGATATCTGAAAAACTCTCCCAAGGGTGAGGGGGGCTTTCAATGGGGATCTTACGTTTCCATAACTCTTTAACCTACTGGGTCCTCTTAATTTAACACATCACTTGTCAGTTTATTTCTTAACTATGCTTTCAATGAAAGAATAAAAGTAGAATATGATCTCTAAAAACTGGTAGCCTCATTTCTAATACCACAGTGCCACTGAATGCTTTTGCCTCTACAACTTAACAAACTGTAGGTATGAGTAGGGGGATCCAGGCACCTGTCTATAGTTTGACTGCATTGCACACATTTTGACTGAAAAGTCTTTGCTCTTGCAGTGTGACTACACAGCCCTCTCCCACTTCTGTTGAATTCCACCTCCTCTACACTAGCAAAGCATTAGCACATGGGCACTTCTTCCTAGTGTCTACAATACAGTTTAAACACACATCCTCTCCCAATTCTTTTTTTTAAAAATGTTTGTCAGTAGAATAGTTTCTACTCACACTGAGGTTTTATTCTACAATAAAAATGTCAGTGAAATGAATGAATTGCTACTAATACATTTCAACAGCGAAGCTAACACTTATCTCTCCATACTATCAGTTCCCCCCAGCTCTTAAAGAAACACTATTCTACTTCCTAACATTGTAGTTGTGACTTTGAAATCTTGAGTAGAACTTTGTGGATGATTTCGTGCAACTGAACTGTTCACTACAGAATAATTAAGATGGTGAACTTTTGCTATTCAGATTCTACCACAATTTATATGTTAGAAAAATATATGAAAACGTATTACATTGTACTACATTTGCTATTGGGGGAAAATTAGTGGCGTCAACACCTGATGGATGAGCAAAGTGTACTCAGATGACAACAGTCTTGCAGGTTATTTATGTGTTCTGTGGAAAGCGCAAATGTAGCATGGCTACAGAGATGAGGGTGATGGTAAAACTGACCTCCATGAGTAGAGATGAGACTGGAAGAGGGTAGGGATGTGTTGTAGAGCTGTGGAGAAGTGCCACGTGGGCATGGCTGAGACGATGCATAAACATTGAGACTGCTATGAGCGAAGATATTCTGGGCAGAAGAATAGACATAGTAAAAGGATCCAACTTTGATGAACCCTTTAAAGATCTGTCTTGGGGAAGGATAAAATACACGGAGAAATGATGTTACTGAGTTACAGCAATATCGTGATGCAGTGTGTCTGAGAAGCAAGCTGGGAAAGATCCAGCTCAGGAGGCGATGATGAACTACATATGGCTTTTGGACAGGGGTCTTCTGGGAACTTCAAGATTAAAACAAGCAGCCAAGGGGCAGGAAGGATGGAGAAAGAAAGAAATTTAAATCAAGAAAATCAGAAAGCTCCAATTAGGGTTGGAACAAAATACAACAATTGGAATCTAAACAAAGGAGGGCAAAGAAAGAAGGGAAAGGCAGGAGACACATCAAAGGATACATGTGTTAAATAAGTGAATACGCATGCACTGGTCATGACTCAGATGGTGAAAGCCAGAGCTGGATTCCTGGTCAACCCTGAATGATGCAGTCTATTGCAATGACCAAATATTATGTCAGGAAGTCAAGCAGTGTCAGGTGCTGATAAATACCTTGTAAGCACTGGGTGGGGATTCGGGTGGGATAAATACTTTGAGTATCTGATAATGCAGCAGCCATTCACAAAACAAAGATAGAGATTTAAATTTGGGACCCATCTGACCTAAGTGATAAATGAATCTGTGGAAGTGAATAAGTTGATCAAGGACAGGACACAGGAAAATATCACTGGTACCTGGGAGGAATAAGAAGAATGATCAGAGAGACAAGAATAGTTTGGAAAATGTGCCATTTGGAAGACAGGGAATAGAGCCTCAGAAAGATAGAGGGAGGGATGGAGTTGTCTAGAGAATCTGAGGTGGAGGCAGGCAGAGGTGAGGCAGATGGGTCTGCTGACATGTGAGGTAGCATAAGCTTCAGTGTGGTGAAGCTTAACTGACTGGACCCCAGAGGGATGCTCAGGCAGGAAGAGGCTGATCATTTCTGTGTCACCTTGATAGTAGAGCCAGCAATGTTGACTGTACGGCTCTTGGTGCTGCTACTGGCATTTCTTTTTAATGAGCTCAATGTATCACTGTATGCTCTCTCAGTGGTGAAATAAATCTCACTGAAACAACTGTGCAAAAGGAGCTATGTACAAACAGCACCAGAACGCTAATGTATGAAAACTTAAGTCTGATCCCTTTCTGCATCCTGGCACGGGTCCCAGCATTTCTAGTAAAGTAGTCAATATTGAAATTACTGTTTTTCAGGGCAATATACGAACCACAGCCATGAACGACAATTAGGCAAATATCACGAGACTGTTAACTAAATGGTCCTCTGAGTACACCAATATCAACACTGCTTTTATCAGAAACTAAATCCACATACAGATGTGTCTGTCTCTTGACTTTCTATTCTGTTCTATTTTGCTGGTGTTTAGTTGGGCCTACCTTGATTTTATGGGCTACTTAGAAATTTTTCATTTTTATAATAGTCAATGCACTATAAAGAGGTTTTGTAAGCTTTATTCTATATCTCTCAGTGAAGGATCGCTACTTTTCATACAGGTTCTAAAGCTGACTTTTAACAAATTATAACAATTTCTTTTTTGAGTTACTCCTGTCAATGGTATTACCACATGCATTGAAGTGTGTATGTGTATGTACATGTGCATGTGTGCATGTGTATATGTGTGAGTGGATGTGTGCCTATGTGTATGTGTTTGTGTATACATACATGTGCATGTGTACATGTGTTCATGTGTATATGTATGAGTGGATATATGCCTATATGTATGTGTTTGTGTACACATACATGTGCATGTGTTCATGTGTATATGTGTGAGTGAATATGTACCTATGTGTATGTGTTTATATACACATACATGTACATGATTGCATGTGCATATGCATGAGTATGTATATATGTATATACATATATGTATATGTGTATTGTACATGTACATGTGTGTGTGCAGATGTATGTGACAGATGTAGATGTCTTCCCAGAAGAACAGGAAACATTTTCAAGAAACAACCTACAGCAAATTCAAGTTTACAAACCCCGATCCTGATAAGCTTATAGAATCAGAGGATAATACTATTTTAGTAAATAAACATAAATCTTATTTGTTTTTGCCATGTAGTGCCAGTATGATGCTTCTTATAGGAGAAGCACTATGACTATTTACTATATAAATGTGTTAAGTACTCAGCCATCCCTGGTCACTCCCAGTAGGAGGTTCCTTCTGGAACTTTCTACCAAATCCCCCTTATTTTCAGCCCTGTGCTGGAATTCATGATCATGCTTTAGATTCTTACTATTCTGGGAAACTAGGAAAAAGTACTCACAGCAGAAAGGCCCCGATGGAATATCACACTCATTATGGAGACAAGTGTTTTCACATAGTTGTGAGTCACAGAGATTGCATAAAGTCCTTTCAAATGATCTAGTTTGAATAACCTATTTAACAAAAGTGCTAGAGAGGGAATAAGCAAAGATTTCTTCCAAATGTCCAGAGAGAAATGTTTTAGGTTCTGCAAGCCATATGGTACCAGCTCCAGCAATTTATCTCTGTTTTTGTAGTTGTATAAACATCATGGATAATACAAAAGGACCCTAGCTGTGCTCCAACAATGTTTATTAAATGGTCATGCTGTGAGCTAAGCTTAGTTCTCTAGTCTTATTTTCTAGTTCCCTACAATAGATCAATAAACTTCCAAATCACTATTTACATTTATAAAAAAGTCAATAGCAGCACACTCAACTCTATAGAAGGAAGACCCAAGAGATGCATAGTACTGAAATGAACAAAGTGTAGAAAAGTCACCAGTGTGACTTCTTGCCAACTCCCTGGCATTGGTTCCGAGCATGACCAACTTTTCCTTGGCTCAGGGAACAAGTGGGATTGTAGTTCCTGATAAACATATATCTGACATTGTTCCATGGCCACTGCTATGGGAAGAATAGGTAGTCTAAAGGAAAACCATCACCATTTATCATAGCAGTATATGCTCTAACTTACCAATCTTGTACAGCATTGAAGGATTCTTCATTTGTGATGTCATACATTAAAATGAAGCCCATGGCCCCTCGATAATAGGCTGTGGTGATGGTCCTGTATCTTTCCTGGCCTGCTGTGTCCTATAAAACAAAACAGTGATGCCATTTCATAAATGAGGCAAATACATTGAGGAAGAGATTGGTAATCTCCAGAGCAGTCACAAAAGCATAGAAAAAGGTGTGTACGATATACAAATGTCTTTCCTTCCTAGCTTTATTTTTCCTTTATTTCTACTGATGTTCACATGTCAGTTCTGCAGCACTCTGAGGAATTCCTTCCTTCTTTCCTTCTTTCCTTCTTTCCTTCTTTCCTTCTTTCCTTCTTTCCTTCTTTCCTTCCTTCCTTCCTTCCTTCCTTCCTTCCTTCCTTCCTTCCATCTTCTTTCTTTTATGAATAAATACCAACTAGCATAAAGCTGAAGAAAAGAAATGATTATATATCCTGAAATTAGTGGCTCTTGACATACTTTAAAGCTAGAGGGATGCCTTGATCCCATCACTATGCCTTTATGTCTGTCTATGAATATCATCAGCTGGTGTAAGGACAAAAGGAACATGTTACGATTTTAAGGAGGTTACCGTTCAATGTCAGCTTAATCAGCTGTAAGAAGACAATGAAATGGCTTCTTGAATACATGAGTTGGATGAGCAAATGTGGGCTTGTGAGAGAGCTTCCTGCTTCTCTATTATGTGGTTGGCCATCATGGACAAGTATCTAACCTTTGCAAATCAAACCATTCTAAAGCTAAGCAAAGGTGTTGAGGTTCCCGAGCTTCTCATACAGCACAGGATAAAAACAAGAGCTGAAAAAGGTATTATTCCTGAGATGTCAGAGCTAATTTAAGAGTGTATATAAGAGACAAAAACAAATCCAGGGAGTCATTTCTGCAAAAGACATGACATGTGGCAGTGAAATCAGAACTCCAAGACACACAAATCACCTAAAGAACTCTGCTAACTATTATAAATTTGAAGAACTGGTTCTGCAGTTCACCTTCTGCCTCATTGGAATGCACATTCCAATGATTGGAATGCAATGATTGGAAGCATCATTTCTATGCACATACACTTTGGCTTTCCTCTTTACCACTCTCTTTGGAGACTGCATTCTATGTTCTTCTGCCATTACAGGTTTAGGGAAGAGAGGTCCTACGAGGCTGGGGTCAGAGAGTGAGCATCAGGGCAATGAGAACTGACTTAGCCAAGAGTGTGACTTCACAAAGCCAACAAGAACACATGCTTCTCTGGAGAAGGATAAGACTGGCCCAAGTAAAGATCCTATTAGAGAAAATAAGAGTTTGGAGATGGGATAAAACAAATTTGAATGTTCAAATGCACAACAATTAAGGAAACATTGTGATGAAGCTTTTAGAACACACTTTCAGTAGCAGAAGACAACAGAAAAGAAAAACATAATGGGAAATATGTTTGTACTGTGCCAGAGAAAACAAAGATTACTATCTTTAATAAGAAAAGTAATATTAAAATCATTAGGAAAATGTATATTCAAATTGTAAGTGACTAATTAGTAAGAATTCACATTCTAACCATAATAATAGGAGAATGAAAACTCCCCAATTACATTCTAATATAATAAGGGTTTCTTGAAAATTATGCAAACATTTTATTGTGTTTTGCTTAATATTTTATAAATATTATGAAAATGTGGATGCCTAGGATATTAACTGTATATAATTGGAGCAAATATAGAAACTGATTGAACAGAAAGAAGGTAATATTGAGTCATTTTATGTGTTCTCAGAAAACTATGAACTTAATTTAGTTAACAGTATATATATAGCCACAAAACAAAGAAGAGAACATGTATATAACTCCAGAGCCAAATTCCCAGTGAGCATGCTTAAAACAGCAAGGAATAGTCAAGGATATGGTAGAATGATGTGTCCCTCTGGGGAGCAGAACCTCTTGTTACTAGTCAGATTATTTAAAACCTTTTCCACCTTCTTCCTGACTCCGTATTGTTCAGAACATATTGTGTATAAATGTAGCTCATCCTTAACCTCATCTACTTTTAACAGCTTTCTTTTCTTTTTTTGGCATAGATTGAATATCACTGGTGTAGGCTGAAAGTGCCATGCCTGCTCTCTTCTCTGCACAACACAAAGGTCTTCTCTCATTTGTCATAGTAGAAAACTTTGAAATACTGGAGACACTGAGAACGGTGATCAAGACCCCTGCCAACCATGTTTCCAACCCAGCCAGCTGATAAATATGATGAAAAACTGTAGGTTTAACCCTCCTGACATTTCTCGTCATCATGTCTCCTTTTCACAGGATGTTAATTTTATTGTGATGGTAAATCCAATTATTGTAGTTTTCTAAAATGTATCAATTTCACATTGTTGTCATCATTTTAATCAATGAGTGAGAGAGTAAAACTCATGATTCCATTGTAGTGTAATTGAAATGTTACAGAAAGATGTTGAAACCACAGGGTTGAGTCACCATTACATATCAAAATTTGGGAAGTGACAGACAGAGAAACAGCTTTCAAGAAAATAAGAGATAACAAAAGACAAAAAGAGGAAGAAAGAAGCTTTCAGAGAAGATTTCTCCACCATCACTGTGACAGAATGCAGGAAAACAAGCCAATGGAAAGTATTTTTCATTAAAGCATTCAGAGAGGACAATAAATTGTACCAAAGTAAGCAAGTGTAAGAAGCACAAAAGGAAAATTACAAATTTTTACCCAATAAAAGAACTATTTTAAGCAGAACACCATTGTCCAAGAAATTAAAAAGATCGAAATCGTGAAAATATTTGCAAAGCTCCAGGCATTATAATGATTTGAAACTGTGATGGAGACAGTTTATTGAGAAATTTGATTTAGTGACAGTTATGGATGGACTACCTTGAAATTTTCTTCCCAGGCTCTGTGAATGTGACCTTATTTGAGAAAATGGTCTTTATAAATGCAGTCAAACATATGTGATGTCATACAAGATTAGGTAGCTTTTACTCCCATGACTAACATCTTCATAACATGAGAAGACAAGGGGGCTGGAGAGATGGCTTATTCATTTAAGTAGATATACTGCTTTTACAGAGGACCTGTTGAGTTCCTCATACCCATGTTGCACAGCTCAAAAATGCCTAGAACTCTAGCTCCAGGGAGGTATGACAGCTCTGACCTCTGCACACACTTGCATTTGTGTGCACATTCCACACCCACCACACACCCACCACACACCCACCACACACCCACCACACCCACCCACCACACACCCACCACACACCCACCACACACCCACCACACACCCACCACACACCCACCCACCCCCCACACACACACATTGTTAAAATGATTAAAAGATATTAAAACAAGAATTGCAGGCACTGTCTAGAGACCACAGGACAGTCAGGGAAGATTGTCTCTTCTAAACTGCTGAGAGCAAGGCCATGCCTGCCCTGAAAGGTCAGATTTGCAGCCTCTAGAAGTGGGAGACGTTAGCCCACTCCATTTTGTAAAATGTCAGTAGGCTGCACTGGGAAATGAACGCAGCCACTGATCCCAATTTCCCATCTTTGTGAGCAATGTGAAGGCAATATAAATTTCACAGTTATCTACACAACATTGAAGTTACTGCAGAGAAGAATCAAAGACAACTAAAGGTAGCCTTACAGAGAAGTCGAGATATAGTCTCCCTGTGACACCAGGAAAGATATGCTGCTAAAATACAGTACCATATTCTACTTAGATAAAATTAGTCATTTAAAGAGATGATTTGATATGTCCTGCTCTTGACAAAATACTGGACTAGTTACCTACCTACCTATTCTAGTAATTATGTCCTATTAGAAGATGGGACAATATTATTTGATTGGACAAAAATTACGTGTTCCTTCACATTAGCAACTTATTCCCAAATGATTGAGACACTGTTTAACAGTAAACAGTTAATGTCATAGCTGTGGACACTGAAGGACACAGCTCCCTCAAATAGCAAGATAACGATTTCACATCTCTCTCTGTGATATGCTACTGTCACCAAGTTGTAGTTAATTTTTCATTCCTACAAATAGGCGTGAAGCAGCATTCGGTTTAATCTTATGAAAATAGCAAACAATAGTAGGAGTCTTAAATATTTTATGCTTTCTTGCTGCATACTTATTTGGGGAATGAAATATGAACTGTTCCTTTATCACAGTTAGTCATCAGTCAAAATAAAATTTGCAAACCACTTCCCCTCCCTGACCTTGTGCAAACAATCAGTGTGAATCGATTCACACACACTTCGTTATGTGTACATCTGTAAAGGGAACCCACAGTTTAGAAAGGAACGGTAATAAACTAGCCTCTAAACGTGTATTTAATCAATCTAAGTGTTCTCTTAACCTACTGTGGGGGATCTTATTGATCAGATTTTGCTTGCTATAATGTTTAGCTCTGAAATACCAAAACCTTCATTTTACAATGGCATCTACATCAAAGTAAAGCCTAATAAATTCAGCCCAGGGCAGAAGGATAAAACTTGACCTATTATTTCATGGTAGTGTTGCCATGGCAATTCATCTTTCCTGGCAGAGAGGAACAGCCATATATAACTCTTTTGCAGGGGGGTCTTTGACTCTGCTGTCAGTAATACCCTGACATAGCTCCCTATTCCATCTTTCTGCTTATGGAACTAGGAGATTTTTTTTTAGTAAGCATGCCTCAAATACTCATACAAACTCACTCTATGATTTTAATAAAATTTACAACCCAAACTATATAAAGGCATTTTTTTCTCATTCCATCAAAGGATTTTGTTTTTGTCTTGTCTTTCTATGATCATTTACTACAAAGACAGGGAGACTCTAGTTTTACTTTGTTTCTTAATTAATCTTTTTGACATACTTCTTCCCAGTGGGATTTTGATTATATTCATTTTTTTTTGAAATTCTGAGGCATAAATACATAAATGCAGGCAATTTTGAGCTCTCAGTCAAGGTAGCGGATTCTCCTTCACAGAACATAGAATAAAAGGCTAGCACCAGATTAAATGCTTACAGAGTAATGGGCTTTTATGTGACACTGTTACCTTAATTTGGCACTAAGATGCAAAGCGACTCCTCACAGAGGCTGAGGGCTTTCATTCACAAAAACCAAGAGCCTGGTTGGATGGATGGTCCTTACTCAAGAAATGGGGCTGTTGGTCTGCATTGAATAGGAATAATTCTTACCTGGAGGATAGCCAATTTGAGGAGTGGTAGACAGAAGAAAAGAAACCCCCTCAGGTTAGCATTTTGGATATGTTCCACAAGTTTCCCCTGAATCAATAAATACCACGTCAAGGAGCTGTACTGAGACACATTGCAATTAACCTGCCTCCTGAAAGCTTGTCTCATGGATGAATGTTGAGAAATATAATGTGTTACAATGGAGAAAAGGGAGGTAAAGGTAGGTTAGACTTCCATTCCTTGGCACTGTTCAGGGAGAGCCCTATGTGGCTCCCGGAAGGTATTACACTGAAAACCAGCATTGTGCTGTAGGGCAATGTAGGTGCCCCAAAGAAGCCAAGAGAGAACTGAAACTCCATGTTTGCCTAGGTGGGTGGGCTATTCTCATCTTCCAACACTCTTTCAGCTCTTCACAGGGAAAAGAGGCACAGAAAATATGAATGATTTTACCAATCCTTCTTATTTTACCAGCTGTCTGGGAATCTTGTTTGTTTTATGACTAGATGATCAGACATAGATATGAATGTCAAACTGCATATAAAAAGGGTAATTTCAACAATCCTGAGATTTTGTTTTTAATTGGACATCAGTTTTCACTTTAGTAGAAGTTTGTGGTTGTCAGTAAAATTGAGCAAAAGGTATACATAGAGACTCATTATACCTACTTTCCCATGCATTCCCAGCATCCCCCACTACAAACACCCCCCTCAACCCACAACAGTACATTCATTACAATCAATGAACCTATACTGACACATCATGTCACTCAGTCCATATGACCTTAGAGTCACCTGTGGTGTTATAGAGCCTATGGAACACACCTGTAATGATGTGTGCCTACATGTATCATTACCTTAAATGTGTTTTCTACTCCGCCTAATCTTGTTTAAATGTAAGACAGAAACCTATGAGATATATTCAGATCATGGCCCAGGAATGGGCATGGGGAGCTGGGTAGAACATTGTACCATGTAGTAATACACAATGAGAATGGACCAGGGAGGGGGCACATTGACAGATGTTTATCATTTGTGTATTTCCCTCTCATGTTCCCCCTAAACTTTAGTCTAAAGGAACTCAAACAGTGTTCGAATAATGCAGAGATTTTCCCTGGTATTTGAAAATTCAACAGCTTCTGAGAATGGGCAAAATAAGCCCAAACTCACTTTTCTTCTATCATCATTATATGAACAAGGGAAAGATACTGAGGACAAATTCTTGTTTATGCTGCGAGCATACTTCATAATCTAGAATGGAAGAAAAAAATCCATTTCATGACCTGATACCAGCCGCATGATCACAGATAGTTAAATTTTTGTGAGTTTTATTTTCTGGCTGAATTAATGATACTGTTTACTTTCTCAAGGTTGTTGGGATAATTGAAAAAAGTATATTAACATGATGGCTTCTTGTGTATATCAAATGCTCAATAAATGGGAACACTACAGGCCCAGCAGTAACAGTAGCTAGAAAGAGCAAGGCTTGGTAGTGAAAACAACTGGAATCCTTCCATACTTTTGGGATGCATATTCAAGGTGGCTTTATAAATGTCCTTTAATCCCTTGTAACAGGTTTCTTGATATCAAAACAAACAAACAAACAAACAAACAAAACCAAATAACACCTTATTCTGAGTAGAATCATAAGCATTAAATAAAAACAACTCTCTGTAAAGTATAAGATGATAAAGTATTATTATTAGCAGTCATATTAATAAGAGCAACGAGGTGAAGTCAGGTGGCCAGAGCTCAACAGGAAATATGAAACTGGATGAATCAAGAGACCATTATTCCTTAATCATCCATCCCTCAGAAGAGGAGAGAAAAAGAAAGGAATTTCTCCATCAGAAACATCCAGTATCTATATGCCCTCTCTTCTCTTTCCATTTGCCCTGCCATAAAGAGAGAACAGTGTTCAGAGATGACATGCACAGTTGAACTCCTACCATGATGATTGGCTGGTACTGTTCATTGATTTCTCTAAGGATTTCCGCTCAGTTTTATTTCAGTGACGACTATGATTTTTAATGAAATGGAGAACTTGATAGGTTAAATGAGTTTCAGATTAAAGTAGGATTTCCATACGTCAAATCACTTTGGCTGACAAGAAGAACTTAAAAATAAGCTTACGTTGGATGGATGAAGTCTCTAAAATATGAAGAGAGAGGATGGGGAATGAGCATGGAGAAATCAAATGCTGGAGAAATAGAAGCCTCTACGGTGTGTCATTATATACTGGACACAGGAGGATGAACCACACAGCACACAGCAGGCTGCGAGGCAGATGTGAGCAAAGTGAGGTTAACAAGATCATCAGGGACGCACACTAGAAAGCCAGGCAAAAGAGTGATCTGAGAAGTAGCTGGTGAGGAGAAATTCTTGGTATGACTCAGAAATAATATTACTGCTGTCTTAGTTTATGTTTCTATAACTGTGATAGAACACCATGACCCAAAACAACTTAGAAAGGAAAGGCTTTATTTCAGCTTCCAACTCTGAGTTTCTTGCTGACAGAAGTCAGAGCAGGAACTCACAGCGAGAACTGAAGCAGAGGTTACAAAGAGTGCTGCTCACTGGCTTGCTCCCTTTGATTTGCTCAGCCTGCTTTCTTATGCCATCCAGGACCACCATGCCAGTTGTGGCACCATCCCCTACATCCAGGGCCCTTCCACATCAATCATTAATTATTAAGCAGATGCACTACAGACTTGTCTATAGGCAGATCCTATAGGTCCATTTTCTCAATTGAGCATCGTTATTCCCAAGCACTCCATCTTGGGTCCAGTTGACAAAACATTAGCCAGCGTCAGCACTAATAATGACAGAAGTCTGGGAAAATGACTCAGTGGGTAATGAGAACTTGGTTCAGATTCTTAGCATCTACTTAAAAGTTTTATAGTCTTAGTGTCCTGCCTGTGATCACAACACAATGAAAGCAAAGACATAGGGAAACTTGGATCAAATTAGCTACCCTGACTTGCAAAATTGATGAGAGGCTGCCTTGATATATAAAGTGCTCAGTGTTTGATGATGCCACCAATCACACTACATCTGTGCACACATGTCCATGTGCAGACATGAACGTACACAAATAAGCAAAATGCATGATGTGTAATTATCTTCGATGAGTGGCTTCAACACCTTATTTCTTTTAAAAGAACCTTTCGATTTATATCATTCAAAAATATATTGAGGCTATATGATAGCTAGCTTAAAAGATATAAGCACCAAAGGCAATTTTGAATTGTTTTGGAATCTCTTCTATGTTGTTGAGTCAGAAGAACATATGAAAGAGCATCATGCAGACCGAGCATGTCTCAGGAAGCCTCGGACTGTTAGGACTTCAAAGTTCCATATGAGAGAATATAACAGCAAACTTTACGAGGAATAAAGAGACCTGTGGTCCCTTAAGATAAATTTCAAATGAGACTTCAAGGTGGCACAGATAATTAGATGACAAACCCTGACTTTTGCCTCCACATTTTGATTTTATGGAAAACATTTTGAGTTAGCCTTGGTTGCTGCTTAAACTCATTCTGTAGATCAGGATGGCCTTGAACTCAGAGACTTGCCTGTCTCTGCCTCCCTAATCCTAAGATTAAATGCATGCACCAGAACACCTTGGCACTTCAAATAAAGAAGAAAGGTTGTCCTGGACATGTAAAAGTAATTTTTATGGGGAATAAAAGGCATATGTATAAGCAAAAGTTTCTGTATTTTAAAAGGTTTACATAGTGAAAACTTACCTCATAAAATTACAGCATTGCAAATAGAATAAATTAGCATAAACCATTTCAGGAACTATCTAGCAGCCCAGAAAAGCATTTTCTCACATTTCAGTTTTACTGTCAACATGATTGGTGGATTGGGAAGCCAGAAAGGGTGTTAGCTTTCTATCATTCCAATTGCCGTTTTCAAGCAAAACGTCTTTTTAGGGCTTGTGTGCCAGACAATGTGTTTTTCTTACTCTGTAAACGGGTCCTGCTGCCTGCATAGCTTGATCAAAAATACCAATGCAGAATAGCTGACACATGAGGACCCTTTGCAGGAAACACCCAGACATCTCCAGCTGGGTATCACTCTGACTGGTTACCCCAGCAGAAGGACCCCTCTGTGCTAATAAGGTTAGACTGTGACCTTTGTGTTCTCCCCTCTGGTCCAAGTCACAGGCTACAAGCTCAATCTGCTGAGTTATCTCACAGTTTGAGAGGCAGGCAGATGGGCAAGAGTGTAAAAACTGGATTCAGGTAAAGTCATCATCCTTCATAGACAGAGGAAGGATGGATCTTGGCACTTAAAGATGTTGCAAGCTGCTGAAGGATGACCAGGAGAAAGGTCTCATCGTGTGCAATCAATCACTAAATTTTGATGTCTTCTTACCTCTGCGTTGCAGGGAAATAGTAGGAAACCAACCTTTCTCAACAGTTTATTTATAAACTGTGTTTGACAGCATGGTGAGGCAGTCTCAGAAGTTCTTCCTCAATAGGCTTGGCTACTGAGTCTGGGAATCTGCATTTTCTCCAAATACCCTTGGCCATTCTGGGGCTGATGATTTTACCAGTGCTGGGTAATGAAAGGGACGGTAGGACTGAATGATGTGTGCCAATAGTTCATCTCCGTGGTCTGAGCTGCTGACTTTGGGCAAATCAACCAACTTCTCCACATTTTTGTTTCTTCAACTAACAAATGAAGCTTTTGAGATAGAAGTTACGGATTGGAGAGATGGCTCAGAAGTTAAGAGCCCTGGCTGCTCTTCCAGAGGTCTTGAGTTCAATTCCCAAAAACCACATGGTGGCTCACAACCATCAATAATGGGATCTGATGCCCTCTTCTGGCACAGGTATACATGGAAGTAGAGGAGAGTATTCATACATAAAATAAATGAATAAATCTTCATGACAACCAAATATGTTGTCACAACTCGGTTAGCTCAGGTCCTCAGGAGAAATGGTACATGCAAGCTACCTTCCAGATACTCTAATTTTTCCGAATCTTTTTCCTCATACATGGTTTGAATTTTTAAAACTTTTAGATACTTCATAGAATAATAAAATTTTAATGTGGATTCTAATTTGGGAATGAGTTTTGCAAGATATGGGTATCAATCATTAACAACCACTCCTGTTTGAAAGATGACAGATAAGGAAATAGAGATGTTTTATAAATGGCTATACTTTCCTAAAATACCACTTCTATTCTCAAGTAAAATGAAAAGGGTGGTTATGGTTGACCTATTTGCTAAAAGTTGATATGTTTTAAAAGCTCTTTCTGGCAGAAGACCCACTTGTGAAAAGATACACAAAGAAAAGGAAAAGGTTGCAATGGGAAAAGACATACAAAGATGGCAGGAAAGGTCTTGGAACCTTCTCCAAGATAGCCTTTACAGGGAGACGGAAACCATTTTTTCCCCAGTGGTGACAATGGTTACAGAGATTGTTGACTGGTAACCTAAAACTTAAAAAGTGTAGCGTTTAGCAAACCAATAACTTGTTTAAAAATAAAGTTATGTATTCTACAAGAAAAATCTCTTACAGACCATTAGATGTAAATTATTGATAATTTTGACTCATAAAACAAAAAAGTAATGGAATGTTAATGTTGCAGATAACTATTAATAATTACATTAGATTAAATACTGTGCAAGGGCAAGGTTAAAGGATAGAGATTTTAATTTGCGGGGAAAAGCAGGTAAGAACTTTCAGGCATAGATGTTCTGAAATTAATAAACTATGAAAAGAAATAGAATTATTAGATATGAAATTTATTTTTCATTAACTATATTAAACACTTTGGGGAGCTTTTCCTTTGTTGGTAGTGTTTTCTTTTGCCTCCTCCATTTTGCTTTTCTTTTACCTTATAAGGTAGTATAGAAAATAAGGAAGATCAGCCATTTATTTCTAAATAAAAGGCACAAATTTGTTTAGCTTTGAACCCCTTTTTAAATAGGGTTATTTGGTTCTCTGGAGCCTATCTTCTTGAGCTCTTTGTATATATTGGATATTAGCCCTCTATCAGATGTAGGGTTGGTAAAGATCTTTTCCCAATCTGTAGGTTGCTGTATTGTCCTGTTAACAGTGTCCTTTGTCCTTCAAAAGCTTTATAATTTTATGAGATCCCATTTGTGTATAGTTGATCTTAGAGCCTGAGCCACTGGTGTTCTGTTCAGGAAATTTTCTTCTGTGCCGATGTGTTTGAGGCTCTTTCCCACTTTCTTTTCTGTTAGACTCAGTGTATCTGGTTTTATGTGGAGGTCTTTGATCCACTTGAACTTGAGCTTTGTACAAGGATATAAGAATGAATCAATTTGTATTCTTCTACATGCCTATCAACACTTGAGCCAGTACCATTTGCTGAATATGCTGTCTTTTTTTCCCACTGGGTAGTTTTGGCTTCTTTGTCAAAGGTCAGGTGACCATAGGGTTTAATCCTGGGTCTGCAATTCTATTCTATTGATTTACCTGTTTGTCTCAGGGAAATGCATAGAACTAGAAAATATCACCCTGAATGAGGTAACCCAGTCACAAAAGAATACATATGGTATGTACTCATTGATAAGTGGCTATTAGAAAAAAGCTTGGAATACCCGCGATACAACTCACAGACCACATTAAGCTCAAGAAGAAGGTAGACTAAAGTGTGAATGCTTCAGTCCTACTTAGAAGGGGAAACAAAATAATCACAGGAGGTAGAGGGAGGGAGGAACCTTCGAATGAGAAAGGAGGGGAAGAAAAAGAGGAGCAGGATCAGGTGTGGAAGAAGACAGGGTCTGGGGTTGGGGGGAGAAGTACAGAGGATCAGGAAATTAAATGGAGGTGTGTAGCAGTGAGGGATGGAGAACTGGGGGTAGCCACTAGGAAGTCCCAGATGCCAGGGAAGCAAGAAGTTCCAAAGACCCAGTGGGGATGACATTAGTCAAAATAACCAACAAAAAGGAGTTAGAATCTGTAGAGACAATATCCAGAGGTTAGGCATTATTTCCCCCCCCCCATTGAGGGATGGGGCCACCCACCCATCTCAAAAATATTAATCCTGGGTTGCTCCTGTCTAAAGGAAATGCAGGGAAAAAGATTGGAGCAGACACTGAAGGAAAGGCCATCCAGAGACTGCCCCACCTAGGGATCCATCCCATCTGTAGACACCGAACCCGGACACTATTGCTGATGCCAATAAGCTCTGATATAGCTGTTCCCTGAAAGGTTCTTCCAGAGCCTGACCAATATAGATGTGGATGCTAGCAGCAAACCATTGGATTGAGCATGAAGACTCCAAATGGGGGGGGGGGGTTAGGAGAAGGACTGAAGGAGCTGTAGGGGTTTGCAACCCCATAGGAAGAACAACAATATCAACCAACCAGCTCCCCCACCCCCATGCTCATGGAGACTAAACCACCAACCAAAGAGTACACATGGAGGGACCCATGGCTCCAGCTGCATATATAGCAGATAAAGATTGCCTTATCTGGCATCAATGGGAGGGGAGGCCCTTGTTCCTGTGGAGGCTTGATGCCCCAGCATAGGGGAATGCAAGGCTGGTAAGATGGGAGTGGGTAGGTGGATGGGTGGGGGAGCCCCCTCATAGAAGCAGGGGAATGGGGAATGGATAGGGGTTTTGTGGAAGGGAAACCAGGAAGGGGGATAACATTTGAAGCATCAGTAAATAAAATATTCAAAAAAAGGCATAAATTTGGTCTGGATGCTCAAAGCTAAGCTATACAAAGTAAGCTTAAGGCCATCACTCCAAAGCATAGAACTGAATTTGACTGTTCTCTACCCTCAATTAGTGTAAAATCAATGGTTGTCAAATAAGACCAACATGAGCTACCCCAATTAACAAGAGGTTTTTATACTTGATTTCTTATTTATGTGTTTCTCTATATCATTTAGTAATGCTGGCACTTGAGAATTTTTATTTAAACTTCTAAAAGTTACCTAAATTGCCCTAGAAATGTCATATGAGGTTTTTTTTTTTAAAACAGCCTCTCTTATATTTGAGAGGCAGACTGAATATTGCTTTCTAGAACCCTCCCCCCATACACCCACTATTAACTGCTCCACACAGGTACCAAGAGAAGTTTGATAGCAACAAGAGGTAGACTGAGCAATGGGACCAAACACAGCCAGGGGGCAGGAGAATGGCCACTCATGCATCAACACAGAGACATGTAAAATTCAACTTGTCCCAAACCAGATACAAGTTAATTAATTTAGGAATCACGGGGCTCCATTCCAAACAGAAGAAGGGACAGAGAGAGGGACATACAAAGAACATTGGGGGCTAATAGTGCTTTGGGGTAAATTATGTTAGGCATCCTAATGCAAACGTGGGCATTGTTAAACTTTATTGCTCAAGTTCAGCTATAAGAGCCTTAATTTTCCTTTAAAAGATGACTTCTATTAGCTTTACTGTCAACTGTTAATGTTCACTAAAACATGCTTTTAAAAAAAACCCACAGATATTAAACTCAAGTAGATTTAAAGGTATAAAGTTTGTCATCAACATTTTTAGTAGGTTATGGAAAGAAGTGAACTTTTAGATGTCTAGAGGTTCCAGCTAACATGAGCACAGCAAACCTAGACCTGAAACCAAAAGAACCTAGTTCTGACTGCACTGAACATGCCCCTACAATTGTTATAATGAAATTCAGTTATGAGAAGCTAATTTTTCTCATAAATGAAGGTTGCTTTACATGCTTATAGAATAATAATGGTAAACAACAATACTATGATATACATAGGTAAGCTATTACCCATTTTTACTCAGAGGACTGTGTAAGAACCAAAATTCCCCAGAGAAGTGCCTAGAAATTCATTTTCATGTAACATATAATATGAAATCCTAAATAACCAGATAGATATAAAAATTATGCAAGATCTAGAAAGAAGTATTTAAATCACTGTGAAAAGCAATGCATTTCTGTATACAGCATTGTCCTTTATTACTTGCTTTATTTTACTGGAAATACAGTAGAAGGAAATCCACAGTTAGTTTCTAATCAGTGGTCTCTCTTACTTGGCAACTCCAGTTCCTAAGCATTCTTGCACTAATTTGTAGGTAGCTTAACAGTGGGGTGAGATAATATAGTGGATTCTCCTTATTCAAACTGGGACAAATGTCAAATCAGAGAGTAAACATAGGTCACAGCAACACACAAACTGTCTTCCCATTAGATCTCTGAAAATATGACAACCAAAATATTCAGGGAAAGACGGGGCCATTCTTTTGGCTCTTCACTTTTTCCAGGCTTTAAGAAAATAAATGTTGAAAATAAAATGAGAAAAGATCACCAGCAAACATACCCAGGAGAGATTATTTTACATTTTCTCGATCTTTCGCTACAAAATTCTCAGCATCTTTCAGAGCTCTGTATGTAAAATTTTATTCATCTCTTTAACCCCTTCCCTAAATAAGGAGACTTCTTCCCTATTAAAGAGCTAAAGATGGCTACAGGATTCACTTTTGTCCATGGCACTTCAATCTGGAGGCCTTGCTACTTTCTCTTATCAGAATATTCCAGCAGGCACACGTATGCATTATAGGCCACAAATTACATGCAGACCCCAAGACATATGCAGCTGGCCAAGGAGGCCCATTACTTTGTCGTTACTCCATAGCCAGGCTCATTTCTCTTTAAATATCAGAATGTGCTTTTATAAAGAATTTGATTTCAAGATATGTTTACTGAAAGTAAAGTAGCAAGGATTAAAACATCATTGAGCATGAGGAAGCAATAGCTTGAAATAGGCAGTTTAGATAAAGTAGAACAGAAAGTCGGGAAGGAAGGGTCGGGAAGGCTCTGGTCCGGGTACCAGGAAGTCTTTTCCCTAGCCTCCAATTGTCCAAACACCAGATGTTAGATGTGGTCATTTCATCTTGTCAGTTGCCTTGATTAGGAAAAGGCATGATTGAGTAGTATGTATTTCAAGCTCTCTGTCACATCTGGAGAATTCTTGTGGTTGAGGCTTTTTAAAGGAATTGATCTCTGGGGAGAAATTACGTTGATACTATTGGCTCCCTGCAGAGCTTTTTGGCGGATTCATTTTTAAAAGTCTTAGGAGTTTTGGTGCAATGATTTGGTGAGTAAATGGCTTTACTAACCATGGGAACATCATAATGTGGCAGTTCCTACAATCCACTGATGACTGACTGAGCTGCTATAGTCTTGAATAACCATGATTGCTGGATTTCCTCAAGAAACTCTACAGCAGGTGTGGGACGTAAAACCACGCCAGGAAGTTTGGTAAGGTAGAGCAGGTTGAGACCCGGAGACTCGGTGGGCACACACCTGAGGCTTAGGTTACTCCCAGTTCCCTGACAGACTTGACTCCTGACTTGAAACACGTGCCATGTTCCTCACATAAGTAGGCTCAAAGCAGAGTTCTTCATGCTAATGACAAACATAGAGGCCCAGAGGGCTCAGCCAATAAGCTTCCCTTCCCAGACATTCCTTTCTGGAAAAGATATTTAATCCCAGGCCTATCCTGAGAAGTTGGGTATGGTTTTACGCATCCACTTTCTGCCATGACAATAAACTGTTTAGAACCATGGACTGTCAGTTTCAAGATTGCAGTGAGGAAGCTGGGCCCTGGGGAAGGCTTTCACTCACAGAGCCTCAGATTTTTTCTCCCATAGAAGGCCTCTCTTCATTTCCAGCCACAACTGCTATTGGGCCTGCCTCTACTAGCCAAGCTAAGGACAATCACCCCTGGGTCAAGCCAGAGTTCCCCTCCTCCCCGCCCCCTGCCCCAGGACCCAGCCTATGGCCCCTCAACTCCCAGAGGTGTGTGGATGTCTAAGGGTTAGAGAACTCCACCACCCCCAGCTTCATTGCAGGCCTGGGACCCCTGAACCAGCTTTGGCTTTCCCATATTTCAGACTGCACTTTCCTACCCCTGGAATATTGTCTCAGTACTTCCCTCCAGCTCAGCATCCACCTAGGAGCCTGTGGGGTAAGCAAAGTCAAACTCTCCACATTCTGCCTTCCCAAGAGGCCATGCCCAGTGGCAGAGCAGATGTGGACAAGTGTGTCCTTAATGGACTTCACTTTAGACCAGACTAGTGGCTTGAAAAATCTAAGCAATTTCTCTAAGATACCGTTTAATGTTGAGAAACTGCTTCAAGAGGATGTTAAGTCACAACGATCAATCCAAATACAAATGTCTGGCTACAGAAGAATAAATTCAGTGTATATCAGGAGTACTCAATTTGGAGGCCACATAGTAATTCTAAGTTACTCTTCTCTCTCTTTACTAAAAATTCTTTACATTCCTCTTTCTCATAGAGACTCTCCTTTAGTTACTATACATCACGAATACTTATTAAAACACCAAGAAGGTTGTCCTGAATTTTTTTCTGTCAAAAATTCATGATCTTTAACCTTTATTGACCTTTAAGATCAAAGCTATCCAACAATGTAGGAAGCTCTATAGTACAAACAGTATTGCTAAAGTGCATAAAATTAGATATTGGAACAGAAATTTGAGAATATGCAAATATTAATAGTCATTTCTACAGGATTACTTATGGGGGTTAATTTCTGCTTATTTCTTTAAGTCTTCTTTGTTTTTAACAAAAGCTATTAGATTGTGCCATGATGGCTTTTCAGAAAGAGAACAAAGGAAAGCGAGAGGAAAGAAAGTAGGGAAAGGAAGGAGATGAAAAGAAGAAAAACTTGGAGATTGTATGTGGGCTGGATAAGAGGATGACAGGGCTCTGAGTAAGAGGAGGGCGATGGGGAGAAAGCAGAGAGGCGGAAGGGGTGGGGAAAGAGATCAAGAAAAGAGGAATGAGAGGAAAATTAGAGGTAGAAAGGAGAGATGGCAAGAAGGAAAGAGAGGGAAAGGGGCAAGAAATGGGAGGAAGGAAAGAAAAGAGGAAGAAAGAGGAAACCAGAGAGACGCGCACAGAAAGCAGAGAGATGAAGACGAGGGACTATGAAGTAAGTGCTCCAACATCGACATCATTCTAGGCTGGGAACTGACAAATCTCTGTTTTGGTATGGCTCCCTGAGCTACTGGATGAAGATAGGTGAGCCCCTTTGCAGGACCAAAGGATAAGCTAAAGTACACATGATGAGAAAATATGGTCGTTTGGGAATCTACAGGTGGTTTGCTTGAATCGTGCATAATTTGACTGCATGGTGTTAACATTGGAACTGTGATTGGTAACCATGTAAGCTGTCAGGAATTGTGTGAAATACATCATCATCAGCATTTTTTAAGGTAACAGGATTTATTATACATAGCTATTATTTTGTAAGGATTTCTCTCTCTTTCTTTCTCTCTCTCTGTGAGTGTGTGTGTGTGTAAGTTGATTTGGTTCTATACATATTTGACCATTAATTGAGGTCAGAATATTATATATATAATTTTCAATTTATTTCAATGTCATATATATATATGTATATGTATATGTATATGTATATAATCATTAATTGAGGTCAGAAAAAATTTGAAGCTATTCATGGTCCCTTGGAAGTCATGAGTACCCCACAAAGAACAAAGATTTGTGTATTAGGAAAAGAGACAACTCTTGTTCTGTGATGAGCAAGGACGTGGGTTTCTGCCAAGTGTGTGCTGCAACAATCTACAGAACTATGAATGGACTGTTTGAGCAGAGAGAGCTCACAAACGTGATTTTATTAGGAGTATCTAGATAGGGATGTTATTCTGGGTCATTGTTGAGTCTCAGCTCGTTGGTATATGACAAGGGTCCTTCAAAAGAAAAGAGGTAGGCATGAGAGCCAGAGATGTGGCAATCGTACAAATGAAGGGAGGGCCAAACTTGAAGGTGTCATGCTCTGAAGACTTTAGGGAAGAGTCTAAGAGCCCAGGAAAGCAGGTTGGTGTCTGGAGATGGCATTCTCCTTGAGGTCTCCAAGAAGGAACACACACCTGCATGTCTACCCTGGATTTCCCATCTCCAAATTGTCAATATGATAGGGTTTAGTAATTAAAGTCCTCCAAATTGGGATTAATCTCTTCCAGCAACACAATATAAAGTCTGTAAGAATACATTTTCTAGGAGGAAACTAAAAGTTAACAAGTAAATTTTAAAAGAAGCAGCAGCAATATATAGGAGAGAAGGACTAAGTTAACTAAAATATAATGGAAGAGGTTCTAAGGGACATTTGAGGTACAGTTGGTAAAACATAATGAACAACCAGAGTCAAATGAGATGGAGGAGGTGGGTATTGAACTGAAAGACTGTAAAAGGCAATTTCTCTAAATTATTAGAAGATCCATCCTTAGAGGATGACCTAGGCCGAGGAAAGAACACCTAGGCATATTATGTTAGACAATCCACAGAAACTTTTGGGTAATAGAAGTCTTTAAAATGCACTTCTAAATTCCTGTGAATTTTCTGTTAGCACAGTTGGAAAAAAAAAAAGAATAGATTAGTAGTGTCAGAAAAGTTGTCTCAGAGGTAATTTCATCAAACAGATACAGTGACGATAAAGTGACTATCTTTTGGGGTTATTTAATCTTGCTTATGTTGGGATTCAATGCCATTGTCACCTCAATGTCAATCCATAAAGAAGTAGAAGATATGGAACAACACCCAGCAGAACAATAGGCAACATGTCTTCTCCATTACATTTTATGTTCCTTGGAGGTAGGCGCCTAAACTATTCTTTGCTGTGCAACATAATAACACTTACAATTTGTTGACTGCTCTATTGTATACATGGCATCATTTTAAATGCAGTCAGTTCTACTGTTGGGTGGTATTTGCATTACAAGGCTCTAGGTAGCTAAACTTGTTGCTTACCATCTAAATGAAACTTCTTGATCTCAACTTCTTGTTGATTTACAAATGAGATCAATTTTCTATTTGCTGTTCTCTATATGCTATTTTATTCTGGTAAAAATGTATTCATGGTTTAGATTGTGCACATAACAACACATTGATTCTTCATGAATATATTATCTAAACATTTAAGGACATGTTAAATATTCTATTGGCTATGTTTTATGATGTAGTGCAATAAATAGGCAAAGGTCTGTATTTAGGAATATAATTAAATTGCAATAAGAACTTCATTCAACCCTCATTTTTATCTTACATGCAATTTTAATTTTAAATATTTAACCCCTGTGGAGACATTTTCATGCCATCTACAGCAGATGAATCTATAAAATGGGTACCTTGCAACAGGCCTATTTATTCTTAGGTGTTCTGACCTTGAAGAAGTACTATTTATTGCTGTAGCTACAGTTAGTGTATGATTTCTAATCTAAAATGTATTGGAGTCAAGGCATCTTCTGAACATTATCACATTCTGCCCAAAGAATGAGACAGTTTGTTCAGGGGTAAAGAACAAGACCACATATTCCTCATACTCCCTGCTTCCCCGTGAATCACTAGAACAAGAGTATCTTGGTTTGTTCCCCACATACAGGTCATGCTGAAGAGAGAAACATCTACTTTCCTTGGTACCCTTTCCCTTTCCCATGGATTTTACTATTTGCTATTCAGTAAGCATCACCTTGTGTTGGTGGCTCCCCAATATTCTCTGGTTTTCAGGCATTTCCCTATTTGGAAGAAGAACCTTCCGTTTGCCTAGGAACAAAATAAAAACTAACTCCACTATATATTCACCATGACATAGCTTCTTCTAGAGCTGACCACGCCCCACCATACCTCCTCATGAAATCTAGAATCTGATAAAAATCCTAAAACCAGGCCTACAAAGGAGTATGAGATGTAGTATATCCTCCCTCTGTCTTTCCTTTGTGCCACACTGATTTTCTCTCTAACCTTGAACAACCCATATATGATTAGAAATTATGCAGACACACTTAAATGGCTCCATTGTCTATTTTTGTGTATCCTGAGTGAATCTTATGTACAGGATGAAGAGCACTGACACCAGAATAAGTTAATTATAGAACAAGGAATTTCTTTGTTTAATTCTTTCTCTTTGAGTTGGGTACTTTTATTTTGCGGATTATATCTCCATTTATATCACATTCATATAAACCAAAAATCCTTAGGGGATATTTTTTTAGCATTCATATCATTGACATTTCCTAAATACAGGAAGCATCTTAGCTACCTCATAAAGCAGGTTATCCCTAGGCCATTTGCTGAGGGGGAGGAAGGTTATTCACTGACAATTACCTTTGATGTTCAGTTAAATTTTAGTTAACTTATATTTAGCTCAAGTCTAGGTAAATCATATCAGAAAAGAAGCCGTGGCAAAGAAGAAGCCAACTGAGATGCAATTGCCATCCACCTGTCTACCACACACTGCTACTAGAAATACAAAATGGAACTTGGTATGAAATCAATTCTTGGGTGGCTCCTTCTCTTTTGAAACTTGGCATAAAATATGATTTGGAGAGCGAATGCACATTCTGAGAAGACAGCAGGCTATTTTCGTATCTAGTGGGTGGACAAATGAACCACAATCATTTCCAGAAGGGATTTAACTCCCAAAGGCTGACAGGATGATTCTCTTCCCAAGTAACTGCTGAAGTAAACCAAGGTAATCACAATGTCATTATTGGTCACTGGGGAGCTGGGTGGTTTGCATTGTTAGCAGCATAAAAAGTCTTTGGGTTCTTGGCCACTGAGGTAGAAATTATTTTGAGACTTAAAACTGAAAGATTTTTTTCCAACTCTATTTTGAGGATTATTGGACTTTTACCAAAACTGATGTGGTTATTGGAAAGATCTTAAACACATTAAAAATTCTACCTTCCTCCAATTGACTCTGTTAGTGGTATTTGTCCTTTGCTGGACAATCAGATAGGCAAAGAGGTGACTTGCTACTTATAAATTTATTTTCAGGTCAAAGATATTAATGGGTGTCTTCTCCTTTTCGCTGCTATTGTCTGATTAGGGCAGCTGGGTCCTTGAATGAAATGTAACTGTTTGTGTGCTGTGTGTATAAAAGAGAAGGCGGGAGTTGGGGTAGGGCATCAGTAATTCGAGTAGAAACAGGCAAGTGACACTGCCTAATGTCACAGTTCCCTTGTAGGCCTTGGGCATCATGGTGCTTAGCTTTACAAATGCTGTAAAGCTACAGGCCTTGAGCATCCCCTGAATAGGCCTTTTGAATATCAGGACCCTTGGTTCTGGGTGAAGACCAGTGTTAACAGGTAAGATCTCAGGCCTTGGAGACTGACAGCATGCAACTGAAGGGATGCAATCAGGAAGGTATGCCTGACCCCTTCCACAACTTGGTGGCCATTGCCAGGATGACTTGTAGATCCTGCCTCTGTCAGGACTACAGTCAGGAAGAAAGAACATGTCAGGGGACACATCACTATTAGTGGATAGCTCAGGAACTTGGCACTTAGACAGAACAGGATCAGGCAAGACATTGCCAGGTGGAAGGGAAGGGGCATTATCAGTGACAGGCCAGCATTGCACCTCTGGATCTTTATCTGTCAAAAAGAAGTTGTTGATGAACTCTGTTCAGATGTTTGGGCTAGAGGTGGTAACTGGGCATTGTATTGTATACAAGCTGGGATCTTCCAGATAGTAGCATTGGGAATTGAAAGTCAGGAGCTTCTTCAGATGTCAAGCTGCCTCCAAGTAATCAGCCTTTTTTAAATTCTCAAGCCTCCACAGTGGCCCCTACTTTTCAGCTGTCAGTCACTTGTCAAGCTTCTCCTGCTGTTGTTCCTGTCTGCCTTTTTGTCTATTGTCTTCATGTTTTCATGTCAGCTTGTACTACTGTGTTTAAGCAAGACCACTCCAAAAAAAGCTTTTCTTGAGCCTGAAGTTACAACATCAGAAGAAGCAGTGCAAAACTGTTTCCCAGCCAACTCAATTTAGCCAGCATAAGCGGCCTGCTTACAATTGCCCAGATAGGGATGTTTGGACAAATCATATCTATTGATTTGGAAACACCACAACTCTTCATTTTGGAGAGGAGAGATCATACATAGTATTATATATGTACACACATATAGAATAGTACTAATAAGTGTTTTGGAACAGCCATAGCTTTGCTGCTTAGCATGAATTGTCATTGATATGGTTTTCAGCATAGCAAAAATTTCCCCCATGGTCAAATGACCTGGTAAAGTCATTTATCTATCCATCCATCCATTCATCTGCCCATCCATCCATCCATTCATCCATCCATCCATCCATCCATCCATCCATCCATCCATCCATCCAT
>NW_021604578.1:8941010-8950416 GCF_004785775.1 Grammomys surdaster | reverse complement strand
CATCCATCCATCCATCCATCCATCCATCCATCCATCCATCCATCCATTTATCCATCCATCCATCCATCCATCCATCCATCCATCCATCCATCCATCCATCCATCTGTCCATTTTTTCCACTTGTCCGTCTGTCTGTTCATTCATTTTCAGACTCTAAGATCCTAAAGGAAAGTACAATTGCCCAATGTACAAATAGCTGAGTTACTAAGACAGTTTCTGAAATGGCATATCTTCTCTGGATGAGAAGCCTCTTATTGCTAGTTCACAAGTGTAGCAGCTTCTTCCTTTTCTTTGATTAATTGTTGTCACACTGCCATTTCTACCACTCGTATGCAAGACTCTTTTTTTTTTTTTTTTTTGCCAACAGTCATTTAAAAGATCCAGGGACCAAATTTAGATTGCTAGAGAAATAAGCAAATATTTGAATGACACAAAAATATGCTGACAAACTAAAACTCCAAAAGAATGAGCTCAGTGTCCATTTCTGTACCAAATCCAAACATTCCATTTCTTAAAAGATGTGTTTGCTGATGTCTGACAGAGGAAACATTGCCACTGCTTACTTAATTCACTGTGCAAAGAAAAGCCTCACCAAGTTTGCTGACTAACTCAATCTTAGATTCTCTGGTTCTGATTTTAATTTCCGAACCAAAGAGCAGCATTAAATTTTTATGCAGTTTAAAATAAATCTCCTACTCAGAGTTTGAAAGAAAAGATTGCTAGCTAGTACTGAAAGATGTGACCTGTTTCTAGAATACAACATTTTAAAGTTTTCTACAAGATATCCATGAAGGATTATACGAAAAAAGCGAAAAACCCATATATCTATGTGTGTGTATGTATACACACATTTATATACATACATACATACATATACATATATATATATATGTATGTATATATATATATATATATATATTTCACTTTCATGATGTCAGTGTCTGATTATGTCATTTGATTACATGAAATAATACCAAATCATACCAAAAATTTTCAGCTGTTTACATATTTCATGTTCATTTCTATTTGTTTGTAAATATCAAACATATTTCAAACAAGTTTTGTTTTCAAGGATCTATTAAAGCTAGTTCACATAATTTTTGTTTAACTTTCCTGTCTTTAAGAAAAATGCTTATGTCTTATGTCTCCTCATTCAGGATGCTTTTTACTCTAGCTCCACCCAGTTACTTGAGAATTTTATAACATCTTTTAACAGCTGAGCAATATTCCATTATGCAAAGGTACTGCATTTTTATCCATCATTAGTTGGTGAACATCTAGGATGTTTTCAATATCTGGCTGTTATAAATAGAGCCTGGATGAGCAAGGATGAGCAAATATTACTATACTGGGACATAGAGTCCTTCAGGTATATGCCCAAGAGTAGTTTAGCTGGATTTCACACCACACTGATTTCCACTGTGGTTATACAAGTTTGCACTGCCACCAGTGATAAATAGATTTCCACACATCCTCCAAATGAGCTGTCATTAGATTTATTGATCAGCCATAATTGGAGAAGCTTCTTCTTACAGTAGAAGGAAACAAACACAGTGACCTACAACTGGACAATTTGCAGAGAAGAAGACATATTGTAGCCCACAGTCCTAAATGGGGTGTCTTCATCAAATCCTTTCCTTGGGGCTCATGGACCTCTATGGAGGAGGAAGCAGAAATATTATAAGAACAAGAGATGATGGATGACACCAAAGAAACAGTGTTCTCCAGATACAGGAAGATGTACAAAGAAACTCACAGAGACTGTGGCAGCATGCACAGGTTTAAGCCTGATTGGAGTCCAACACTGAGATGGAGAAGTGGACACTCACTCTTACCCTTAGTGATAAATCTCCTTGCAAATAAAAAGTAGTCTACTCTATCAGTGAAGTATCACTGAACATGTTACCCATACTTCAGGGTAGACCCATACCCACCAGTAGATGAACCCAATGGTTTGGAGACTTTTTATCTCATATAGATATGAGATATGTTTGTGGAATTTTTTTGTTTGTTTTATTGGTCTTTTGCATGTATATTTTGGTTTCCAATTTTGTGCTTTTTATTTTATTTATACATTGTGTGTGTGTGCATGTGTGTATGTATATATGTATGTATGTATATATGTGAGTTTCTTAGTTTTATGAAGAGAGAGAAAGAAGTGGCTGGGAGTTGGGTGGGTACAGAGGTGGGGCAATAGTTGAGAATGGGAAAAAGCATCACCAGAATATATCACATGAAAATAATATTTTACAATCAAAACGATGTCTCATTACATAGAGGTTGCAAGGGGGAATGAAATATGCAATGATAACATTTTAGGATGTTCTGGAACTGCATAACTTCTCAAAAAACCTTTCTAGAAAGTCAGTTATGCTGTCCAAATTGAGTAGGAATTAATGACTAGAGTTTTCTCAGAGTAATCTTCATCTCCAGTCTTTGACATTGATTGCCATGTGATCACATGATCAAGGATCAAGTCAATGAATAAATCAAATGAAATTTTATAAAAAATGTTTATCAACCTAGCACTGCAGAAGAGGGTTTTCCCCCTTACCATTTAAATAGATCTGGAACAATGCTTTAATTATCATCTTGCTAAAATTGCTCCCAGAGTGTCCATAGCTGCTCTTGGGTTTCTCTTGCTAGCTCCCTTCATAATCACTACACACAAGCATGCACATAAAGGTAACTTTTCTCACCTAAATAATCGACTACCTCCCAGCAAAAGATAAAATCTGCCTTCAAAGTGAGAAATTTTATAAAAAGCGAGAGAGGGTGAGGTGGAAATAATGTATTTGCATAGCATATGTGCATGTAGGCCTCAAAAGTGTAAGAAGAATTGCCTTGATTCTAGGTCTTTGCTGTGTCCTCTAGGCTAGCAGTGAAGGTATGTGCTAGTCATAGTGCCTCAAGCCTGTAATCCTAGCAGTGCAGGAAGAGGTAGGAGGAGTTACACTTCAAGGTCAGTCTGGATTACAGAGTCCATTGTTAAGGAAAGAGTTCACAGGAGCTCCATCCACTTGCTCCAATAATTACAGAGAATGTGTTTTTTAAGATCTAGTAGCCTCTTGGATCATTTCAACTGTGTTATTTCTGTATTGTTTCTCTACAATTTCTTCAGAATCCAAGAATAAGTTTATAGCTCTCCTTTCATCAGTTCAAATGGATGTTAACTAATTGGAAAATCAGAAATTTGGTTCTGGGTCAGTGTTTAGACTCAATCTCAAATGCATTTATTGAGTGCTTTCACTAGCTTGAGCATTTTGCTAGGCCTGATCAGACTCTTTAGTAAAATATTTAGTTTAGTTTTTTTTCTCTTATCTCCTCCCTTATACCAAATCCATTTCAATAGGAGCACAGACAGGAATTAAAACAAAAACAAAAACAAGAAAATAGGAGAAAGACAACAGAAGCCAGATATAAAGCCAACTAGCTACTTGATTCTCATTTAATAAAGGTTGGTTAATGTTAAATAACAAATTAAATTACAGCTGAATTGTGTCTCATCCCAGCATCCCCATTTAAATACCAACCCACAGTCCCTCCAAATGTTATTTCATTTGAAAATAGGATCATTTACAAAAGTAGTGAATGAAATTAGAATCATCTTATATGAAAGCAGTACAGGTTGGACTCTGGTAAAACCAGTAAGCCTGGCATATTTATAAGAAGCAACATTTGAACTGGCGTGCACACCAGGAGAAACTGAAGACTAGCTAAATGTCCACAAGCCAAAAAAGCAACAGATACCAGGAAGGAGACCCTAGAGAGATCTTTCCCTATGTCTTAAGGGTGACATAATTTCAGACATTTGACTTCAGAATTGAAAGACTTATGTTGTACTTAGCTACAGCCACCCTGATGAACTAATAGAGTGAAAAAGATATAACATATATGTTTTTCCCTCAATAATGTCTTTAATTTCAAAAGAAGTTTACTTCTATGAAATAACAAAGAACAAACTACATTCAATCTTTACTTTCATTGGCATCTTGAGTTTTCAACATACAGTTCTGTCTTCTGTAGCATATCTTGTAGGAATGAACTCGGTGTATAAAAAGAAATGTGTTCTTCAAAGATGCAAAGCATCATAAGGTATAAGTGAAACTTCTGGCTAAGAAATCCAACTCTAAAAGCTGATCTTTGTGAAAGAAAAATGTGATGTATTTTTTCTTCAATGTAGCAAGTTCAAAAACTGAATACATGAAAGATAGTAGAAGCCAATGAGTGAAGATTATTACACACAGTTAAATCTCTCACTGTCATATAAATATGACTAGCAAGGGATAGAAAAGCACAGAGTATTATTGCAACAATGAACTATGTTTTCCCAGAACATCCACAGACATTAGAGACTATCAGAATCGAGGTTCTTCACATTGCTGTGTCCATTTTTAATTTTTTTGACTGAATGACTACTTTATATTGTATTTGTGCACCAAGTATTCCTGTTGTATACACACACACACACACACACACACACACACACACACATCTTTTGTTAGTTTTAGCTCATAAATCTTGAAAATATTTTAAAAGTAACAGTTTTTCAAGAAGAGGCAGGGATAAGAATAATACACACTAGGGTTAATTTCCAGGATCTGGGCAAGGTTTAATTGATTCAAATTTAGTTGACATTTCATTTTGCATTTACTGTTAGGGATCTTGACATCCAGACATTTACAATTTCATTTGTACTTGTGAATTGCAATTTCATACATATTTTCAGTATCCAGATGAGAATGTATTTGGCCTTTATAATAAATCGACTAAGGCTGAAAGACCAATTTGGAAGGTAATGGTGTGGGTGGAGAACACAAGATTCTGCAGTCTTCACATAAATATTATTTTTACTCTCTCTTATCCTAAAATACTGAAACATTCTACTTTTAATTTAGGTTTTAAGTTGTATGACATACATATGTAAGGTACATTTATCACAGATCCCTTGCAGAATGGCGACTAGTCCATAACATACAAAATTGGAAGAATGAGCAGAACCTGGTTGGTAGTAAGCTCTATTTAATTATCATCACAGTCATTTTTAGAACTTGCTTATTTACATAATCTTAGTGTGTTTTGACTTTACTGAATGTCTCAATCTTGAATGGAAGCCGAATATTATTCTCATTCTTTCTAAATATCAATTGTACCCCATGAGCAGTCTATTCCTTATGAAAATGAAGCCAGTAAATTGTTTGGTTGTCAATTTGTCTAAAACAGATAAAAGTGAAAGTTCAGTAGAACTGGAGTCATGTAAATTATATCCAAAATTCTTTGTCTTAAGTGATAGTTTTAAAACCTACACAGTTGGTGACTTGCACATCTGTCGCTGACGTGGAGAGCCAGGAAGGACTTCCCTGAAGTTGAAGTGTACTTGACAGGAGAATAATTTACATAAGGTTGTATTAGGAACACAATTTTTCTAAATGGTTGTAATTCCAATGTATAGCTAAATGTCTCTAGTCCACAAATAATAATGGAAACTAAGAAACTTGTTCCAAGAATCCTGACTAGGAACAATTGGAAAGACTCAGGCTTCAGACACCAGAGAGACTTCACCCTGAAGTTACGTCCTGCCTCTTTTCAGCTGTGTGAGCTTGGCCAGTGACTGGGTTCTCCTGATAAGCACCTTCTTCAGTTTTCAAAAGGTGATAATGGGAGAACCTATATAATAAGGTTGTCATGAGATTTAAACAGTATGTGACATTTATAAATCTCCAGAAAAGAATCAACATACAATGGACAAGAAGCCACTGAGGAGATTCATGGGATACAAAGTATACACACACTGAATAAGATGTTAGGGCAGTGCTTCTCAACCTGTGTGTCATGACCCCTTTGGCAAAACTCTATCTCCAAAAAAAATTTACATTACAATTCATAACTAGCAAAATTACAATGATGAAGTAGCCACAAGAATAACTTTTATGGTTGGGGTCACCACTACATGAGGAACTGTATTAAAGGGTCGGAGAGTTAGGAAGGTTGAGAAGAACTGGCTTAGAGTTAAATGACTCAGTTGCAGGTTTGACATGAAGTCAACCAGTTTAATCAAACAGAAACAAAAATTCAGATCTGCTAGTCTGGTCAGTCCAGCTGGCCGACCAAGGTATCAAGGCACCCTTCTTAGTTTCAGTCATGCAATCATGTACAGCCTTTGGCATGAGTGTGATTGTGTACATGTCATCCCTCATAGGGATCATGCTCAGCCTTCAGTAAAGCATCAGCAGAGTCAGACTACGTTAGTAGTGGAAAGGAGACCAAGCCTCCTGGTGTTCCTATCTAACACTGACTAGATTCTGTGATATAGTCAATAAAACCAAAGCTCCCAGCTGTCGCACAAGGCACACATAAGGACTTTACTTAAATTACCAGCTATACCATGGTCAGACAGTTCAGACAAGAAGAGAAGTGTTGTATAATCTACATCTTTGAAGTGATAAATACATGAGTTGTCTCTTAAAATATTTCCTCACCATTCAAGACACGTTCTAACACGTACGTTAAGTTGTAATGTTGGGGATGTAGACTTACACAACTTTTACTTAAGATTTGGCACATTTTCTGATGAGGTTTGGCTAATGGAGAATCTTATCACATTTCACAGAGCTTGGGAAGTCCAATGTCACCTAAAAAGAAGCGATAGCTACCAATCTGTCTTTTTCTCAGATACTGAGCACAAATCCCTTGCGCTTTGTAGCACAATTTTTTTTTCAGCTATATCTGAGCCAAGGTTTAAAAAATGGTTTCAATCCACCATTTGGAATGTGTTCTTAAGATATGTACATATGCTTAAAACAGACAGCTTTATCACTATTTGCCTTTCTGGAGAGCCCCAAAACAGAGCTGTTATCACGTCCTTCTCCTATTACTGTGTGTTCATTGTACATAGTGATCAGTTCTAGGTGCTTTCATTCAGATAGAGGATCTATTATGAGCATCGTTCCCACCCTCTGTTGCCCTTTGATGCCCCTGTTCACCATTTCATTCATTTTTTTTTACATAGTGTCCTGCTTTCATGTCATATGTATATAATATATATTCAAATCTAGGTATCACAAAAGAGGGAAAACATGCAATATTTGCCTGAGTCTTGTCTATGTAATGTATATGATTCTCTTCCTCTCCATTTCTACCAGCAGTAAGGGTTCTATTTCTCCCACAGTCTCCCCGATATTTCCAGTTGGTTTTCTTTAGGACAGCCACCATTCTGGTTAGGATGAGATGGAATCTAAATGCAGCTTTAAACTTCATTTTCCAGATGACTAATGCTAATGAGCATCTATCTATCTATCTATTGGCCATTTGGACTTCATAGTTCGGGAACTAGTTGTTCTTTTCATTTGGCCATGTACTGATTATCAATTGATTGAGTTTTTGGTGTTTGAATTTTGGAGTTCTTTATAGATCTTAGATATTAATCTCCTGCTAGGTGTATCATTGGTAAAGCCTTTGCCCTATCCTACAGGCCATTTTCTTTTAAACTTGTCTCTTTCCTTGGATGTATAGAAGCTTTTAATTTCATGCAATTCTACTTGCCAGCTCTTGCTGTTTTAACCTGAGCTGTTGAAGTTCTTTTCAAAAAGTAGCCACCTATGGGTATGCCTTGATGTGTTTTCTTCTAGCTATTTCAAAGTTTCTTGGAGACTGAGTGCTGTTTCAGTTTTCCCAAAATCAATTCAGTTTTGAGAATGAGGAAGAAAACCTTAAAGATGAACTATGGGTCTGTACATAACAGACCATTCATATGTATAGTATAAAGCTGGGTAGTACCTTGTCAAATCTTTAAAACAAAAGGCTATGAAGAAAGAATTGTCCAGTGTGAAAAGTTCATCTTTTTATGACCTTTGGATTATTGACTTCCCCAGATGAGTAGAATAGATTCATTTGATATAAATTATGTTAGGAAACTGTCACGTGCTATATAAGATTGTCGAATGTGAATACTGGAAATAGGAAATCCTCCCTGTTTCCTTTAAAACCTATGTATTGAGTCAGGCTGAATGTCAGACTCTTAAGTGAAGGAGGAAAAAGCACCAATCGGCTAAGCAGGTCAGAAACATTGGGACCCTGGGAACATCTAAAAAGTAACTATTCCCAATGGAGGATACTATCATTTATTTCACAATATAATACTTTCAGTGAGAAAGAAAGACTGGAAGCTCATCCATGGAATCTCATGCTGACGGCCTCAACTTCACCAGTCAATTTCTACTGTGTTTCAAGCCCTGATTTGGTGATGGTTGCCTTTGCTTGCTCTCAGTCAGCTGCTGCAGTGTCTATGCTGGATGTGTTCATTTCAGATTTTATGGTGTTTTGCTGTCTATCTGCTGATCTATCTGCCACTTGCTCTTTATTCATTTGCTTTTGCTTGTTCGTTAATAAACATATTATTTCAACACCTAAAGTACCACCACCATAGGTCATTTTCTGAACTGTTCAGGAAATATCATGATACGTTATTGTCATATAATGTTAGTTATAGGAACCTCTCTTTGATGAGAAGAGGAGATAGGTACTGTTCAGATGGGGCAGGGAACCTAAAACCACAGTTCTGAGACTGTCCCTGTTGGACACTAGGAATGTCAGAAGACAGTGAGATTATGTTCCTGTTTTTTTAGTTATCTCATAAAGGAGTGCCTCTGCTTAAATGTTATACTGTATGACTGAAACTAAGAAGGGGTCCTGGACCCCTGGATGGGCCAGCTGGACTGACAGCTAATCCAGTCCCCATCCCTTACCCCAGGTTCTTCCATAAGTCCTTTAGAAAGCACCCTAGTAGTGGTCACCCCACTGCCACCAGGAGGTTCTGCTGGGTCTGCTTGCTTTATTGGGTCCTAACTTAGAAGGGCATGACTTTCTCCTTTTCTTCTTTTACATCTTCTTTCTGGATGCTGGCCAAAGCATGAGTAAGCTGTTGCTGGAACTCTCTACTTCGTTATTCTTTTTCTAAAGCTCTTCTCTCCATTGTGTGTCTGCTTCTCTGCTATGTGGCTGAATCTCCATGCCATGGTTTTCTCCCTTCTCCTTCATCTTCTGCTTCTGGGAAGCTGTTGAGATTTCCAGCTTGCCTGCCCTGGAGTTTTTTCTTTAACATTAAAAAAATTGTCCTCACCTTTGAGTTCATGTTAAATTCTTTAATCAATGAGATTAAGAACCCCAAGAGAAGATTCTAATTTCCTCAGTGTGGTGATTTGAATGAAGATGGTCCCATAGGCTCACAGTATTTGAATACTTGGTTCCTAATTAGTAAAATTGTCTGGAGAGGTTTAGGAGGTGTGGCCATGTTGGAAGAGATATGGTCTTGTTGGAGGAGGTGAGAGTGAGCTTTGAGATTTCAAAAGTCCACACCATAGTCTCTCTCTCTCTCTCTCTCTCTCTCTCTCTCTCTCTCTCTCTCTCT
>NW_021604578.1:8936545-8941000 GCF_004785775.1 Grammomys surdaster | reverse complement strand
TCTCTCTCTCTCTCTCTCTCTCTCTCTCTCTCTCTCTCTCTCTCTCTCTCTCTCTCTCCCTCTCCTCTATAGATCAGGATATAGCTCAGTTACTTTTCCAGCACCATGCCTGTCTGCCTGCCACCATGCCCCCACCATAATGATAAGAAACTAACCTTTTGAAGCTGTAAACAAGCACCCAATTAAGTGCCTTCTTTTTATAAGAGTTGCCTTGGTCATGGTGTCTCTTTACAGCAATAGAAAAGTAACTAAGACATAATTTGGAAACAGCACAACATGGTAGGAAACTCCCATGATGATAATAGACTAAAAACTCTGAAATGGTAAGCTGGTCCCAACTAAATGTTTCCCATTTAACAATTTCTGTCAATGGTGTCTCTTCATAGCAGTAAAACCCTGCCTAAGACAAATGCTTTAAGTAGGGCTTAATGAGCTATACTAGTAAGAAGATGAAAGGCAGTAATATGGAGTGCTACTTGAACTGTGTGTGTGTGTGGGGGGGGTGTCAAACTCAAAAGGTTCCAGAGGGGAAGACTCTTAGTAAGTGGCCTAGAGACCATTCTTATAATATTTTAACAAAGTATGTGGCTTTTTGACTTTCTTCTGAGAATCTAAGTTTTGGATTAATTACATTGACTGAGACGATTTCAAGATAGCTAGAGAGCCAAGCATTGACTGTGTCATGTGGTGATTAATAATCACTCGAATGAAGATCTACAGTGAGAATATACAAGCAAGGCAAAAAGGAATAAAAAAAATGTACAGTTTTTGAAGCAAAAGAGAATCCGAAAATGTAATGTTGGAGTCAAATCCTGTGCTCAGGCATATGAAAAGCTTAGGGAAAGCCTGATCATAAATGGTATAAGGGTAGTGGTGACCTCAGGGCAAGACCCCATCCAGTTAAGCTTCCAACTTGTAAAAGGGAGTTAAGGAAAGCTTAAGCAGCAAGAGAAACCATCATCATCATCATCATCATCAACAACAACAACAACAACAACAACAACAAAACCCATATGCAATGGTAATTCAAGGTTTCACCAGCAGTAAGCAGAAGAACTTGACATTAGGGAATGTAATTCTAGATTTAGAGTCAAGGAGGAAACATAAGATGGGTTACAGAATCTTGCTCAGTGGTTAAGGACAGTTACTGAGGCATGTGGCAGGGGAGTCCCTAAATGGAAGCCCAGAGAGACCATTTCATGAAGCTGTTAAGGTAAAGCCTGGATTACGTTGGACATCTCAAGATGTTGGCCATGCCAGAGCTGTGGGATAGCTGCTACAAAGAGCTACTAACCATGCATGGAACCAGATCAAGAGAGACAAGTATGCTGTAGCCAATGAAACAAAGAGTGGGATTCCTGAAGAACACTTTTACATCAGATATGGAGATGCAGAACTGTCACTTTGTCTTGCTGGATTTCAGACTTGTGTTGGTCCAGTATTTCCTTACTATGATCTCTTTCCTCCCTTTTGGAATGGTAGTGCATATTCCGTGCCATTGTACGTCTTTTGGAAGTATGTGATCTGCTTTTTAAAATTTGACTCTACAGGAGTTACAGTTAAGAGATTGCTGTGAGTCTCAGAAGAGACTTTGGACCTTGAACTTTGAATTTCTAAACAGTTAAGACTGAAAGACTTTTGAAGTTGGACTGAGTGCATTTTCCATTGTGATGTGGCTACAAACTTATAGGGGTCAGGGAGTGGAATGTTGAGTCTGAATTAGAATAGTCTCCATGGGCTCATGTTTGAATGTTTGTCACCCCAGTTGGTAGAACTGTTTTGGAAGGATTAGGAGGCATGGCCTGGTTGTAGGAGGTATGTCACTGAAAGTAGGGTTTCAAGTTTCAAGAGCCTATACCATGCCTCCCTCCCCAATCTCTTTGTCTTTGCATGTGGATCAAGATATAGCTCTCAATTACTTTTCTAGCACCATGCCTAGCTGCCAGCTGCCATGCTCCTTGACATAATGATAATGGGTTAACCATCTGAATTAGTAATAAAGCCTGCAATTAAATACTTCCTTCTATATATTGCCTGGTCATGATGTCTCCTCAGAGTGATAGAACAGTTAACTAAGACAAACAGTAATATGACTCTGGGGTACTCTCCCAAATTTCTAGTAAAATCCTCATCCTTTTATAATTTTATGGAGAAAAAAATTATTAACTTCATTCTACAGACTTAAGAAAGTCAAAGTAAAGATGAGCTACTTGCTACAGTAACTTAAGAACCATTTGGTTAAGAAAATTAAAATGAATAAACTAGTTGCCATCAGAACTGGCACCTGGCCTCAGCTACACCAACTCCCAAACCAGTTCCCTAGATTTCTAGGACTCACCTGCAAGGACTCCGGCATCTACTCACATGAGGTTGGACTCAATGCTCATTCTCAGTTGTATATCACATTTGGGGCAAAGGGAAGTTGTTTGGAAGTATGTTGAGTGTGAATTAGCCCAACATCCATTTTGACCCTCTTCCAGGTATAGTAGACACAGATATGCTGGAATGAGTGGCTCCTTGAACCGAGTTCACTTCTCAGCAGCAATTTCTACTTGTCTGTCAAGTGTGAATGATATAATATGCAAACACATTTGGTTGCCTGGTCTACACAGTTGACGTAACTTGAGCAGCAAGGGAATGATAAAAGGACAGGCTCCCAGTGATGAAGGAAATCTGGGATGTGGATGTCCAGGCTCAGATGCAGAAGATACAACACTTCAGACTCTCAATCTGATTATTATATACAATTAAACAAAGAGGCAAGACTAATGCATATTGCTGGTTCAGGAGGCTGGATGATTACATACAGATAAACAAGGAGGCAGGTTTATCTCTACACCTGAACAAAGAGGTAGAACAAAGACTTAGCTGTAGCATAAGTCTCTGTAGGGAAGAAATAGGCCAAAACCACTGCAATCTCTGGTGGACAGTTTCTGCACACACCGTTCACATGTTCACATTCACACTCATATTAGAGGGAGGTTTGCCCTCCCTCTGAGCCTTACCTCAGGAAGCTTTTGTCTCTCCAATATTTCTGACGGATAGGAGTAATTGGTATGGGCCATGCCCATATTACACAATACATGTTCAATCATGCTTCCTATAATTTGGGATGGAATTGGATTCAGCAGTAAGAAAAGGACTCGTTTGAAGGTCACTAGTTGTACAAGCCTATAATTATAAAAATTATACATAGCCAGTGCTGTTTTTAACATGAAAAATTACTAAAGAAATTTCTCCAGACTGAATTTCATCTCAAAAGTTCATATTTTGGTCATACTCTCCACTAATATATTTGAAGGTGGGGCTTTGCAGAGGCAATTAGGTCATGATAATAGGACCCATATGATGAAATTAATGTCCTTATATTTCATAAAGATTACTCTTGCCTATTGTGATCTATGAACACAGCAAGAAGATGGACATCTATCCCCCCAGGAAAAATGCTGGTCACAAGGAACTGAATTGAACTTGCAAGTCTGTAGATTTTAATAAGAGAATGACTGGTGTTTAGGCCACTCAAACTCTCATATTTTGTCTTTGAATCAGAAAAAAGATATAACAAGAACCTTTCAGACACAGCCATGGGAAACTAGAAAGAATCCCAAACTGGAAATTAGGATGCCTTAATTCTAACCATGGTATAGATACTGCCAGGAGTGACTTTCGAAAACTCTCACTTTATAACTTAGTTATATTAAACTACCCAGAGGACTTTATGATTCAGTATTTGTATGGTTTGATCTTGGTTATGCCTCATGTACTTGGTGTGGACTCAGAAGAGTGGTTTTTATAAAGTCATGTGTTCTTTCAGTAGGCCACATGGTTGTGGGATTTATTAAATCATTAGCTGAGGGTTAAAGATGAAAGACAAATAAAACGTCTGGTACTTTGAGGACAATGACTTAAAGATGGTGAGGATATTAACATCTACCTCAAAACTAGATTGCTAGCTTGTCTCCTAGGATGACAACCGTCCACCACAACACCCAAAATCAAGTGGATTCTAGGAAGTGAAAACTACTCCTGTGCAAACTGATCCTTCTCATGCACATCTCTGGCATCCAGGTCAAGTTGCACTTAATGCCATAATCACTTCTCTCTAAAGAGAAAAAGAAGACATAATAAAATGCAGACTGGTTTTTAAGATGGAAATATAATTTAAAAAATTAATGAAACTGCCTGTACAACTGGAATACAGTATTATTTTCAAAATATACACTGACTAGCAATGATATAGACCAATACAGTCTACAATGTGTCTACTTCTACTCTAGTCAGACTGCCCTGAGTCTGGATACAGGCTATAAAAATCAAGAGAAGTTCTTTTGCAAGAAGGCTTATCTAATTTTTCACTCTCAACAGGAATTAAGGGACTGGTATTACAAGCCTATCTATCTATCCATCCATCTATCTATCTATCTATCTATCTATCTATCTATCTATCTATCTATC
>NW_021604578.1:8910192-8936535 GCF_004785775.1 Grammomys surdaster | reverse complement strand
ATCTATCTATCTATCTATCTATCTATCTATCTATCTATCTATCTATCTATTCCACCACTGAGGGGAAGGTTTTCAAGAGCCTCTGTCCCTAGCTGAGGACCCATACACAGGTCATGGACTCTGGGAAAGAGAAGAGTCTGGTTTCTTTAAGAGTAAGGCTTCTGGGAGGTGGTCCACGCTCCAGTGAATGGCATCACATTATATATAGTATCACTGTAAAGTAGATGTCAAAACATTATCTTGGAGTAAAGCCAGGTTCGAATGAAAGAAACCTAATTTTATCCTAGTAAACATATCCTTGTATAATTACAAGTCCATTTAAAAAACACCATTGCTTCTCTTTAGAAGCTTTGAGTAACATGGAACAATGAATTTGATGGGGCTGTGGTCAGGATTAAACAAGACAATGCATGTCAAAGTCTTAAAAACAAACTTAATGGTCACAGAATAGATTCTGGCATATAGAAAACAAGTATACCCATTTCATTTGCTAAGAATATTATTTGACTCCATAAAATAAATCCCAAGAGTAGCTGCTTAACCAAACAAATGTAGAAATGTAGGGCTTTTTTTTTTTTTTCAGCAAAACTATGGCAGGCAGCCCAGGGCAAATATGGAAACTACATGATGCCACCAGCTCCCATGGGCCCTCTCATCTTTCCAATTGGCTGTTTCAATGCCTTTGGGGTTGGCCTCTACACATCCAGAACTCATAGACATCCAGAGACCTAGAAAAACATGTCCAAGACTGTCAATTCTGCCCTTTCATTTCATTGAATCAGGACAACTGCTGATTCCAAGAGCCTACACAGCAGACTTCTGCTTGGGTTACCTGCTAGAACTTGCTTATGATGAGCCACGGAACTATAAAAAGAAGTTGAGGCATAATTGATACATCTAGACCACCTCTCTCCCAAGGCTTAGAGAACATAGCAGAAACAGGAGCAGAAGGGTTGTAAGAGCCAAAGGAGGGGAGGATGGGAGGCAGGAGAGGAGTACTGCACTTACAAACTCACAGCAGCCGTGGTTAGCTGCACAAAATCAAGCCAGTCAACATTCTAGCACAGAAGGGGAAGGGATTCAAGAACCCCTGTCCCTAGCGAAGGACCCATGCACAGGCTATGGACTCTGGAAATGGGAAGACTCTAGTTCTGTTAAGAGTGAGGCTTCTGGTAGGTTGCCCATGCTTCAGTGGATGGCATCACCATTGAACTCACTTCATCGTAAAACAACAAAAAACAAAAAATCAAAACCAATCAACAAACAAAACACAAAAATGAGGACATGAAGTCAGAGGGGATAGGGAAGTGAAAGGGTATGGGGAAGAGTGTGGGTGAATATGGTTAAAATATATCGTATTAAATTGTAAAGAATAAAAATATTTTTTATGTTGAGAAATCAAATTCATCATGGAGAACACAGCTACCATTGTAAAACCTTGCCCTGTTATTTCCACAGGAACATAAAATTAATTCTCCTTTCCCCTAGTTATTACAATGCTGTAGTTCTGTCAATGGGATGGGGGAAGATTAGGCATACAGCCAGAACTGTTTTATAAAACTATTTCTAGTGTGCACTTACACGTCATATAGTCTATCTAAAAACATCAGATAATTTTGTTTTTCAATACTAATTGCTATTGGTTGTCTGCCTAGGATAGTGTTTTTATAGGTTCATATGCAATTAGAGAAATCTTTGGCTCTGGTCTGACGTTTCACCAGCGTCACTGTCCCCATTATCCTCACGTCTCCCTTCCAGTCTGAAGCACCATTTTCCGAGAATCATCTCCATTATCCTCTGAGTCACCACACACATAATGAGTTTCACATTTGTCTGTCTTAGGAGAAGTCACACTTTCCTTGTGCAGAGGACATGGATTATCTTGTTCCTAACAGGACTTAAGCCTCCACCTAGCTTTTCTCTAAGTCTAACTTGAGAATCACCAGCAGACCTCTTGGGGCCACGGTTTAACTAGGTAGCCTAGGTGCCGACCAGACACAGTCTGTCATATGTTATACATTAATTTTCTTGCTCCTGTCTTGGTTTCTGGATTCAGACTCTCTGAGAGTAGAGCCCAGGAACACTCCATTTTAACAAATATTTTGTGAGGTTGTTATTCTTGCTCAAGGTTGAGAAAGCCCCGGTTTCCTGGCTGTTTTTTTCATGTAAATATTCCTGATGTAAATATTCATTAGGACCATAGATGCTCCCATTCTGGGCTCCCCATTCATAGGATAATTCACAGAACTCGCCATCAAACACTCAACAGTAGTAACTGCTTTGGATGCTTTTAGTTTAGTTATATTGGAGCAAAACTTGGATGACTCAAGGAAACATGAACATATCAAACATGATATAATGACATTAACAGTACAGCATGCAACTGTGTGAGGGACAATAAATTAGAGCTTATTCAATCGCCAACTGTTCTTTGTTTCACCGTCTTGGCCCTGTGTGTTGCAACCTGCCAGAAGCATTGAATTCAAATATTGCACAGCTCATTTGTCTATTCATAGACTCCACTGTACAAGGCACAGGGAAGTTTAGCTGTAGGCGAGCCCAAAATGTATTCAAGTCCTTGAATAATTTAGTGAGAAGTCCTGGTCTCTACAGTCCTTCGTGGGCATGCGAATTGCCCATTAACTCTACCTAATAATTTCTAAAAGTATAATAATTCAGGATGGTTTGGAGTTTCATACAAACAAAATCAAAGTGTGTATAGTAGGGGAGATGTGATAAAACAAAGTAGAAAGACGGGAATTGGAGGTTCAAGCCAAAGTGGTAGAGATATGGGAGAGGAAGTGGGCAGAAGAGACACCAAACAAATTACAGATGAAAATTCCCTAATGAAACATACTGCTGTGCACACTACATAAATAAATATTAAAACAACCATTTCTTTTTATATGTATATAAGGTCCCTATTCCCAAATATTCCTAAATATAAGCCAATGTTCTTTTCTATTTATTCTTTTTTTTCCTTTTTTAAAAATTATTTTTATTGGATATTTTATTTACATTTCAGATGTTCTCCCCTTACCCCTTTCCCCCCCTCCCGCCCAGAACCCCCCTATCTCATCCCCCCTCCTCCTGCTTCTATGAGGATGTGCCCCCACCTATCCCCTACTCCTACCTCCCCACCCTCGAATTCCCCCACACACAGCTTCCAGCCTTCATGGGATCAAAGATCTCCTCTCCCACATATGCCTGACAAGGATCATCCTCCCTTGCATATATAGCTGGAGCCATGGGTCCCTCCATAAGTGCTCCCAGGTTGGTGGTTTAGACCCTGGGAGCTCTGGTTGGTTGGTATTGTTGCTCTCCTCATGGGGTCACAAACCCTTTCAGCTCCCTAAGTCTTCACTCTAACTCCTCCATTGGGAACCCCATGATCAGTTCAATGGTTAGCTGTGAGCATCTGTCTCTGAATATGTCAGACTCTTGAAGACCTCTGAGGAGACAGCTATGTCAGGCTCCTGTCAGTATGCACTTCCTGACATCCACATCAGCTTCTACCTTTGGTGACTACACATGGAATGGATACCCAGGAATGGTCTGCAGGTGGCCCCTCCTTCAGTTTCTGTCCTACATTTTGTCTCCATATTTGTTCCCTTGAGTATTTTGTTACTCCTTCTAAGAAGGACCGAAGAACTCTCACGTGGTCTTCATTCTTCATGAGCTTTATGTGGTCTGTGAGTTGAATCTTGGGTATTTCAAGCTTCTGGGCTAAAATCCTTTGAAAGATATCCATGGAAAGCCTTGCATCAGGCCTAGTATAGGGCTATCATGAGATATAAAATGAAAAGAGAGCTTGGCTCGCCTTATCTGGACTTGGGCTAGGAGGATGACTTTCCTAAATTGAGAATCTATCAATTTGCCAAATAATGGTGACATAAAATGAAGAGACTAGAGAGCTTTTAATGAGCTAGTGATCACGCTACTTCAGTTTACAATCCCTGCTAGTATTTATGGAAACAATAAACAGCATTGTGTTTCATGGAAGGCCCAAGCTATTCTAACAAGGACAGGACCATGGCACCTAATTTTCAGTAGCCTGGGAAAAAAGCTAGAAAATATATTGCAACTGAATAAGTACTAAGAAATTTGTACATAGGATTTTACCTTAAGTTGTAGGTCCATATCATCCATAAAACACCATTGTACAGTAGTTGCTACCTACATCTTTCCTCATTCCTACTGTAATATTTTCCTTTATAAATCATACTTATAGTCTGGGGAGATGGCACAGTAGTTGAAGTGGTTACCCTATAAGCAGGAGAAATTGAGTTTGGATCCCTAGAACCTATGTAAATACCAGTGGGAGTGGAGGCTCTTTTGTAATCCCAGCCTCTAAAGGTAGAAGCAGGAATCAAGATATGGAGATTAACCATATCAGCTAGCGCTGGGTTTGACCAAGAGGCTCTGCCACATTGAACAAGATAACAAAGCAATCAAGGAGAATTACGGACATCAACTCCAGGTCTTCATGTGCATGCATACCCACATATTCATGGACACACACACATAAATGTGCATGCACACACATATATTACATACATACATACATACACACACATACATACTCACAAAAATGGAAAATGAAGGAAAAGCACATTTTTCATTGAGTAACATGACTATAGGAAAATCTATATATGCCAAAGAAGGTTCTACTAATTCTATGTCTTTGAATAAAACTGATATGATTTTCATAAGATACATTTCTTACCAGGGTAGAGCTAGACAGTGACTAATGTTCCCTTATCTTTATACATACAAATTCCATAGACACAAATAAAAATAAAAGCAACCATGTGAATATCTTAATTGACTGAAATGTGCTTCTTTTTAATTATAAAATAAACAAGCAAAAGAACATCTGGATTATTCACTTTGCATACTCTGTATATATAAACATGATTTTAACAAGTGTCCCTATTAAATACAGGAAAACATTCAGTAAAAGACAGAAAACACAGAAATGCTTACTAATCTGGATGATTCAACTCAAGGAACCTTAACTGTTCTTCCTTAAATTGTAGGGAATCCTGTGACTACATTCTCCAACCCCACCCTACCTTAGGTTATTGTAGACAGAGAGTGTTGGCTGTATCTCAGAGAATACAGTGTGCTCTATTGCAAGTATCAGTAATAATCTCATTTCATCAAAATCCCCATGCCTGCAGTAAAATAAATACATTTTCAATGAGCTTTCCCAAACACAGTCAGTCATTTAACTGCAGAGACAATTAAGAAATACAGCAAATCAATACCAAGAAACTACACATTATCCCCCTTGAAATGTAGTCTCCAGAACCTGGGAATGAAAAAAAAAAAAGTCACTGATCTGACTTCTGTCCCTGTAACTTAGATTTATGTCCATTCTAGAATTTCATATACATGAAATCATTTAGTGAAATCTCTTTTATGGCATTGTGTTTTAAATATTCAGCTCAGTTTTTAAACTTGAACACTGGCACAGATTTACAAGCTTTTACAGATATGCCCAACCTTTGGGCCGTGTGACACGCAGCTTCACTCTCAATTGCTGTATAGTCTACCTACCTATACAGGATGACATAGGCCCAATTACTTAACCTTGATTCTCTCCTCTGAGAAATGATCTCATTAACCCCTAAGGTTACTGTGAGAATTAACATTGAGGTTCCTGGGACAATATTCAACACTCATATCAAAATGGTTACACACAATATACCACTGAAGACCTTTTCTTCCTCATCTCCTCTTACAGAAGGAAGGAAGGGATAATTCTGAGATTGCTGCAAATTATTCAAGCATAATGTGTTTTATAAGTGGAATCAGTGTATACACACACACACACACACACACACACACACACACACAAACTCTCCACTGTCCTAACTACTTTTATTGAGTGAGCAGTTTTTTGAATGTCTGGATGGTCATCCTCTGTCTTTTTTGGCTAGAAGTAAATTTGAGGCAAAAATCCTTTGCTTTTCTGCTATTTTCAGAGGAAACTTCCAAAAATTCCCTAATATTTTTCATGAAATGAGTACAAAGCCCTTTTCCCCTTTCCCACAAGAGGTCAGTGCCCATGACTCAATCCAAAAGCCTCCTCTCCTCTTTGAGTCTTCCTCCTTCCTGATCTGACTCCACCAAAGAAGAGAAAGAACACCAGGAACAACTAAGTATCTTCTTATTCACCTGTCCAGAAATTCCTTCTCCTAGAAAATGATGGATTTTAGCCTTCATTCGGTATTTATCACCGTGTGTCATGTTTCACCATCTTTCCTTATCTACCCACCCATCTCTTTCTATGATGGATACCCATGATAGGTGACTGTGAAGATTCATTAAGAGGAAATTTTGGTCACATAAATAGGAGAGAGAGCCACCAACTTCATTTCAGAAATTAATTGCTCTCAGGAACAGAATGAGTGGATTCAGCAAACTACTGCTGCTTTAACATTCTAATGGCCTGGGTCACCACTGACCATCCCTACTCAAACATTGCCTCCACAGAGGTAGAGCAAGGTCACTGATGGAAAGAGTTTTCAGATGTTGCATCAATGAGCTTCCTCATCTCTATGTTGTTTTCTCCAGCTCCACTATCTCAATGAGTCTTTAAGGCCTCAAATAGAGTGGCTTGGTTGGACACGCAGAGGAAATTATTTTTGATCATAATTACACAAAAGTTATTCCTTGACAGCTAACATTTTCATCCCAGGAGATTGAGAATTACTCTAGAGATAACCAACTATGCCAGGCATATAGCAAAGCATTCTCATAGACATATTTGTTAATAACAACAAAGTGGGAAAAAAAGATGCGGCTGAATACTTGGTGTCCCATTGAATTCTGAGGCATTCATTTGTAATCTCTGAGCTCCTCTATTTCACTGAGTATAATAAAATGTAAGCTGCAAATTTGAATGAAGAGACTCACACTTGGTTATGATTTAAAGAATGTTTAAGAGAAACCCTGCCTCGAAAAACAAAAAACAAACAAACAAAAAAGAATGTTTAACATTCTATTATTTGTTCTTATAAATATTTTGCTTATTTATTGATAGAGATGAAATATAATCAAGACTTTAATGGTAATGGCTATTCTAAAAGGAATCTTTGAGAAACAGACAGACATGCATGTTTTTCAAAGAGTTCTGATTTGTCAAGTACTTTCACCTACTGCTCTAGGTCAGGGAGGTTAGGGGTCACTTCAGCTCAGTGGCTCTTCCATGCATCCACCCTGGATAGACTTATGTATCACTCTCAGCAAAAGAATGGGAGAGAATGGAGGCTTTACACCTAACCCATAGTAGATATTGGTTAATGTACATTCTCCACATTCATTTATTCTTGATGTCAATAAATAAATGATTGAAGAAAAAAAAGAAAGAAAAGAAGGAAGGAAGAAAGGAAGGAAGAAGGAAGGAAGAAATGAAAGAATCTAAGAAGGCAGGGTTAGAAGATGGAAGCAGCTTGAAGCCAATGCAGGTAATGACAGCAATTGTCTGCTGTCCCAGTGACGTAATAGATGCATGCAAAGTAGTTCTCTTTACTCTAACTTTTCTTTTTCTTTGTATTTCGAATTACTTCACGATGAATGATATCATCATGTGCCTCTGTTAGTAACCAATTTCAAAGCAACACAATGGCACTGAGAGAAGAGGCTAGCTAATTTCATTCCAGTGATTTAGTTTAGTCTTTCTATTTAAAAAGAAAAAAAACCCAACATCAATTAGAAGAACTGCATACCCCGAATACATGACTGGGAGACCTCACTGACTGCCTGTCTCCTTGAAACTGCCTGTTAACTCTGCTTCTCACACAGTATGAAAGCTGAATTTCTCCCCTGTGTATAAAGTCAGCTATGGCCTGAGTCTGCCTGTTTCGCTCTCTTCTTGATTCTATCCCCTTAAGACCTTGACCTAAAAGCACTAGCCTGTGAGCATCTTGGTTCATTGGCAACTCAAGCCTTTTCTCACCTGGGAAGGGCTGTGCCGATGCTCTCTAACCTGCTGTTCTGTGGCTCTACACAGATCTACTCATCAGCAGCCAGAGCTCTCTCAACAGGTGTTTCTTCACTGCCTGTCTCCTCTACCTGCCTCTGCATTGGTAATAAGGGTTATGTAACTCTTTTTTACTTTACAGCTCAGCTGAGGTTCAGTTAAGAACATGGTCAGCATCCCCTGCCCATTTCTACTTTGCAAAGGTGTCTATGATATTTGAGGAAGAGATATTGAAAGCTATGATATATTTATCATCAATTATGGTCTGCAGCATCCCATTTGAAATGTACATAAAATGTATATTGTTTTCTGCTTTTTCTTGACAAAATTTCTATGGGTTATAGAATACGATAACTGGGTTTTGATAAATGTATACATCGAGGAATAATTAATTCAAGGTAATAAACAAATCTGCCATCCCACATAATTACTACCTCTGTTGAGAGAACATTTAATATCTACACTCTTAGCAATGTTCAAGCATGCAATACTTCATTATTAACCACAGTCATCATTGCTATAATTTGGAAGTCTTGATCAAGATAAGGTGTTGTCTTTACCTTCTCCTGTTGTTTGGAGCCTAAAGCCTGCTTGTGGAGGTAGCACAGAAAAACTGTGTTTCCTTTAGTCTGTATCTGCCTTCCTCTTCCAATGGGTTCCTTCGTTTTTGCCTCTTTTACTCCTCTTGTTTGGTATGCCTCTTATAAGCCATGTAAAAAATACATTTTTGCTTTCTCATCAACTGAAAATGCTTTCACCTAGTAGGCAATATGACTATTGTCATTGTCATGCACGTAGGCTGGATCTCAAGTTTGTCAAAATCGTTAGGCTATTTTTTACTATGACATTTTATTTATTATGCTTCTCCTCTAGAAAGAAAATATTTTGTTGTCTTAAAAACCTGTTAGTTAGGACAGTTTTCATCTTTGTTCTAATCATCCATTCATTTATTTTATTCTTTGTCTTTATTGGCAACCTCAGGTCTCTTTAAAATAATACTGCTTGCTCTGTCAGCTTTTTAAAAAATCCTCCTAACTCTTACCTCTTAACTACAGAAATCAGCTAACCTGGAGATTTATTATTTTCTGTTCCTCCTCCACTTCTCGTTTGTTATTTCTGTTATGTCAAACCATGTAATGCTTGGTCTGGGGAGAATAGCTTCGTGCATAAAAGTGCTACCCTTGAAAACCTGATCATCAGTTCTGGGTTTGATGCCCAGAACCCACATTGGAAGCCAGATATAGCTGAATGCATCTGTAACCTCAGTACTCTGCTTTGAGATGAGAAGTGGAGGCAGGAGATTGGTAAGAAGCTCCGGGAGCTTCAGAAGCAAACCTGGAGCACACGGTGTAACAGGCAGACTGAACAGGAGATACATTGCAACAAGATGGAAGGCAAGAAGTGGCTCCAGAAAGTTTTCCTCTGACCTACACATGTATATTATGTCATGTGTGCACATCCTTTCTCACAGAGACACAGACACACAGAGATACACACAGACACACAGGCACACACACACACACACACACACACACACGTACTTTATTGCTGTCACTCTAGGAATGAATATCATTTTTGTTTTTAATTAATTTTAGTAGGCACTACTTTAAATCTTCTTGCCAAAGGCTACTCACTCATTTCCTTTTTCTTTTCTTTTTGAAAATCAGTGCTGTGGGAGTTGAACATAGGGCCTCAGATATGCTAAGTGCTCTAACCACTGAGCATACTCCAGACCCTTGCTCATTTCTTGATTGAATGAGGCTTATCTTTAGCTGGTAGCGCAGTAATAAGTTTGACTCTAGTATTTCCAGTATCTTTTTGTATTTTTGTGTCTTAATTATCATGTAAATTTACACTTTAGAGAATTTTATTTGTTCTTATTAATTTGGATATTTTGTCAAGAGAAGAAGAAAATGAAGACCTTGAAAGACACTGAATTTGCAGGGTTTCTCCATGGCCTGTATTCTTCTTTCAATTTTATTAATAGCTACAAAAAGAAAGGGAAGACGAGAGGCGGTGCACACATACATGAACTTTGTCACCCCCAAAATGTCTGTTTTTTATTTATGAATTGTTTTTCTTATCCATAAAAAACAAGTTCTTCTAAGTATTTTTATGTATTATATGTCACCAGCAAGGACAGTGCCTAGGACATAACGTGCTCTCAGCAAATGTAGAATGCAATGAAAGAAGACAATAGACAAATGCTTCTTAATAATTACTGTGAAGTATGTGTAAGTATTTTTATAATACTTTTAAAAAATGATCTGATGTAATTTTGGGACAGGAGAGATGGAGAGGGGAGAGGCAAGAAGGGAAAATGGTAAGCAGATTTCAGTACTGTATGCTTGCTTTGTGTATTGTTTGAATGTATTTTTCCGTAACAATGGGCATTTCTTGAAATGTTTTCTTAAGGTTGACAATTTAATTCAAATTTGAGCATGCTTTATAGCCCATTCTGTAAGTACTCTCTTTGTGTAGTAGTATTAGTTCCTGTGACTCTAAACATTTACAACATGACTATTAATAGCATATATGAGATGCCAAACAATTACTTTAATAGTGCTCTTTAAATCTTATATAGTAAAATCCACCTGTTTTGATTTTTTTTCTGATTTAAAGCGTATTCCAAGTAAAAATGTATCCCTACTTGCTAAGCTTTCCAAATGCAATATAAATTCTTGGCCACAAGAAGCTCTTTCATGATATGCCCTGAAAACTGATTCCCTTAAGGTGACCCACACTTTTTAAGAATCACTGCATTGCTGCCATGTCATATCATAGCTAGCAGTAGATCTGAGAATGCTTCACAAACCCTTCAATTGCTTTAAGCTTTAAAGTCAACGTTTAAACCAAAATAGCTCATTTAACTAAAAGACTAACATAAAGGATTAAGGCAGACAGATAGTCAGAAGGAAGCAGAAGCAGAAAGTATTTAATTCATCAGAAATATGAAATGTACAAATTGGGGCTTAATTTCTAGACTTGCTGTATTTGAAATGTTTTGCTCTTCAGGCAGCTGTTATGGGTAAGAGAACTTGAAATAAATAACATGTATAGAAGATTATGGGGTATAGTATATGCAAAACCTATGATTTTTATTTCTTTCCATTAGATTGAAAGTGGTTATCATATGACTTCAACTTTCACCTGAACAATGATGCATAAATCGTTCTGTGTTGTGTGTTGCCTCCTCCCTCTTACTTGACCCAAGAGCCACCAACTTAAAGTCTCACTAGTGTTTCATCACAGTAGTGTGAAACTACTGATGCTTTTTGTTTTTTTAAACAAATCAGTTTGTAAATTCAGTGAGCTCAAAGTTAAGTTTATCCTAATGAGTCATGGAGGGTAATAGCTAACAACAAGCCATATGAAGAAACAGCACATCCTTTCAGACACTGAACCTCATTTTAAAGCTAGAGAAAGTGGAACCAAATTACGGATGTCAGGAGAAGCAATGTGCAAGACATTGGCCAAAATATAATAGAAAGAAAATGATTGTTCAATCAATGGAACATGAAACTGAGCAGTGGTCTAGAAATAGTAACTTAGAGCAAAGAACTTTGAAGGCATAAATTCTCTCCCAGAGCAGTATCATATAAATTAAATTTTAAATGTAAAGGCACAAGTAAAATCAGTTGAACAGTTGATTGTATATTTCAAATTCTACACATATGTTGCTTTTCTAAACATGTCTGGATTTGTAGTCATGATTGATAAAATGCTATTGAAATTATTCATGTCCAAGAAGCAAAATCTTTTAATACAGATGATTTCACAGTAATTTTGCAAAGTGGTGGATATGAGTTTTGTATAATATGATGTAATTTTTATTATAACATGGCAGACATATTCCAATAAGTCTAAATACCCATGACAGTTCTAGAAAGTTTTGCAACAAGACGATAGTGCAAGGATTAGAAGGATTAGGAGGTGTGGCCTTATTGGAAGAGATGTGTCTCTGAGTGTTGGGCTTTGAGTTTTCAAAACCCATGTCAATACCATGTCTCTTTCTCTCTGCCTACCTATCACAATGCAGCTCTCATCTACTCTCCAGTGCCTGCCTGTGCCACCAATAACAACCCTCTACTAGTGATGTTACAGACTGAATACAAATGTACGCTATACAGCATAGGCATCACTGGTTTCCAAGGAACGAATGTCCAGTTCAATGTAGGGTCACAGAAAGGAATCTCTCAGGATTATGAGTAACCTTACTAAATCTAAATTCTCACTCTTCTTTTATATTTCAGGTTTTTGCTTTCTCCTTGCCTTCAAACATAGGACTACTTAGACTGGAATATGCAAGAATATTGCGGAAGTTGTGTTCTAAGTGAGTCTCATAATTTCCCCAGACATTTCTCAATAACTTATTGAGGTATTGCGGTTATTAGTTATTTTCATATATAGAAACCCAGCTGCAAACGAGTCAGTGATAATAAATAGCTTAGCAAACGTGGTTATACTTATTTTCTAAGAATCAGTTTCCCTCATTGTCCATGATAACTTTAATTATGAAAGCTGATGCAACAAGGTGTTGAATTGCTAATGCTTACCACACCTATGCCAATCACCACACATATCGATAGTTCTCAGGCGATGGCAAGATGACTCAGCAGGTAAATGTGCTTGCTCATCAAGACCAACGACCTGAGTCTGATCTCCAGAACCCTCATGGTGGAAGGAGAGAACTACACTAGTTTTTGGACCTCCACACCTGTCGGGAGTGCACATGCCAACCCACAATTCACAAGTCCATACACAGGAACAAATAATAAATGAAAGAACGAAAATTATAAACAAAGTCCTCAGGCCGTTTCCCTACCAACTTAGCTACTATATCAAATCTGCTCTTTATTCTTACCCGTTCTTCATCCAAAAACTGAAAATTTACATTTGGTTCCTTTCCTCTGTCTTGACTGCTACTCTCTTATCTAGCTACAATAGCCTCCTCTAACACAGGCCTTCTCCTCTGTCATGCCTCCCCTGCTCTTTCATTTGATTTTCCTTCATTTTGTCTATCCCTCTCCCCGACCCTACTTACACTTGAGTAAGACTAGAGGTAGAAATGCCCATGTCATTTTAAAGAAACTGAATTGATAAAGAGCCAGTATTCGATGGTGTTCATTTAAAACATTCCTGGCTATATGAACTGAGATTTTGAATCCACGCAATTAAGCTTCCAAGGATAACATTATACAGAGGCTTCCCTGCCCCACACCCACACCCCACGCTTTGTAATGATCAGACACTGAAAATCCTTTGCATATAAATTGTAAATTTCAAAACAGTAGAGCAGGAAGTCAGGAATGCAGAAAGGAAGAATAAATCAGAGCCTGTCACAGACAAAGGAAGAATAGCAATGGCACAGTTTGACAGCCCTGCAGCTCCTGAAGAACAGCATGAACCACAGAGGTTTTTATCTTCAGCTGCCTCCAATTGTCAAGCAAATGTACCTCATGAGATGGGCAGACCATTAAAACATTAGCAGAGACATGTTCATTACTTTAGCTAATAGAGTTCCGAGTTCCCAGGAAATGAAATATTGTTCAGAGGAGGTGATGAAACTATCTCTTTGTTGGAAGGAGTATGGCAGGGAGGGAAAGGTGAGAGCAGAATGGCTGGGAGACGGGTGTGGCTTGGTGAAGCATGGGAGTAAGCGAGCCAGAGACCCAGCGTGATTATATACGCTGTGGGATGTTGGACTTTTAACGGTTAGGAGATGCATGAAGGACACGAACATGTAATAAGGAGGGATGGACTCTTGATTATAAACGAAGGTCTGAGACACATAGGTTTGTATCCTGGCAACAGAAGATGGAGAATTTGAGGGAGGCACCGATCATTAAATCCAAAGGAGCTCTATGTGGAGGAGGAGCTTTAAAACCAGACAGCTGTGGTCACTTAGGCAAGTCAGGGACAGGATGCTTGGAAAACAGAGCTTGAAAAGGCACTTGGGTGACTAAGTGTTACGAAATAGTGAGCAACCAGTTCCAAACAGCAGCCAACCAATGGGGTTGAAGGGGGGCGGGGAGCTTTGAAACATTGTTGGAGAGCCCTCCTCCCTCTGGCAGGTTTAGTTTCTGAGCTGGTGGAAGGTTCCTGGGTTTGCAGTGAAGCAGCTGATGGTAGGACACCTAGGGAGACAGCCATTATGCTCATAGCACTAATAAATAAGGTGTGTGCTAGGAAGTGGCTACCAAGTCAGGACATTTCTGACTTCCCTTTTCAGTCAGGTGAGACCGAGTACCCAGTTCTCACTCAATGAATCCAAAGGCAAAGGTTGCTTTGCTCACAAGCAAGATGATTAAGTACTGAACGTAAAATCATTTTCTCGCTGCTAGCTGGGGGATCTTGAGGCTGTGGAATGAAGAAGCTGTAAAGTGGAAGCTCCCTGGGACCTGCATTATTGCTCGTAAGAGGACTGACTGCTCAGAAGCTCCCACTACAATCAAAATTGGACTTGTCTTGACTGAGGAATTACATTCAATTCTATTAACTTACTGAAGTTTGGGATTTTTATGCTAGTTTATTTTGATGAAGTTGTGGCAACCCCTCTATACACACACCCACATCCCCCCCCACACACACACACTCACACATCATTCAATGTGTCTGCTTCACATTAGTGAAAATGAGCTGCTGATTCCAGATTCTCTTGTCTCCCAAGGGTAGTCTTAGGTAATGATCTAAACAATTAAGAGCCTGGATCATGCATCAAATCTCAAGAACCAGGAGAGGCTCCTGTGGTTTTCATTGTTGTTTTCTTCTGGTTTGTAAATTTAGATCATGGATTCATTGTATATTACAGAAAACCATATGGGGCTTCCTTCCATATCTATAAAGAAGCTCAGTTCACAAATATAAAAATCAAAGAAATCACAAATCAAACTCTGATTGTTAAAAGAGGAGACCCCAAGATAGTCTTCATCTTTCTGTTTACTACGTAGTTTACAGAACACCACCAGTAAACACTGATTAAATTAATGCATCGGGCCACAGTATGAGTCTGTGATAAATGCATGACCAGCAAGTTTAAGACCCTGGGTTCAATACTTGCCATGATGCTTTTGCAAGACACCATGGCTACTGGGAAAGCAATGAACTGATGAAAAGTAAGTTCAAAGGCAGAGAGGGAGACCAGCCTAGGGTCTTCTGCTAATTCAAACCATGATGGAGATTTCTTCATGAACCATTCACCTGACAACTTTGACTCTTACTTCTCATCTTCTGGCAAGGGTACGGAGTCTCAGAACAGGCTCAACTCATATCCAAGGAGCAATTACAACACTTATACATAAAACTTTGGTTATCATAACACAAGAATAACATTATGTCCACATACTGTGACTTGTGGGATGTTTACTCTCAGTTCATTTTCATTTTCAAATTGTAAAAAATAAGTCTCTGTTTAACCTGAGACGATTGCTTTGATGAGAATATGAGGTGATACCAACGTATTAGGTGTCACTTAGTATCAGGAGGAAATAGCAACGTCTAACGTCTAGACATGTTTTGACCAATCAGATGATTGAGTATGATATGAGGCTGCGTGGAAGATTATATATTAGGATTAGGCATATCTTTTCTATGTCATTAAAAAAATCTAGTGGTATTGATGTATCTTGAGCTTCACAAATGCTATCTGTTTTCAGATAATCCTTTGAGGTTGACTGAGCATAAGGTGTTAGGCAATGTACAGAATGGAAAGTCTGTGGGGAAAGAAGGTGCAGTTCTGCTAATCAGAAGATACATGAAGTATAGTGTTAACTACAAAGCTAGTCTACAGGGCTTTTATCATTCCAAGGAATGACTTTCCTTTTAATTGGCTTAAGTGCCTTATTCAATATCTCTTGAAAATAGAGGATCTATGGGAAGGAGCTGTACCTCAGATGGTAGAGCACTTGCACAACCCGTAGATTCAGTTCCCAGCATTCTTAGAAAGGAATGAAAGAGAAATCTAAGAGAAAATCTGGACTTGACTTACTTTAACTTCTACAAAGGATTAAGGATCAGAAGAAGCACTTCTCCCTTGCATCTGCATACTTTGTGGGTGGCCTGGAGCTCATAATGACAGCCTGCATCTGTAGAATGGATAGTGTAGCCTGAACATTATCCTCTTTAGCTGACTGTGCACACATTAAAATGACCTAGCAAAAGGTGCCAGGGGACAGCTTATGGAGAATATTCACATGCCTCTTAATCGAACATGTTTGCCATGACTGATCACTATCTCACTATTTAACGAACACCCTAAACCCCATTTGAGTCATGCATGGGGCTAACTTACCCTGCCCCCACTCATGATGAAGGGCATGGCTACAAGAGGTTAGAGGTAAAACTAAGATACAAGCACAATTGATTTAGAAGATTTCCATTTTCACCAAATGCCCTGCCCCTGCTCACAGCATTCTCTACCCATCTATAAGAGCCCAGAGCACACCAGTAAAAGGTCTGTGCCTTTTAATTCATTTATAACTTTATGGCAGTCTAGAAGTCTGTTGAGTGCCCATGAGAACACTGTCAACTGCTTTACTGTATTATTGCTGGTTTATTGTGTGTCCTGGTAATAAGGTTCTTCCTAAGAAACCCCATGTTTAACACGGTCTTTGAAAATGCACCAGAACAGCTAACACTTTTAATGAATGCTGATACATGCCATATAACACACCTGGTGTTAAAATAGCAAAGATATAGAACAACTACAGTCTTGGATGAAATTGAGTCAGGAGGCATTTTCAAAGCCAATGACAGCACAGTGTTTGGATAGAGTAAGACAACGTGTGTGAGCAGAGAGTGTTCCTTATTATAACCCAACCTTGGGGCACATATAAATGATGACTCAGAGGTTTGCAACCACTTAAAGACAAGACCAAAATAACAACCAAGCATCCTGCCCAGGAATAAATAAATAGGCTTTCTCCTTCTTGTGATATCCTTGACAGACCGTGGTTCTCGATCCTCTGTGCTGTTAGGTTGTTCAGAGGCCCCCGGAGAGCTGCTATGGTTGCAATATGCCCAAGTGAAGGTGAATGAGGGTTGCTTCTAAAACCATTCTCTTCTCTTCTGGGTTCCTCATCTTCACTCCAGCCTGACAGTAGTGTCTGGAGTTTCCCACACTCACCTAGGGTCACATTTTTCAATTTCTGGCATGAGTCCCACCTCCACGTTTTACTACCCAGTTAGGTTCAGCTTGACTTCAGGGTTCTGAGAAGTTATTAGTTCTTCCAAAAATTACCACTTATGCTATTCCTATGGCTCTGTTCTGTTGACATCCACCGTTGCCTGGTTACTTCCAGTCTGCAAATTACACGGTGGCTGCCACATGTTTTCACTCTTGTCTGACTTAGGAAGGCAGATCTGTATCTTCCTACTCTTTGAACTCATTGCCTAGAAACTTGTACGTGCCCATAACACTCATTTGTAGGCTCATTGTATTGCACGGTGGGTAGGTGGGTAGATGGATGAATAAATGCTGAGGCTTCGAGTTTTTTTCAGTAATCTTTAGAGAGACTCTAGAACTTCCAATCATTATTCTACTTGAAGAATAATTGATGCTTTGTCTTTTTTCCCCTATTTCCAGCTAGTTGTATTTCACTCATCTGTGTAAATCTGAAACATAGTTTTCCCATTAGAAGCGAGACACATTATCGGTCATGGAAATATATGTTCTACACATTCACTTAGTAGAGCTACATGACAGAATTATAATTCAGCAATCTCCCAATTTGTTTGCTGCGGTGTTAATAATCATTTCATGGTATTTTCTGACACATTGCTGCCTCTGTGGAGGGAGGCCTCTCCCCTGTATCTAATAATGTCCATGGCTGTCATCTAGTAAAGTGCAAGAGTCTCCAAACGAACTGTCCTCCATCACTGTCTGGAAAATTATGTATCCCAGATGACAGCAGCTTTGATCATAAATCACTTTTCACAAATATAACTTGATTTCTGAACTACCCAGTTTGCTTATTAAACAACAGACACCCAAGTCAGAGCTCACACATACTCTAAGGATGTGATTTCAAGGACAGCCTTTTCTCACTGAGCTCCTGGGAACCCTCCCCAGCCTTTTTGCCAGGGTTCTTATTGATGTGTAAAAGATAGAAGGAGGCACAGAAGCCTGTGGGTTGTAATCATTTCTCTCCATAGAAGTCAAAATAGACTGAATAATTTTATCATCAGAAAGAGCATGAAGATGAAGAGTTGTAAATGAATGGCCAGGAGAAAGACAGGAGACTGTTTATCCTCAATTCCTGATTTTTAACCAGTGATGAGAGGACCCGAGGAATCTCTATTTCTTACTCGCAATATCCATAGTAACTTGTGTGATGAGTGTTGGGATGAAGGAGACAGAAACAAGCTTACAGAAACCCCACCATCCTTCAGAACTTGTATTCTGTTCTGTTCCGCAGAGATGCAGCAAACATAAGAACCTGATACTTCAAGGAGGCCATGGAGCAATAACACCATCTGTGATATGGAGAAGCATCTAATCATCTCTCTGGAGCTTCCATACCTAAGCCATTATTTCTAATTTCAGCTATATAAGTAATAAGTAGTTTAACATTTCAACTGCTCAATGCTTTTAAACAACTTTTGATAACTTAGGTAAAGAGGCAATCATGCCAGTTATACTATAAAAATTCTGTGACCTTTCTAGACAATGTTTATGAATTATTTACTTTTTAATATTCTTTGACAAAAACAACTTTTAAAAGGAAGACTTTATTTTAACTGACAGTTTGAGAATAGCATCTACCGAATTAGAAAAGCCACAATGGCAGGAGCTTGGGCCAACTGGTGATGCTGCAGTCAGGAAGCACAAGAGATGATACTCAGCTCACTTTCTCCATTTTACTCTGGCCAGGATTCTACTTCATCAAAGAGCATCACTTACATTTGGGGCCTTCCTATCTCAATTTACCCAATATCAAATTCCTTCACAGACAAGCCCAGAGGTCTACTTCCTAGGTGATCTTAGATCTTGTTAAATTGATAATCAATATTGATCATCACAGTTGGCTTGTGGGAAGGATGCATATTAATAGTACAGATACTCTAGGTTTGTATCATGGCTTTCTAATTTATCAACAAGTCACTCTTGGGCATATATTGTAACTCATATATTTGTGTCTCAATGTTCCTGGCTACATAATGGGGCCAGTAATAGCAATGCAATAGGCCTGTGGTAAGCATGTTACACCTGAGGTAGGCTAGACTTCTTTCTGGCAGTCATTTCTGTTATTACTAAATCACACCATTTGCTTGATGGGATTCAATGGCTGTCAGCCACGTGTTGGTTGTCAGCATAGTGAACCATTTATCTTAAGCTACTAAGGAATCATGAAATCCTAAAACTGGATGTCGTCTTAAGAAATCTTTGCTTTAAGTTAGAGTGAAAACCAAAGCTCTGAAGACTGATGTGGCGCACACGAGATTGCATATGGCAGCACCAAGACAAGATATCTGACCAGATTCCTGTCTGTTATGGCTGCTTTCCATTGCGAATTGTTCTGTATTTACTTAACTCTTCCATTTAACCCAGGCAAAACCTCGTCCCAGCGTTATGTTCATTATTTCACTACCAAGCTTCAATACAGTTTTAAATAATAGCAGCTATTATGCCTTGAACATCCATCACATTTTCCTGTGGCAGAAAGCTAAGGTATGATTTGCCTAGAGGAAGAAAACAAAATGGCATATTAGAAGAACGGTGCTGTTGACCCTGGCATAGCTGTACCGGTTTCTTCTTCACAACCAACAACATTTTGAAAGCCAGATCTTTATTTCTTGATTGTTCTTCTAACCCCACTGTTCTCCCTCAGGGAGTCCATTCTTCTGTTTTCAATATCCCGGGGGGTGCAAACTAAGTATACTACCAGTGCAAACTCCCTGCAAGGCTAATAAACGAGTTCATGGAAAGCAAGACAGGGAACCTTTTAAAGAGTGGTGTGGCAATTTATTTGATGCAGCCGCACGAAGGCAGGAATTCAGAAAGAGATCATTCAAAGCTGAGGATTCGGAGGGTCACATGTAATGGCTTGAATGGTAGAAAATCATTACTTTCAACCACACATCAATCTGGAAGTCAAATCAGACACTTTAATGTATGTTTTCAACCCAGTACAATATGGCTGAATTTTCAAAGGGAAAATATGCTACATTTGCTAGTCGTCTGCCTGTGCAGCCAAGTAGCAATTACACATCGTTAGTAATCTGCTGTCTGTCAAGTGTAGCCTTAGACTTCTGTAGCACAGGGCAGGAGTCCTAAAACTAACAAGCAATAGCAATACTTGTAATTACAAGATCACTGTCCTCTCATAACCCCTAATATTCCTTTAATTATAGAAGGATCCTTTCTCGGTGAGCTTAGGAAAGATGATAGGGATCTTAGCCAGCAGGCTTATTTTTGTGCATAATCTGCTACACTACTTCCGGTGGAATCTGTGGTTATTTTAAGGATCCAAATAAGGGATAACTTTTTGCCCTCTTTTTTTCTCATTTCTAGGAGTTTCTCTTTTTAGTGAAAAAATTAATATGTATCACATCCATGTATTTCTTTATGAGGGTATACATAGCACAGCATGTGTGGAGGGGTCAAAAGAAAACTTTCTGGTGTTCTCTCCTTTTACCATACAGGTCCCAGGGAAACTGGACTCAGGTCATATCATCAGGCAGCAAACACCTTGACTAATAGAGCCAGCACAGTGGACCACTGTTGAATATTTTTTAAGCAAAAAATAAGAACTAGTTTAAATTGGTCACTTTGATAGCAAGTCATAAAATGAAGTAAGTGTATAAAATGAAATTGTTAGGCACTATTACAGGCCGCATCCATATGAAATATGCTTAAATTGTCAAAGCAAGATACATTTTAATTTTCCACAAATGACCATTCTCCTGGGAGACAGTGTGTAAAATAACAGAATAGCAAGAACTTCAGATGGTCGGTGGATGCAAGACCAGGTCAGCAAACTAACTATCAGTTCTATGAACTCTACTCAAACCACAGCTCTGTCACTTAACTAACTAACAGCCGTAAGGTCACTCCCTATGGAGAAACTAGCAGTGACTATAGGACACTATGCTGTTTCTCAGTGGAACACTGTAGGAAGCTAGCCTATTGCTTGGTAGTGGAAGGTAAGTCATCCTAATACCCAAGGATGCTAGGAGGGGGGTGAGCAGTCTATCCCAGAAATTTCAGGATACTAATTTCAGGAAACTTGGTTTTACTTTAGAAATTGATTTGAATGGGTATGGTCTCAAGCATGATTCATTACAATTTTGAACACACAAAAAAGGAAAGGAAATGTCACCCAGCAAAATCAAGTAGAGGCTGAAAGGAATTCAAGGGTTGGAAAGTCTTAATGTTAATAGGATAAAAAGAAAGGAAAAGTTAATTGAAAGACAAGTTGAAGAGATAGGCAGAGAGCCAAAGAAGAAAGAGTGAACTTACCATCATGGAGCCCAAAGTAACCCCATGGAATGGGCTGAGACAATGCCTCAGTTGGTAAAGTTCCTGACATACAAGCAGAGAGATCAGAGTTCAGTCCAAGGTCCCTATATAAAACGCAGGCATTGTACATGTCTATAACTTCATCATTGGGACACAAGGGTAGAGACAGAATCCCCAGACCTCACTAGCCAGGTAGTCTACCTAATTCATAAACTCCAGGTCCAATGAGAAAACATGTCTCAAAAAATAAAGTGGAATATGAATAAGGAAGATAACTGAAGTGACGCCCAAGTCTCCACGTCCTACAAATTGAACAAAAACAAATAAGTCTGTGGAAAAGATTCTTGAAAGTAGAGGAGCCTTCTGTGCTTATTACTAGAATATTATTGACAGCTATACTGTGAGAAGTTCCAATTGCTGGTACGAATAAAAACCAAACAGAATAAAAGTATAGAGTGACTGCAAAGTGAGCCATAGCAGATAGTCACTCTCGATAAAGAAGGCAAGAAGTGAACATCCATAGCCCTGGACAGGGATGGTACAGGCTACTGTTGCTAACCAAAAACCTGCTACTTTTCCTTGATAGCCCACCAAACACTGCATTTGCTGTAGGTTTTGACCATTAAACTAATTGTTGTGGGAAAAATAAAAGTAGAAAATATGTACTTATTGGGACTATTTTTAAAATGTTGTCTTAGTTTGTTTTCCCTCTGCTGTGATAAAATACTCCAACAATAAAACTTACATGAGAAAGGGGTTATTTTAGCTTTCAGCTCAAAATACAGTCCATCACTGTAGAAAACTGAAGGTCATTAAGAGCTTGAGGCAGGTGTTCTCATTATATTCACAGTTGGAAAAGAGCAATGAATGCATGCATGCTAGTTCTCGGCTCACTTTCTCCACCCTTATACTTGTTCAGAATCCCTTGCTAAGGAATGGTGCCACTCACAGTGGGCAGGCCCTCCCATGGCAATTAAGGTAATCAAAATCACCTGCCACAAGTATATACAAAGGTCAACATACTCCGGACAATCTTTCACTGTGACTTTCTTCTGGGTAACTCAAAATTGTGTTGAGTAGACGATGTAAACAGTCACCACAGAAGCAGCTATGCCTTCTCCAAGGTCTCCAAAACAAGTGTCTTTCTCCACAGTTTACAGCAGTCTGTGGCTGTTTACTTGTAACGCTCTTTGTCCTTTAAGCTCCATGGCTTCTCCTATGTTAGCATTGGGGAGAAAGGCTCCCTAGGAAATACAGTTTTTATTGTCACTGACATATATCATTGACATAAAATCATCATTCCCCCACACACGCCTGGGGAGAGGTAAAGCATAGTTCTGTATTCTGTTTCTCTCATGTATTCCTGTCAAAGCTAATTTCATCTATATATAAAGAATAACTTATATAATGCTGTGTGATTCTACTCAGAAGCTCATCATTCTTTGTAACATTTAAAAATAAAATATATGCAAATGGTAATATGAAAATTAACATCTCAAAGTTAGTGTGCATTTACAAGACAGATTATAAGAAAAATATATGAAATTTGATCTCAAAATACTGCTGTATTATAAGAGGAGAATATTTGTTTCATTTATCTGGAATTATGAGACTAATTAATGAGTATGGCACAGAAGTGAACAATAATTAGAATGTGGTCCCATAATCCTTTCTATTACTGCGGAGAGATGAAGTCCTGTTTGAGTTTATTTGCAGAATAGTTGGAACTGTTGATTTGTGTTAGCCACAGGAAACTCTGAAGAGGTGAGAAGGCTTGATGAACAGTACAATGTTTACATGATTCCCCTACCAAGCCTGCAAGTTTCTACCTTGCATTTTGGGAGGGATCAACAATTTATTAAGTTTTGCTTATCTGTTTATCACTTGAGTCAATAAAAATGTGTTAAGTCACAACATAGTCGATAAACTTGATTTCAATTGCAAATAGTAGACCTATTAGAGAGATCAAGGACAGCAAAATCAGATTATTTGTTAGCATGACTGGGGCATGCCTAGTTTAGTGGGACATATCTAAATTCAGTGCAAGACCCTTTCCCTAAAAGTGGGATGCAAAATACTAACAATGTGACTCTTAGAAAGTCACCATTATGAAGTTAAAATAATTAAAATATTGCACTGGTTTCCTAGCCAGAAAGTTGCTGTCACTGTCCTTTGATAACATGAAGTATGACCAGCATCCTGCTAGAGAAGGCACCTTGTCTGGCTACACTGTCCCCCAAAGACATTTGATTTATATTTTCTTCTTCTATTCTGGCATCTTTTGGTGCTTATGAGAGAAGTTTGGGGAGTCAAATATTTCAGTCTTGTCTTATCCACCACCTGAAGCAAGGAAGTCTCAAATAAATGCAGCACTGAATTCCATGGAAGTAATTATTACTTATAATTACTTCCTCACGGTATGCTGGCTCATACATTTTAATGAAGTGCTCTCTGTGACGGTGATTGCTAGACTCCTAGCATCTGTGGAATAAATGTTTATCCAAGCAGGAATTATACAGTCTGAAGAGATGTCCTGGACAGCCCGAGTCTTCCTTTTTCATCCTCTGCTTGAGGTTATTTTCACGGTGTAGGTTTTAGGGGTGGGGGAGGGAACAGTGGCTGCTGCCTGGCCTTGCAAGTTCTGTTATATAAACAGCAGTTCCTGATATTTGTCTTCCTGGCAAAGAAACAAGCAAAAGAGCTCCAGGGCAGGCAGAACATTTTACTGCCAGCTGCTGGAGAGTCGCTCATTCCAACAGGAATGAGCTTAATATTGGCAATGGACTGAGAAAACTGTATCCTGTCTCCCCTCTTTCTGTCTAGTTGTCTAGAAAGTGATCAGGGAAGAGATCAAGCACATTGACAGAGGCAGCAGGGATGGAATGTGTCTTTGCAGAAGAAATGCACTGCACAAGCGAGCATCTGCACTGTTCTTGGGAGTATAGGAGATGACTTCTAGGTACGGGGTTTCTCTAGTCTTGTTAAAACCCACGTGGCCCTCTTGACACAGTTAGCAATGTGTTGGTATCATGAAAACAATTAATTACTTAATAAGATATGGGACACACAAACTGGAAGTACTGGAAAGCCCTGAGAATGAAATACGACTGGGAAAGAAAGAGGTAACATGCTACAATTACAATAGAGATCTTTAGGAAGATACAACTTCACATCATCCAAGTCAGGTTAGCACATATATCACTAAGAAGACATTGTTTGTACCCAAACTTTGTGGCACAGAACTGTAATCTTAGCACTCAGGCAATAGAGGCAATAAGATTCTCAGTTCAAGGGCAATCTGGACAACAATCTTGTGTACAAAGCCAGCATATACACATAGGGAGATCACGCTCCAAAACTGAACAACCAAAGACAAACCAACAACTAAAAGAATATAGTGCTTAAATGCCCATCCTATACAACCAGCCTGAAAGATTTTGGGAGAAGTTAGCTTATTTGGTGGGTGATAATGGCAAGCAAGTTAACTCTTAGGGAATACTATGTGCTGATTGGTTATGACTCCCCAAGTATAGACATTGAAGTCTTAATCCTTACTCTGATGGTATGTGGTAGTGGTGCCTCCATGACATGCTCAGGTTAGAGGATGCTATGAGAGGGTATTCCCATAATGAGATTAGCATCCTTATGGGAAGAGAAAAAAAATAACTATGCTGCATGAGGCCCTTCCCACTCCCCTCCCCGACTCTTTTCCCCTTCTCTTTTCTTGTGGGGACACAGCAAGGAAAATTCACTATAAACCAGGAAGAATGTTTTCTCAAGCATGCTTTACCTTGGGCTTTCCAGCCTCTTGAGTGGCAATATATAAATGAATGAATAGCAGTTGTTCCAGCATCTAGACTGGCATTTTCCATGGCAAAAGAAGCAAACTAGTTAATTGAACCAGAAAAGAGAAAAGAAAAAGGAATGGAAAGACATGTTCCATAGGATTTTCATAAAGTTATATTTTCAGAGTTATAGAAGATAAATTTGTAAGTGTTGTCTTCCCCCCTCTCTCTCTCGTGTGTGTGTGTGTGCGCGTGTGTGTGTGTGAGAAGGAGGATGTCTCAATGGCACTATAATTTCCTAAAAAGAAACAGACAGTTTATATAACATGAAAGGCTGGCTCCAATTTTCTTTGAATTGAGAGCTACTATGGCTGGTAAGAAAAGAGATTTATGGCCCTGAATTTCACGGATGCAGTTAGCTGAGCTGTCTAGGAAAGTCCAAGCAGAATGCACAAAAGCCTATGTGGTTTGTTTGGGGGAGGGGAGACACTTAGTGTCTCCAGGCTGCAAGCTCCTGCAGGACCTAAGCATCAGAAGCAGATTACAGAGTCTGCAGGGGCCTCAGAAACACAGCCTCCCTCCATGTCTACTGAATACGGAAAGGACATTTATAGAGGATGATATCAACTGATTTGACAGTATCCAACAGTGTTTCACCTTCTTCTCTTTAAAGACTGATAAACACTTGAAACCCTAAGTAACATATAATTTCTACTTCTTACGATTTTCAATTCTTAATTCTGTCTTTGTTCTGACATTGCTGTTCTAACAGGTTGTTAGTCTTCACAGAATTTCCCACGGTGTTTATATTTGCAACACCTACTTGAGTCGTAAAGTGTGCTATAATTTCAAAATAATAAAGATGTACTTATTGCTTCATGGTTTACTATGATTATGTCCTATCTTTTGAAAGTATTCAGGTTTTAAAGAAATGATAGATGTGAGAGCAATATTTTTTAAATGTGTCTAAATCATGATATAAATAAAATTAAAGGCAAACAATAAAAACATATTTGTAGAAAGAATAAGCCTATTTATATGAAAAGTACAACAAATTGTTAAGAAATCTCTCTCTCTCTCTCTCTCTCTCTCTCTCTCTCTCTCTCTCC
>NW_021604578.1:8843432-8909792 GCF_004785775.1 Grammomys surdaster | reverse complement strand
TTGTGTTAAGTGAAATAATTCAAACTCAGAAAGAGAAATAACACAAACTTTTTCCTCATATATGAACTGTAAACTAATATATATATATATATATATATATATATATGTATATGTATATGTATGTATATATATATATTGTTTGTATAAGTGTGTATATGTGTGGAGAGTGTGAAAGAAAGGAGAAAGAGAGAGATTAAGTATAAAAAGGTGGTGTGAAAAAACAAAGAGAGAGAGAGAGAAAGAAATAGGGAGAGAGGGAGAGAGAGAAGAGAGAGACATTAAGAAGAAGAAATGTACAGATGAAGGGAAAGAACAGGGCAGAGCTCACCTGTTCAACACTTGATTCATCTTCCCTATGGGGTCTTAAAAATTCCACTGAAGGATTAGCATATCTCCTGGTTTTGGTTTTAATATGGCTCCCTGTATATGAGACAACACTAGGGTGACCAGATGGAAAAGAGATAGTAAAAGCCACTCACAGAGGAAGAAAATTTAAAAAAAAATCTTGGAAAATGGATATAATGCTTTCCTTACATGCCAGAGTTCTTATGATATATTTCATTTTTTCTTCCCCTCAGCTCCTCCCATTTTTCTTTTCTTTTTATTTTATTTTATTTTTTATTGGATGTTTTATTTACATTTCGTATGTTGTCTCCTTACTCCATCTCCCCCCACACCCAGGAACCCCCTATCCCCTCACCCCTCCTCCTGCTTCTCTGCGGATGTTCCTACCTACCACCCCACTCCCACCTCCCCACCCTCAAATTCCCATCCCCTGGGGCATCCAGCCTTCATGAGGCCAAGGATCTCTTCTCCCACCTATGCCCAGCAGGGCCCTATGCTCTTACATATTCAGCTGAAGCCATGGATTCCCCCCTCCAAGTGCTCCCAGGCTGGTGGTTTAGACCCTGGGAGCTGTGATTGGTTGGTATTGTTGCTCATCACCCTCAGAATATTAATGTTGTACACAACCTATGCAAAAGATATCAAAATCAAACAAAGATGTAGGTTTAAAAATGCACAGAGAAGGATTTGACCCGCCCGAAACTCAAACAGACATCCCTGTGCCTCCTTTCATCCAGGTGCTCTGCTTTCATCTGCCCATTGCCATGGTAATCTCTGCACAATAAAAGGAGAGGACCCCAAGGACCTTGATCCAGCTGTCTGTAGGGGGGTTACTTTTCTCCTTCACCTGGGCCTGTTTCTTCCTCCTTATTTGACCTTTTAGTAGTAAAAACATCTAAGAAAGATGATTTAACAAACTTGAAATCAGATTGAAAAAGGACTTGGTAGCTGTGGAATTTAACTGAGGAGGCACATCAGACAGCTCAAGGGCATGAGTGTAGGCAGATCAAAGAAGAAGTGCAGGAACAAGCATGCCATAGCAAAGGACAGGTTAATGAGGATGCCACAGCAGTGGGATATCAGTGGGAAGACAGGGTTCAAAGTTTGCAGTATAATACAGATTAACTGGAACCTACCCTACAGAGAGAGATTAATCAACACGCTTGTGTGTGGGGATGTTTTCAAAGGCACTGAGATGCTAGGGCAGGAACTACAAATAAAGGATTGGGTTTACAGTTCCTTGGAAACTGGGAAACCAGAAACATCAGGACACTGATGCACACCTATGGACAGATATGTTCGGATTCCCGTATATTCATGTAATTTGAGAAGGACCCATGCTTGGCTGCAGCCAGAATATCAAGTAGATATGTCAACTCAACTGAGTTTCCAGGTCTGAAAACAATGAAAGAAATACAATTAATATAATGAGTTCTCTTTGGTCCTCTATTTAATTTTCTAAAACTAATAGGCATTCTATTTTTAACATACACAGAAACTTCCAATAACTTTTTTTCAATACAGTCCTAGAATATAATGTCTACCAATTAGATAACAGGAATCTGACAGCATGCTAACCCAAACAAACGTCAGGTCTTTTTCTCTTACTCCATTGTCAACTCCCACCCACTGCCTACCATCTAATGAAGTCCTTTTTACTAAACACTCTTCAAGCTGTGTTAAGACTTCAGTCCTTTTCTACTCTACATTAGAAAAAGAAGCAAACATTACGTGACAACTTTTCTAAGGCAAACTGTTCAGAGTAGACGCAGAGGCTGGAAGGGGAGACCAGCAAGAAACCACAGACATACAAATATCATATTACAGAAAGGCACTTGGACCTGTTGAGTCCCAGAAGGTTTTCAGGTCTAGACACAATGAGTCTGAATGTGATCCCAAATAACAACTTATGTCTGACATAAATATATCCAGTTCTCTAGAAGTCGTTCTTACAAGCCCATAGGTCTATTCTTCATTCTAGATGACACAACCTGACACAAAAAGTATTCGAGGAAGCTTGGGGGCAGACATCTTTGTTACAGAGCTCGCATTAAGGATGGGCTGCAGCCCACACCCACACCACACCACGTTGGACAACAGAGGTCAGGTTCTCACTATTAACATATGAATCTGGCCATCAACTTTGCTTCCTATACTTGTAATATTCTGTCCTCTGGAGGGAGAAGAGAAGAAATTAATCATTTCTGTATATAAATAAGTGCATTTATCAGTGGTGAGATCCAAGATGGATTGTGCCCATGACGGCCTGTAGGCACCAAACTCTGCAAATGTTTACATCTCATAGAGAAATACGTTATTTTCTATAACATAAGCATATTATCACATATACTTACATCATATCTACACTACTTACAATGCCCAATTCCACATAAAAACTAAATGCCATGTATATAGTAGTTGTACTATGTTGTGTAGGAAATAATATTAAGGAAAAAAACTACATGTTTAATACTAACCTAAATTCTTTCTCGGATATTTTCTAGCACAGAGTTGAATTTGAGGATGCAGAACCTTCAGCTACTGATTTCGGAATGCAGTCCGTTGTGGTTTCTCTAAGATAAATGGCTAAGGTATTGTATTGTACTCCTTCAAATCAAATAGGAATTCAACTGATTGGCAGGGCAATAAACTTTCTTGCCTCTCTTGGAGAGTTCCTACATCAAATCTTCCCATTACTGTGAAGCTTGAATTAAATTTTGCCATGTGCTTCTACAAGCACCTTGCCCTTTTTAATAACTTATTTCCTAGCCTTCTTCTCATTGCCTCTCTCACTCTTTTTCAGTCCAACATCTTTATCTTGAATGTCATTCTTTCTGCAAAGAGAAGCAACAGCCTCCAGCATCCTGCTACCACACTGCCTTCTTGTTTGCCCCATTGCCCTACAGCCAGGTTGGACCCAGGTCGTGTGGGGTCTAGAGTTCATACAATTAAAAGGTACCCAGCAGCTGGAAGAGCTTCTTTATCTTCTGGAATGAAACCACATGGTGGGGTACCATGCGTCATGAAACTTGTGTTAGCAGTGGGTAGTTTCAGAATGGCAAAACATAACTTGGCCTATTACTTGATCCAAGCTACATTGATAAGAAAAAGTGAGTATCTATGAGTATCTCTTGAGTATCTATGCCTGTGAAGCACAAGCTTTTAACTGATTTTTACTCATAGCTATAAGGTAGATGTTCTATTTGTGTTTAGATAATGGCTGAAGAAACTAGAGTTTGGAGGAGTTAGTTGGGCTGTAGAGCAGAACTTCTAAGAAGCTGAACCCAGGCAGCTTGATATCAGGGCCTGGCTTCCTAACCATAATGCAGCACTAGTTCTTGAGAGATGAATTTTTCAAGCTATCTTCTCTCTCAAGCTTTTCAAAGATAGGAATAAATAGTCATCAATTTGAACAATTGAAATAATGGGGAAAAAGAATGGCAATTAATATAAGGACTAAAGATGCATGAATAAAACTTAGGTGAAAAGCCAAATATACTTCTCAACTAAATCTTTAAAGAATAAATGAGCACAGGCTCACACCATCAGACACAAGTACATGCCTTCAGATAGCCAGCACCCAACTGACATGCTTTTATGGCCCCATTATTAAGCTTTTGGTAGCCCAGAGTTAGTGGAAGAAGTAGCTACCAACAACATCTAAATGATAGCTTATTTGTGTGTCTGTGTCAATAATAAGATTTCATTTAGGTATGCAAAGTTTTAACTATTGCTGTCATATTCTTTATTCCCCTTCTCTATCAGGAATGTCTATATTAAATGTTTTTCTTGGCACTAATTACGATTATATTTTTCTCAGAAAAAATGTTATCAGGTCATGGAAGAATCTACTGTATGTGTAATGTCTTAAACGTCTGCCTTGCCCTCTACTTTTTTTTCTATCATCTAGCTTTAAGATGCACTGAAATGTCCCGTAAGATTTGCCATCTCCCAGGGGTTCATCTTATAGATAGAATCAAGGACAGATGTGTCTCTATGTTCCTTAATTCACACTCTAAAAAGGCATGATGTAGCAACAGTTTCCTAGGCTTAGGTTGCCTTTGTTCAGGTAACGATTAGGAAGTTGGATGGATGCTGCCCTAGGCTTCAGAAAAGGTCAATTTTTGTTCCTCATTAGGATTTGTGAAGGCATCCCACATGCCCTTTTAAAAGTGGGAATAGCTGTTGCAAATATAGGAACTTGCTTGCGGAAGCAGCCTCTCTTTGTTTGAGATGAGGAGAGATAGATAGTGTTGGGACTTTCTTGCTTTCCTTCATGGAGTGATACAAAATGGAAAAGTAGGCTGAAGGGAGTTTAGAGAAAGTCTTTCAAGACATTTGTGTCTAAGAGGAACATAAGTAGGAGGGAAAAGAACAAAGACCAAAAGCAAAGTTAGTAACCCACAGGAAAGGAAACTATATCTAGTCTTAAAGAGAGGGATGGCAGACACGGTGCTATATTGAGAAGAAAAGACAAAAAGCAGGTAGATCCTCTGTCTAGCAGATTATACTGAGGTCTTGAAACATTGTCGTCTTCATAAATAAAGTGCACACCCAGCTCATCAGGAACAAGAACACAGTATAAGAGGAGATATGTCAGGCCACCCAGCATCTACTTTATAGAATGGCAGTTATCAAATTAGAAACTTATTTTAAAAATCTAGAGTCCTTGCTTCTGTTCAATAGAGCAATTCTGACTTGGTAGACATGGAAGGAGGTGCAAAATCTGCATCTGAAACAAGGCTCTCAGAGACCTGATGATTGGAAAGACTATGGTCTCTGCTCAAGTCATAGACCAGACTATCTCCTTAGGAAAAAAAAGGGTGCTCACACACCCCATGAAATAAGTTTGTCTTCTGAGACTTTCCTTTCCACTGTTCCCTGTATGTCTCTCTCACTCCAAGAGAAGCCCTCTGAAAACCTCACATCATTTCTACCAGCCCCTGAACAAAGAGGATACTTGAAGGATTATAAATATGACCCCACATATTGGTGGGAAAGGAGCACTGAACATTGGTTGCATTTGCTCTACCTACCTTTCTTTACTAAGAACATGCATGTATTGGTTTGCCTTACATGAGGATAGTGGTTTCACTTGCTCTGTGTAAACCGGAATCCTGAAGAAGTAGGTTCCAACAGATGTGCTGGCAAGAAAGTACAAACAGGTGAAGGAGAGTCTTCCTTCCTCCAATATCCTTACGTATGTCTCCAGCAGAAGATATGACTTAGAATAAAGGTGTGTACTGCCATGCCTGGATCTGGAACTTGCTTTGTCCTAGGCTGATCTTGAACTCAGAGATCTGCTTGCCCTAATATTCTGGGATTAAAGGCCCTTAATACCTTGCCTGGGCCTAAACTTTTCATGACCACTATGCCTCAATATCTCCATGTCAAGATCCAGGTAAAAAAATCTGCAACTTCCAGCCTCAAGATCTGGATCACAGGTGTGCCCTCCATTTCTGCACTGTAGTTCATTCCATATGTAGCCAAACTGACAACCAGGATTAGCCATCATGCTGGTAAACCTCCTAATTTTTCCACTGTTTCAATTTTGGGATCAATGGGAAAAACTACCAATTACACCCTTAACCAATCACATGAAATCTGAGGATACTCAGCTCCCAACTCAGCCCTCCTAGAGCTTCTCCATGCCAACAGCTTACCATCAAGGGACCTGCAAAGAATCCATTTCCCATAGAACAGAAGGCCCACACCACCAGCTGCCTTTGTTGTCTATAAAATACAAATGATGTGGCAGACTCCTTTGGCACAGTTGTTCTCTCATGTTCTCTTTATATCCACATTTGTTTTCAGTGCTGCTCTACTGTAAATCACTGAGAGGCAAAAGAAGATCTGAAAGCCCATGGTGCCCTCACTGTAGAACCTGCAATAATGCTTTATATCACATAGCAATTACTCAAAAATACCTGATTCAAGATAGTAATGTCAAGTTATTTCACTATACACAACCACTGGAAGGCTCTCTTCCCCAGACTGTCTAGGAGGTCAGGATCATTATCTCTTCCATGTCACTAGTTCCCAGACATCTGAGGTATTAAGACCAAAGCAATGCAAATGATAAATGCTAGTGGCTAGTTGACAAACGATCAATATGTTTTCCTTGCCAAGATGTTTAAGATGATGGATCACGAGGAAGAGAGAAAACAATTAAGGAACCTGAATAATGTCCATCTGAATTTAAAACAGTTCTTAAATAGGTTAGTTTTATGGAAAATAAAAACACCTTGTCTGATTAATAGGCACATCATCAAGGGAAGCTAAGGCAGGAACTCAAGGCCTGGAGGGACAAACTGAAACAGAGATCAAAGTGCTGCCTACTGGCTTACTCCACAACTGTGTTTCTTTTACAAGCCAGGCCATCTGCTCAGGAATGGAACTGTCCATAGTGGACTAGGCCTTCCCATATCAATCCTGAAGCAAGAACATATTCCACAGATATCCTCAAATACCTATCTGATGGAGGCCGTTCTTCAACCAAGATTCCCTCTTTCCAAGCGCATCTAAGTCAAGTTGGCAAAAAATACGAACTGTGACTGACCTGCCTTCCATTCCTTCAGACTCATTAGCATCTAAAGCAGAATGATTTGTGTTTGCTTACACGCAGCCTGATTTTCTGTCTCCTTTATCTTCAGTCATCACAATGAGATTCTTCAGGATCAGCAGAATTAGTTTTATGGGAGTAAAAGCAGAAGGAAAAAAATATTGCTTCTATAAAATTAACTACCATCCATTTAGGGCAGCATGCTGCTTTTTCCTTAAATATGAGAGAAAGATATTGGATAATTAAATGTTTAATTTGTACCATAATTTGAACTGTGTTTTATGATAGTAACTATATCTTTATAAATATATAAAGTATACGTTTAAATGAGCCGGGAAGAAAAATACCAACAGGTGGTAGAGTGACATAGACACAGCTCCGTTCATATATTAGATAAGAAACAGCCAGTCACCAGGCAGCATCGAGAAGAAAGTACATCTCAGAATTTTAATAACATCTTTCTATGAACCCAGTGATGGATAGTTGTTTTGCTCTGGAGTAGGACATCAATTTTATGGGTATTTAATAAACAAGCTATATGGGTTTGACTTCTCTGTGTGGCTAATGGCTGTCTAAATGCACAGATGTCTCAAAAGGACATACCCTAACAGTGCAGCTGACTGTACTTGGATAGATTACAACTTACCAGTCGGAGGAGGAGAGACAGAGGGGGAGGGGACACCACTGTCCTGGTGCTTTACTCATCAAAATCTTTACATCTTTTCTGTCTTATTATATGTCAGAACATCAAAATCAAAGTACTCTAGGTAAATGTCTATATGCTTTAGAACTGGAAATGTATGACCCAGAAAATAAGATGATGCCTGAGGTTCATGATGTTAAGGTAAAGGCTATAAGGAATAATGACTTTTTAAATTGAGAACTATAAAAACCTTTGTAAACATTCTACTTATCCTTAACAGCAAGGCTATAACCAAAGTATTGACATTGTCTCCATTTTCATACCTCAGTTGGGCAAACTGAGGTATGAGAGAGTTGATCAACTTTTTAAAGTTAGCAAAACAAAGATTTAAAGACTCAGAGAGCTGGTTTTGAAGAATATTCTTAATCACAAAATGATTACTTGATACTATTGTTTTAGGGAATTTGGATCCATGTAAGTCTAGAACAGAACTCTAGTTAAACTAACCAGTGTGTTAAGACAGCCTCAACATTTTGGTTGGTAAATTCACAAACCCTATAATACAGTAGCAAAGAAGGGTTGGGGGTTCTCTGTAAAGTATTCAGATATAGCAGAGTCCACACATATCAACAGTTTCCATGCTCACCCTGAGACACTCCCTTTCAATCTGGTTGCCAAGACAAGATGCTTCTTCATAGGGAAGAATTACAATCAAAGTGAAAAGGAAATGTAATGAGAGACGAATGCTGGAACACCATGCAGGAAGCAGTCTGCCACTATAAACAGAAAAGGAAAGTGTAGGTAGACCCAAGACCACAGAAAATCTCACGGGGCCACCAGGAAGTAAAGACTTCTTTCCAAAGCCTTCTCCTGATGATTCTGGGGGGTCACATGCTTATCCTCCACATTCTTCCTTTTCTTTTGCTTTCTTATTCCTACCTATGGTTTCACGAAAAGATTTCTATACAAGTTTTGATTTTTCCAAGTTTGATCATTTAAAATTTCCTTTATCTGAGACCAGGTATTCAGAATTGCCTCTCCTTTATGGAAGTTGTCTGTCAAGTGTTAGAAGGTGTGAGAGCTGCTGAGTAGCCATGGGATAGAAATATTATGGGACATTGGCTGGAGCATTATGGGAAACACCAATCTGGTGGGTAAAGTATCCATTTCTTCCTGTCGTTCACTGTTGATGCTTCCTGACCTTTCTATGTTAGTCCAAACAAAGCTGTCTCAATGTCACCCCAGATGTCACAGAAAGAATTATATGACCTGGAGTAAATCACTCGCCCTCTCTGAGGTTAAATTTGCTTTCAAAGGACCAGTGTCCACAGCAGCATTCCATGGTGTGTATGATAAGCATTAAGAATAAAAGCTTCGTCCTGTGAACCAGAGTTGATTTGAGAATAATGATTCTAGAGAAAAGGGCATAGAAGAATCGGTTGAGAGAAAGTGCTGTAAAGCATTTGTCACTTTTATGACTATGAGAAAAACCACACAGAGGAAGGCAGACTTACTTTAGCTCAAGCTTTAAAGGTTTCCCAGCACATTAACTGGCTCAAATGATTTGGGGCCTGTGGGAAGGTAGGCACAAGTATGGGGTGTGGCAAACAAAGAAGCTCACCCCATGGAGGGCAGGAAGTAGAGACAGCAAGAAAGGAAGGATCGTGGACTGGACACACTCTTCCTTAAAAGGCATACCTCTAGTGGCTAGGTGCCAACTAATAGTCCATCTGACTATGAACCCATCAATGGAATAATGTATTGGTACAGTTGCTAGCCTCATGATCCAATCTCCTCTGAATAGAAACATTAGCTGAGAATCAAACCTATGACCCATGAGACTTTTGAGAGATTATCATATCAATTGGGTGAGGTCCTTACTTTCTGTGCTTGTTATTTTTATCTTACAGACTTTTGTGACTATTAGGTCACTTACCACATACAACTCCAACTAGCACATGAGAGACTGTTGAGTACCAGTTATTATTTTTGTTTATTTTCCTCTGAATTATTCCTTTCCTTTTTATATATCAGACAACTAACACTCAGAGAGCTTAAGACATTTCCCCCGAGGCTACACAGAGGCCTAGGGTCCAGCCTCCTGCCAGAATCCTCTTGTCTCTACCCCTTGGCTCACGTGTCTCACACTGTATGCATCTTGGACAGACTGTATCTGCTTCTCACCACTCACATACATTCTTCAGTCCCCATAGGCAGGCAGAAAAGGTTTCCACAAACGAATACAGGGCTGAGTGATCATGACGGTTGACGATTAGGTTCTAGGTCTCTTCTAACAACCCAGCAATGCAACCACCTGTCCATTTACTTCCTGAAATTTGTTCAAACCATAGGTGTGTGTATCCTTTTTTTTTTCTTAGTGAGTGTCAACAAATTGTCCAAGCCTCATATTTCAGGCATGTAAACCCACTGTTGCTCAGATGGAGCGCAAAATCAAAGGAAGTCAGAATTTGATAGATCAGAAGTAGACATGAGTATGCTACATGAAACTATGGTAGAAAAACAAAATCAAATGTTCTCCCTTCTTTCAGACTGAAAGCTTAGCCCTGCTCTAAATACCTCCAGGCCCCAGCATAGGAACACTTTTCATATAAACACTCCATCTCCTATGAAATTACCCAAAGGCTCTGCCCCCCACTGTGTTTTTCCAATTATCACAGAGCTCCATTTCTCCCTTAGTATTTACCATAATTGATATTTTTGTGTATTTAGCTTCAGTTCCAAGTTCCTTCTCAAGCACCTATTATAAAGGCATTTAAGCACAGAATAAATGCCACTGAATTAATGAATGAACAAACAATTCTTTTTTGTTTCACTTCTCGGTTGTCATGTCAGGTACGGATAGCCACAGTAAAGGTTCTCAGAATCTCCAAGACTAGGTCAGGCACATTGCCTGCACTGCATAGCATCAGATAATATCTACAGCCAGGTCAGATGGTTGACCTCTGTCATGGCTCCTGGGCACCCTTCAGTACTGTATCTTAGAACCTCCTGTGGTCCACTGTAGGCACTCAACAAGCATCTGGTAACATAAAATTTCTAAATAACCTACACACATTTCAATGGAGTTATACAGCTTTTAGTAATGAAGCACAGTGACATCTATTGAATATGTATTTAATGTGTAGATTAAAGTAAGCACAAATATTTATGGGCTGAGACATTTGGCACCTGAGGGCTGTGTATGTGCCACACCATTTCACAAACAAAGTGGAAACAAAGAGAATCCGGGACTTGAAGTCACCCAGTTGCTGAGAATTAAGAAGAATTTAGAACCTGGATCAATAAACTCCAGAATCCCTACTGTTGCCCTTCATTGGGTCATTCTATCTCCATTGCCATTCCATCTCCATTGCCAAAAAGAGTTACTGATCACACCAGGGTATCATTTCTACCTCAGTTGTTTTCCATGTAGCAGGCAGACATGATTAGGGCAGAACAGAAACCTTGTCACTGTCTGTATCTTGTCAGAGCTGGAAATTGGTTTCAACACAGTGGGGTACAGGGATGTTGCTTTCAACCACCAACAGAGTGAACGGTTTCATGCATCTTGACATGTCACACACAACATCAGCCTCCTCTCCGGAGAAAAATGAAAGCTGGCCTCTCTCAGCCTCTGAGGAAAAGCAAGTGTTAAGTTAAAAGCAACATGATGGGGAGAGGAGCAGACAAATGACAGCAGCATGGATGGCCCTGGCAGCTGTCACCAGTGTTTGCCATTTTCCTACGGACCTCGTCTAGGCAGAGTGTGTTTGCTCCTTAAAATAAACTCGAAGACTCTAAGACCAGCCTCAAATTGATGAGGAGAAAGACTGGAGTAAATGAGCATTGAATGAATTGCCAGGGGCAGGTCTATTGTTGCACAGGTGCCCACTCTCCCTTGCACACGCTTTTTCCTGCACACACTCCTGATGGCATGCATGCTCCCCAGTAGTAGCAAAGGATGGAGCCACTAGAATGTGTTCCAGTTCCTTCTGCTGTGCATACACCTGTGCAAAACAGATAATCCACAAGGTGCTCTTGTTCAGATGGCAAATTCCAAGCAAAACAACTGATTCCCCCCTCCCCCCAAAACTATAAATTTCTTGGAACAAGTAAGAAAGATAATAAGCAATTACGCAGTTTAGAAAAGTAGTCATTGGGGATTTAGATATGCAAGATCTAATGTTAGATGTCCCAAGGAGTTTCAGTCTAGGACATAAATTCAAAACAAAAGCCTGTGTTATTAAGTAATTCTAAGGTAGGTGTGTGTGTGTGTGTGTGTGTGTGTGTGTGTGTGTATGTGTGTATGTGTGTGTGTGCGCGCGCCTGCATGTGTGTGTTTTACTGTATAGTTCAGTGATCAGTACTGGGCCCAAAAATGTTGCTAGCAGTAATGCTTTTAGTATAAGTGAATATCAATATCAGTTTGCTCAACAGTTTGCAGTATCTTTTTTTTTTGAATTAGCATTCCAGGTCTACAAACACTGAGACCCAAAAATATATGGAGGCTGGGTGTGACTATTCACAATTCCATCCTTTGTCAGAATAGAAACCTTCCTCTGTGTTACCCGTGTCTATTGTTCATTTCCCTTTCATTCTGAGGCCCCACTCAGCCCAGAGGGGCTGCTCTTCTCTAAGTCAGTCAACCCTGAAGCAAGAACTTACTGATGAAAGCTTTAAAACTGCAAGCCAACCAGTATAGACCTTCTCTATGTGAATCCCAGACTCTATTCATGTGCCCTGTCAGCCAGACCATTAGGATTACCTCAGAGAATTCAGGCACAATCCTAACCAGCCACTCTAGATACTATTTAACTTCCTTTCTCGTACATTTTTTTTGTAGAACTCTTTTTTTTGGGGGGGGGTTGTTGAGAGAGGGTTTCTCTGTATAGCCCTGGCTGTGCTGGAACTCACTCTGTAGATCAGGCTGGCCTCGAACTCAGAAACCAGCCTGCCTCTGCTTCCCAAGTGCTGGAATTAAAGGCATGCACCACCACTGCCTGTTTGAGTGAGGGGTTCTTGTCCACAGCTTGCCATCCTCCTCCTCATGACTATATGATAATTTTTAAAGTATATGGATGCACCTGCTTCTCCCTCCCAGAAACCAAGTGCCATTGTCTTGTGATCATTGGATACAACAAACTATGTCTTCAGATGCAGAGCCATCTTCTCTGCTGACCTCGTCACATTTAAATAACAAAACACTGGCCTGGCAGTGGTGGTGCATGCCTTTAATCCCAGCATTTGGGAGGCAGAGGCAGGTGGATTTCTGAGTTCAAGGCCAGCCTGGTCTACAGAGTGAGTTCCAGAACAGCCAGGGCTACACAGAGAAACCCTGTCTCAAAAAACAAAGATAAATAAATAAATAAATAAATAAACAAAACATGTTTTACAATGTCATTTTCCCTGACCTCTAGTAGGAAGAAGTACCACCATCCTTTTCTCAATGGATCTGCACCATCTCCTCCATAAACTCCAGAACACTTACTAGTTTATAAAACAATTTACGAATGCCAATCTTTTTGTTGCTTGCTGAACAGCAGTACCTTTGTAATAGTAATGTCAACCTCTCTGGAAACAGACTATATCTGAGCAAGAGCACCAGGTGATAACATAGAGGTCTAGCTGGAAAGAAGCTTCCCTCAAGGTTCCTTGGGCCAGTTTTTACTGTCTTTAGCTCTAGCTCTGGAGGGTAGCCTAATATCCAAACACTCAAAGCGTGTTTGCCAGTAACTCACAGAAGTCCAGAGATCATAAATAGCATTCTAGTTTGCTTTTTCCTGAAATGATAAAATACTGTTATAAAAAAGCAGAGTTCTGGAAGAGTTATTTTTGGCTTATGGTTTCAGGAGGAAGGAGTCCATAATGTCAAGAGGCAGCTAGAGTATGGATATGGAAACATCTTCAAATGAGTGCAGAGAGCATACAGAATAAACTGGAACTGAAGCAAACTTAAACCTCTCAAGGCCACCCTGAGCACTTTCTCCAACAAGTCCCCACATTCTAAATATTCCATAATCTCCCCATATTGCCACCAACTAGGGTGCAAGAGTTCAAATATCTATGAAAGACATTCTTCATTCAAAATAATACAAATATAGAGAGGGAAAGGGCTCAAGGGAGAAAAAAATACAAACAAATGCCAATTCAACCCAACCCAAACAAACAAAGCAACCAACCAAAACAAACAAACAAAACCTTGCCAGAGTTGGGAACACTGAGAATGCCAAGAAGAATGGAAATCATGAATGCTTGCTGTAGGTTTAAAGGAAATAGTAACCCTGTCTCCCAACCTGTCCCTTCCTGTGTGGGAACCGTATTCTCTAGCTCAGCAATTAGTCTTCCATTAGAGTCAGGTGTGAGTTGTGGCCTTGAGCAATTAGACAGAATGAGATGGAGCTGTGCTTTGTTCACGAGACCCCACTGTCAGAGTGTGGCTACCTTGATGTCTAATTTCAAAACCTCCCAACATCTTCAGCTTACAAACATTGCTCTGAGTGTCTGACTTATTTCTAGACCCTGAAAATGAGCATGGGTTATGGCTTTCTCAGTTATCAATACCACACACTTTTTCATCTTTCCCCTTTCCCATATCTCACCCCAGATACTCCTTTACAAACTTAACCAAAATACCATAAGTACATCCATAGTTTATTCTGTCACATTAAGCATATGCTAAGAAGAGAGAGAGCCAACTTAAACATTTGTAATCTCTAAAATGTTGTTTCTTTTAAACTTGAGACTCATAAAAAGGATATTTAAATGAAACTGCAATTAGAAAGGTTAATGTGATTAAGAATAAAGTGATTCTTAAATATGCTAATATATCTAAAATGTGTAAGGAAGATAGAACTGAAGGATGACAAGTATATTCAAAGTGGTAAGTTCCGTGGAGTAGAGGTATAAAATGTCCAGGAACAATGTTTCTCATAGCCTTTATTTAAAGCCTAAAATAAAAATGGTCAGCTGTTGACAATCCAGCAGGCAGGTTGTGGAGAGAGCAAGCAACCACAGTGAAAAAGCATGAGGCTTTCCTCTGCCTCTTCTCACAGAGTCTCTGCCCTCTTGACGTAGAAATATTACCTGAAATCTGGCCTCCTTTGATATGTCTGATTCTAGTACATTTCACTTATAATCAGCTATGAAGTTTGTCAGTGTTGTCAGAGTTAAGCCCTTATGTTGAATGTGAATGCAACATAGTAAAAGTCAAACTGGTTCAAGTCCCAAATGCAGACTTAAGGTTCTGCTCTGGCATGAACTATAATTGCTTAACTTCTCTCTATCTTGTTTCCTAACTAGGTATCTTTATGGGAAATTGAATACTGATAGAGGTTTCACCGAAGAGAAGCCTCACTTGGCCTTGGCTGGTGCCCTTGTCCAGTGTGTACTGTCTTTACCTCTGGATGGCCACCCCACTATCTGAACACCCCAGGGTATTTTTCAGTACCTCATAGGACCATAGTCTCTTCAGCCTGTCTTGATAAAGGGTGTAGTGCAGTGGACAGATCGTCAATGGCTCCCAGACTGTGAAACTCCTTCCTTTCTTTTGCTTGAAATATGTACTAGGGTGAGATAAGTGTTAGTTTTTTTTATGTCTTAGTAATTAGTTAAATATTAACATAAGTGCCCAAAATAGGCTGTGAAGGGCAGTAAATTGTTTTTAAACCACCAAGATATGTCAACTCATCACTGTTAAATATAGTCACAAATAAATTCTCAGTGTTGCTAAGCAGCAATAGCTATATATAATGCAATATTTTCCTTTGCTTTTAGAGCATAGAACAGGAATCCCTGAAGTCATCATAGGAATATGTATATGGAAGTGTAGATCATGTTACTCCTTATTATAACTTCTCTCCGAAACCTCAACCCAATAGGACAATGAAACTCCTCCCTAGTATCTTCAGTATACCAAGATGTGTGGTCCGGGATTATCACTGTCATCTTCAGGAAAGTCTACCACAGCAAGAGGTTCAGTAAGTACAACAGTAGAAGTTGACAAACCAAACCTGAGGTACTCCCCATGTGTGACCCTGAGGTAGCTATTTAGCATATGGCATTTTCAGATTCCGAGAAAAGATAATAAACATGACGTGGGATCACCAGAAGACTAGAGAATGTGGACACGAACACTTCTTACCCAAGAACTGATATTTATAATATTTACCCTGTGCAGTGTTTGCTTAAAGAGGTGTTTCATTTCTGTATGTGTCTTAAATTCTCTATAGTGCACCTTCAAAAGCACAAAATCTATCTGTAGTACTTCTGAATATTTCCTATTCAGTATACCAGATGCTAAATCTGTGTAAAACTAAGTTTCACAACCCTAAAAGCAGAAGTGCCTTGAAAGCCCCCAGTATAGCCAAACAAGAAGAAATGGGGTGGTGCTTTTGTTAGTTGGTTGACTTGGGTAGATTTGAGAGTTATAGTGTTTTGTGATTTTTCTTTCTTCTAAAGAGACATACAATATTACTTTGTAGGTTAAGATGGCCTCAAACTCACAATCTTACTGCCATTGTCTCCCCAGGTGTGTTCCCCATGGCAAACAAGATTATGTTTTAATTGCAAAACTATAAATGAAAGTTAAACTAGTATCAAAAATAAGGAGAAGAATGGTTAAGAGTTTTGAGGTGGCTGGTTTGGAGGGTGTGGGTGTCTCTAGAATGAGTTAATAAAATGAAATGAGGTAGGATAGTGGGCTGCCTGGGAGGAGCAGCTTCACAAATAGTGACAGATCTTCTGGAATCCAGGATGAGTCTGAGAAGAACATCTTCAGAGGCTACACAGAGGTCACAGAAATTGGGACTCGTGAAAAGGCTAGAGAGAGCAGGAGGGGCTGCAGAACCTGAGCTGGGCTCTGCAAGCTCCATGTGGTACAGCATCACCCCAAAGTAAGAAAACACAGAAGGTGCCAAGCCTTAGTTTCCAAGAACAGGCAGTGAGTTAGCTCTGGCCTAGAAGCAGCACTATTTTAAGAAAAATACCCACGTAAGTATAAAAATAATCATCTTTATTTTTTGAGATATATCAGCTTTGTATTAAGGGCAGATAATGTTATATCTCAACAAATAAATATGTCAGCAGCCTAGATTTACGAAACCAGTAATGACCACAAGGGCAATCTAACATGCCATGCTAGTGTACTGTCTACAAAGATTATTTTTAATATCTCTAAAGGACAAAGAAGAAAAAGAAAGTTGGGAGTATCTGCCTGGAAAACGGCTGCTCTTTCTGATGAGCAGAAAATATACTAATATGATGTTAAGAGACATATGGTTACTAGAATAACTTAGTGTTTTCAATCCACCAAAGCCCCTGGGAGTCAAGAGACCATTCTTAATCTTGAACAAAAAACTTATTCTATGACTTTGATTGCCCAAGGCTAAGAAGCTAGAGAAAGAAACAGGCCCTGAATGTGAAGCCATGGATTCCATCTTTTTGTCTACATGCACTGAGAGTATGACCATCGACTAAACGCAAGTTCCTATCCATGTCCCCACACACAAACACTGCACCCTAAAGTGACTTTGGGGAGATGCTAACTCTGGAGCTGAACTACCCCAACCTTTTACATGAATTTCAGTTAGACCCAGAAGATTACAGATTTAGCATAAGTCAAATGGTCATAATCTGCTGGTAGACAGATGCCCATGTATATTCCAACATCTTTGCATCTTTAAATTTTATCCCTAAGACCTTTAAGATGGATAAAGTTCATGTAGCTTATATAAACATTTTAATATGGGTTGTTCTATTTTTTTTTAAAGATCTAAATGCCATAGTCTGGGATTTGTCTCTCTTTAACTTTCTCTATTTAACTGAAGAGGCAGCAGCTCTGCAGATCAGCCCTCTACCAACACCAAATGATGCTGCCTCCAAAGGAGGCAGACAACACCTCCTGGGAAATACTTATCTATTGCTTCAATCAATTTGAGTGGCAGAAGGGGGTCCAAACCGACTAGTGAGCCATTCCATCTATGAACTTAGAAACACCAGGCTCTTCATAAGACATTTACTATGTAGACTTTGTCTGATGAAATCCAGAATCTTAGTTACCGCTTCACTTGGGGCTGATACTCACATATATTTTTCCTTGTTTCTTACTCTTTAGTTTTCTAAATTTATGCCAACAGTTTAGTTAAGAAACTGTTGGTCTTCAGGCACTGGGATGGTCAGAAATCTAGCCATCCATTTCAGAATTTTGTGAGAAACCTTCTTTTATGCATTTAGTTTCTTGTGATTTCTGTTATTTGAACATACAAACATGGATTTCAGACCTGAAACACTAGGGTTGTTGAGTATAAAAAGATTACTATCAAAGTTAGGCCAAGGACTTCTTAGGAAGTATCCCTACTTTTCCCTATATTCTATCATCTTCCCTTTTGCAATGCCCAAGTCAGGATGACTCCTGTGCCCTGAAAGACCAGATATACATGTATTATCTGTTTAAGTACATATCATAAAACCAACCACAGAAAGACTCACAGACTTTCTCAAGGTCACGCAGATCAAGGCAGAGCCAAACTCATTGAGCTCACCACCACCACCAAGCACAGGAGCTTGGATTTCTTCTCTTCTGAAGACTGCTGAACAGCATCATATGACAATAAGTATGTCAGTACCCATATCTTCAAAAGCATCACCTCACTCTCTGAAACACAATGTTCTCTAGCAAAAAGGCTAGGAATCAAAGCTTGAGGACCCCATGGAGACCTGACAAAGTAGAATTTTTTTCCCCTGCAGACTTGTATGTCTAACACCCCCAGAGTGAGGGATGATGTCAGTTCAAAGTAACTTACCCAAATCTGAAGTTTGATTCTCTTCTCATTTTTGAACACAGTTTTTACTTTGAAATCGATGCCGACCGTGCTGACGAATGCAGATGTAAAGGAGTCATCAGCATAGCGGAACAGGAAAGATGTTTTGCCCACACTGCTATTGCCAATGATCAGCAACTTGAACATGTAGTCGAAGTTCTGGTCAGAAGAGTCTTTCTGACCAAACCTGGCATCTTGTGCAGAGGCCATCTGTGGGGGAAGCGAGTTTGGATCAGTTTCCCATTTGATATGAAGCAGACTCATTATTGCTCTTGCCAGAAACAGATGTCAGAGACTCGGGAAGCAAGGAGACAGCCCTCCCCAATCCCCTCTGATGCTGGTATCCATGGTAATAATTCCCAGCTGGAAAACAGAATAGCAAATCTTACAGCTCTTTCCAGCTGTGTTGGTGCTTGTCACTCTTGAGCATTCACAAGCAATCAAAGGCACCAAAGGCATCATCTCTCAAAGAAACATGAAAAGCAAAGCTATGAGGAATTTGCAGGGCATGAGGGCTCTGAAACTTTGTAATCTCAGTTAGAGGGACTCCAAACTGACTGAACAGGGCTGGCTTCTCTTCCAAAAATGTGATTATTAGTCTTTCCTAGAAAAAATAAATTCTAAGCACGTTTCTATTTCATCTTCTAACTTTGTATCAAATCAGCATCCCAACTTATATGCCAGTGTCCTTAAGACTAAAAAAAATAATAATGATAAATTTGTATGGTTCCAAATGTACCAGGCATTGCTCATTTATTTAGCCTTCATATGAGGGCTAAATATGAGGTAGGTACCTTATATAAACTGGAAATATGAGATAATGCACTCAAGTTTATTCAGACAGAAGTAATAAATGTAGACTTCTAAAACTAGGCAGTTGGTGCTAGGGAACACATACCTGACCTCTGCCCTATTTCCCAGTGACATCCATATAATAAGCACAGTACTCCAATAGGGCATGTGGGAGACATTTCTTGACAGGAGCACGGTGAACCCTAGCTGGTTTCAAGCACTGATTCTGTTACGTACCATCTCTGTGAACTTAGCTTTTTTGATTTTTAATTTTCTTCATTGTATAGTTGTTTTACTCTCTAAGAACATGTACATGAACATAATACATTTTGTGGACTTATTTTAATTGATATGCTACAGTTCCCCCTTTCACATGTAATAAAAGTGATAGGATACAGTACCTACCCAGAATGCTCATGAAAATAATAGGAAACATACGTCTGTAAATTAGATCTGTAACTAGGTAGAGAGTCAAGATTAGTTTGTTGTTAAGTATAAATGCCTTAGGTAGATGTTTATTCTTCCTTGTTTTCTTGATAATTTTACTATCTATAAAAACAGTATTGTATCACTTCTAAGTACCAGTCTGGCTCTGGACAGAAAGGAAGCATTTGCTTCAGCACCTTTCTGACGCTATGAATTATTTGGCAATTGTTCTGTTAGTCAATGTGCTAGCCACAAAGAACATATGGCAATTTAAACCATACTAAAATTAAACAGAATTTAAAATGTAGTTTTTAAAAATCACACTCGCTACATTTCAAGCATGAAAACCCCCACACATACCCAGCAGCCAATGTTATATATTTGGATAGTTATATACAAAACAACAGCCTTCTTGCTTTGAGTTCTGCTGAAAATGCTAGGCTGGGCAGTCTGTCTTCCCATAAAAGCTGGATAATATTCTTTATATCTCCTCTTGAGAAATGCTATGAGTTCAGTATGGCTTGGTGGTCCTACGATGGAAGGTTGGTTTTCCATCTGAGGTGGTAAGAACTTTAAATGGTGGAACCCAGGATGAAACAGGTCACTGTGAACACTATTCTCAGAAGAGAATAATGCAAACTCTCAAGGAACCTTGCTTAATTTCCACAAAAACATGTCTCTACAACAACGACAACAACAACAACAAACTTGGCCTTGAATCTCTCTGGCTTCCTATCTCAATCAGTTATTTCTGACTCTTACATGTATTCACATCATGATGCCATCCTGCATTCTGTGACAGAGCTAGAAGACCATCCCTAGAGGGCCTACAGAGGCTGACACCATGTACTTGAACCTCTAAAATGTGTGCTTGACATGCCCTGTTTCTTTTTAAAGTATCCAGCACCAGGTGTTTTATGGCAGCAACAGAAAATGGAATAATCCTAGAAGAAAGTACAAAAGAAGCTCCAGTAGTGGGTAGACTGTCAAAACAATAAATAGCACTTGGGCTCATCTGAGACACTGAGGATGATGTTAATTGCCTGAAGCCAGGAGAGACAGAGTTGAGGAGGAAGTCACAGCAGAAAGCAGGGAATGAGATACTGAGAGAACATACTACCCTTCTCCACATATTTCCTCTGTGCAGGAGAGTGTAATTATTTGTATAAAAGTAACACAAAGGGAATTTCTGTGTATCACAGAAGTTAAAGGTGACAAAAATTCTGATTGAACTTCATATTCTTTAGACTAATATAGATGTAAGCATTTCTTGTATTTCCAGGTGATCACAACAGCACATCCAGGGAAAGGTGAAAATTTGTAGGGAGTGTTTCCTACTGTGTTAGTCCTGGGCCCATAAACAGACAGCATCACCTTCCTTGCAAGATACCACTGTTAATAAAGTTTTATTGGTTCTAAAAACTGAAGCAATACAGGCATCATGAATATAGAGAGTTTTAAATGTAATTATGAGGATTTAGTTGGGGACATAAGATTTATCTAGGAAATACCAGCTATAAGTTCAAGAGCTAATGTAGTTGTGTGTTGGAAGTGAACCACAGGATGGAAAGGCATTCAGAATGAGAACAGTGGCCCTGGGGGACTGTGCAGATCCAGATGAATTCTCCTGTTGGCAAATATTTGGAAACTTTTTCTTATACTTTTATTTTCTCATTTCTTCCTTCCATCCCTTCCTTTCCTTTCTCCTCCTTTTCTCCTTCTCCTTCTTCCTTCATTTCTTTTGTTTTCCTTTTTTTAAAAAAAGACAGACCGGTATGTTACACAGACTGCAGACTGGCTTCAAACCCCTGGTTTCAAGGGGTCAGTCTTCCTGCCTCAGCTTCCCAAGTGAGGAATTAATTATAAAAAAGTCCAATCCATTTACTTTAAAGATTATTCTTTCTCTCTCTCTCTCTCTCTCTCTCTCTCTCTCTCTCTCACACACACACACACACACACACACACACACACACACACACACGGTTTATATCATCAGTAAAGTATACAAAATCACAAATGTCCACATGAGAATGAGACATCTTTAATCTCTTGCTAAGAACAAAAAATCATTTGCTCAGTCTGCAACTGCATTTGAATGTCACTGGGGCTTAGCCACAATCGCTATGTGAATTTACTGACATTTCTAAATACTAAGCTATGTAGATGTTCTAGAAATTTTAATGGGAGAATAGAACCGAAACTTAAAAATATGGATAGGCAGTAAGTTACCTACTAGACAGCAACTCAGTTTTCATAAAACATAAATTACTAATGCCTCAGATAGCATTGATTTTGACATTTAAAAACAAGAAAGAATCATGGGGTTACAAAGACCCTTCAGCACAGGGCTGTGCACCACCAATGCCATGAGACACTTCTGTGCTCTCTTTACATCTCGAGTAGTGTCCTAACCACACACTGCATGCAGTAGGTCCACTGCTACAATCTGCTGTACTGCAGAACAGTTCCAACACACTGTGAAATTCTTCCTTGTTTTAGGTGGAAACATACCTCCTTATAGCCTCTACCTCAGGGTTTTTAGATGATGCCTTATGGATCAAGAGTCAGTTTCTTTTGCACCTGAGGGAACTTGAGGCACCTAACGAATGAGCATCCATTCTATGTGTTTTTCTTCTTCCTACTTATGGTGGTTTGAATATGCTTGGCCCAGGGAGCAGCACTGTAAGGAGGTATGGCCTTATTGGAGTAGGTATGGTGTTGTTGGAGATATGGCCTTGTTAGAGGTGTGGCCTTGTTGGAGGTGTGGCCTTGTTGGAGGTATGGCCTTGTTAGAGGTGTGGCCTTGTTGGAGGTGTGGCCTTGTTGGAGGTATGGCCTTGTTAGAGGTGGCCTTCTTGGCCACTGTGAAGGTGGGCTTTAAGACTCTCCTTCTAGATCCCAGGAGTCAGTCTTCTCCTAGCAGCCTTAAGATGAAGATGTAGAACTCTTAGCTTCTCCTGGACCATGCCTACCTGGATGCTGCCATACTTTCTGCCATGATAATGGACTGAACCTCTGAACCAGTAAGCCAGCCTCAATTAAACATTGTTCTTACAAAAGTTGCCTTGGTCATGGTGTCTCCTCACAGCAATGGAAACCCTAACTAAGACATGCTTGATAATTTCAGTTCCTTTTGCCCTTCTTCCTACTCCAGGACACGCTTGAAAAATCCCACACATCCTGCTCGATTAAAACTGACAGGTTTCTGCAGATTGTCTGGCTCCCTTGTGTGTCTGGCTCCCAAGATCAGTGGAATGTTCCCAGTCTTTATTTGGTCAGTTCACAGTGCAATGAGAGTATTACATCCTATCCGTCACACATCACAGCAAAGTCTCCTGAAGTGCACTGCACCCTTTTCTGTTACGTTGTTGACTGTTATGATCACTAGTCTCACTATCTTCCCACTGTACTTGGTAATTTACTATCAGTGAACCTTTACATTTAATGTACCCTGCTGTCTTCATTTAAAACTTCAATTATGATCTGATAATTTTAATGCCATTTCATTCAACAAAGGTTACCCCTTTCAGAGTTGGTTATATATCTAAGTTCTATCACTAACATAGTTTAGTAAGACCATAATCAAAAGATGAATCAGTTTGTACACAAAGAACAATGAACTTTTCAACCTACTGAATACACAAACCTTTGGATAAGGCCATCACCGTTCATCGCTATGGAGCACAGAATGCTTGGTGCTCATCTTGTACTCTTAAGAGCTGATGCCTTCACGAGGACACTACACCATCTCCCTAAGGTCCTATGCTTTGATAAAGAATGGATCATGCACTAAACTAAAGTGCTATTATAAATCCCAGTTTTGCATCCCCACAATTCCTACTAACTAGAGACCAAACAAACAACTTCTTATCACCACAAAGAACCACAGCCTAGGTCAAAAGTTTTGAAATTTGAAATCTTAAAACAAATGAGAAAATCAAATTACTTTCAAAGAGTTACCCACATAGTTGTAACCTCTGAACTACCCTAAGACATTTTATGGATATGGTGAGAAAAACAAAATGAAGTCATCTTGAAGTTATTGTTTACCTCCCACTACTGATAATGGCCTGGGGGTACATGGGAAGATGAATGAATGAATGGTACATTTTGTTTTAAATTCACCTTTGAAATTAGAAAGGTGAATCTGAGGATGGAACCTGTATGTTCAAAGCTAAGAAGCAGAGTAGTTTTATATCACAATCATTATCACTAAAAAAATTAACATCAGTAGCTCTATGATGTTATTATTCCAGGCAACATAAAGGAAAAGATTTTAAAAAATGAAGTCAAGAATATTAACAGAATTGCTAAAAACATGCCATTTATATCCTGTACTGTCCCTCAGAGTGAAAGCTCTCCGTTGTGCACAAATGTATCTTTTTCCCAGTCTGTCTCTGGGAATGCGTTAGACTTTTGATGCTCTGCAGTCTCTGGCCAGTACTTCATCCATGGGACTTCTACTGTTTGCTCTACTTGGATCTGGCTGAAAAGTGGCAAGATATTACCCATACCAGGCTCACACCTCAGCATGGAGCTGAGAGGATACTTTCTAGTATATGGGAAATGGCTAAGACATAGGAGACTAAACTCCTACCCTGGTTCTAAAGCAAAGAGCTTAGGGAAACTGTGGCAGCTTTCAGAAATCATTGTCTCTTTACCTAAGCAGAGAATGCATTTCCCACAGGACTCTTGGAAGAATGTCTATGATACCTTGCCAACTGACATACATTTCAAGGATGCAAATCTCCACTCATGTTAAGGGATCACTGTGTTCTTTTCTCACAGTTTTCTTTAATTCCTCCATTTTCTCTACTTATACATAATTTCTTGAATAGATACTGATAGCCCATAGCTCATGTACAGAACACACAATTGATAACAGCACTACCCAGAAGGACCCGCTGTACCATGTGCTTCACACATGCTCACACATAACCTTTTCACCATGCCCAGAAGGTTTCATCAATAGCATCCTCATTTTATAGACAGACTGGTATAGTTCAAGGTGATTGTTTCCCCTCCTAATGCTAGAACCATGAGAATGTCCTTCTCTGATCTTTACTCTGAGGTGAAGTTCACACAACTGAAGATGGGAACCCTTTGGCATTTGGCTCTTGGATGTGTTGACACTGATCATCCAGCAGTTTATTAGATGTAGTTTTGATCCTCCCCCAAACCATCACCTACATAATGTTTTGTGTGACAGTTTTCATTCTGTGAAGATGTGATTCTCTGTGTTCAACTATCTATCTTGTCCCACAGACAGCAGATGACACTGTTTGCTGAAATTCTTTCGTGGAACAAAGAGATTTTGATTTTTCAAATTCTTATTATTTTTGGATGACAACTTGACTAATCCCTGGAATTAACAAATCCCAAGATGCTTGGCACACTTATGAGTAATATTTAGTTAATTGAGTCATTTGAGGTAGGAAGACCCACCTTAAATCTCTATTACTTGAGGGCAGAAGAAAAACCTTTAATCTGAGACACACCTCCTCATGGCAGCCTATATACAGGACAAAAGAGAAGGAAGCATTTGTTCTTTGGCTTCTTGCTTTTGGCCTTGATGACAAGTCCATTTCCTCACTGGCACTAGAGCCTACTTCTTTGGAATTCCAGTATCTAGTAAAGACCAGCTGAGACACTCAGCCTTGTAGACTGAACAACTACTAGATTCTTGAGTTTTCCTTTGGTAGATAGCCATTGTTGGACTAGATAGATTACAGCCATAAGCCACACTAACGTGTGTGTGTGTGTGTGTGTGTGTGTGTGTGTGTGTGTGTGTGTAATCATTCATTCTATCAGTTCTGTTTCTCTAGAAAACTCTGACTAATGCAAGTCTAGTCAATTTGGTTGTTGTGTAAAGACAAGAATGATACCTGAGCATATTCCCTGCGGTAGCAGAAATTATCATTCCAATTTTGAAGCTGTAGAAAGGAAGGCCAAGTGAAAGCAACCACATTTTGTAAGATATCTCAACGTCTCAGCATGAGTGCTGAGCCCTCACTGCCTAGACCAAATACACTTTTAATGTAATATGTATTTTGACAATATTGTGTTGTGGCATGGCCTTAATGACCATGATTCATTATGACCAATGGTTACCTATATGATCAATTACCTTAATGACCAATTGTTACCTATAATCCAAGGGTTTTGTGGCATGCAGCAGGGTTGGCTTTTTTTGTTTGTTTGGTTAGTTGGTTGTTTTCTTTTTTGTTGTTGTTTGTTTGTTTTGTTTTGATGCTACACCACCAAGCTCAGTATATAACTAGTCACTCCAGTTATGGTTGGCATGGAGCAAAAGAGATGTTGTGATTCCAAACTCCAAATTCTTCCCAAGAGCCAGGGAACTATCTTCCTGATATGCAGGTTTGATGGAGGAATAAAAAATTTAAAAAAGATAAATTCCTCAAGTAATTTTGATATTTACAGTTGCTATACACAGTTGTCAATTCTTAAAGATGAAAACCCTTTTCAGTAGCAAAATGTAAAGGAAATATAAAAATTTTTCATGTAGCTATAGATGGAATTCATATAAGGTGTCTTATCATTTCTTGGCAGCAGTATCCAATGCAGTGTTCTCAAATACATGTTTATATTTTGATATATTTTTATTCTGTGATATAAATTTAAACCTTCACAGGCTACACTAGATTCAAGGTCAACAGATGTATGGAAATGAACCCTAAATATGCAAAATTGAAGTATTCAGGGTGAGGCCAAGAAGTGATCATCTCAAAGACCCCCAGGATGGCTCTTTTGATCAGTCCAACATGAAACCCATTTGTGAAAGCCTTCATACAGAGGCCAGGGCAGGCTCATATGGTTCTCGGGCATCTGCACAAAAGAAGGCTGAGTAAATTGACATTTAATCTAAGCTCCTTAGGACCACAGAAATATGATTCTAAAGGTCCATAAGAGCTCCTGTTTTGACCAGTTACCCCTTCTGGTGACAGCGACATGCCACTATTTTAACACTGAGTGTGTCAGAAAATGTTCAGCATCCTACAGTGCCAAGCCTGTGCAAACAAGCTGATTCTGGGAAATGGCTTCTCCTTCAATTATCTATGCTTTGTAACAGTCAGAACCTTCTGTGAACTGGTGTTTTAAGCCACTGTAAGCACTATCAGAGTAGGAAGGGCTGACCCAGTAAGAATCTGTTACTACATTCTCAGAGCATGTGCAAGCATTCCACTGAGCTCTGTAGAAGGTAGCCAAAGCTTTTTCAGCAGGAGCCTTTAAACAAAATAACACTGTAGAACCTTACCTCACTTTTATTAAAAAGCCCTAAAAGCTGATACCCAGTGTCTGACTTGAGATGGCAAAATAAATGAATAAATAAATGAATACAAATATTTCATGTAAGAAGAGTATGTCTTCTTTAAATCATAGGAAGCAAAACAGAACAGATACAGTCAGCACTATGCAATATAAGGAAAACCTCTGGAAAACCTTTTTGCTGGAGAAAAATAAGCCTAAATTTTATTTCTAATATATTGTTTTCCAACAAGCTTTAGTCTTTAAGGACCTTGAAGGCATTACACACTTGTAATACTTTAAAACAGTCAGGGGCACCCTGGAAGAATGCCTATTCCTTCTGGTTCTGGACATCTCCCCTTATTCCATTCATCAAGGCAGCACTTGTGTTGGGCATTCATTAGGTCAGAGCCTTGTTGCCCACACATTTCTAAGAAAAAGAACTATCTGGACCACCCTTGAGGAATCTATAGTCAATGTACCTGCATTTCCAGATTGTAGCGTTCCTAACTGAAGAAGATATCCCTGCTTCTCACCTGAAAGATGCTAGTCTGTATCTATAAACAATGAGTCTACACCTCACTGTGTACATTTATGCATGCATGTTCACCAGCCCGACCATGCCTCTGCCATCCTTTTGATCAGTTGTCCCTCTCAGACAGGTGTTCACTGAATCAACCTTTCAAGGAATATCTATATTTTAATGCTAATATCATAAGTTAGGATGATATGAGAATCACTATTTGCCAACTGGTACTCAACATAGCTTTTCATTAAGCTCATTAAGGCTCTACAGGTTATGGCCACTGGGACAGAAATTATCTATCTTCTGGCTTAGATTACAAGATTCTCAAGTTGATAAGATCATATATGCATCAAGGCCACCAGGTAGATGACAAGTCACACAAGAATCTTTGATGGACTACATTTAACCTAATAGCAGAAGACAGACAAAAGGCTTCCAGCCCCTCTTTAGGTTACATTATGATTTTGTTTTGAGATAAGAAAAGCTAGGGTATGGGAGGTAAATGTCATTGTTCCAGTCTTTTGTCATGAGGTCAAGTACATACAAACTATTATACTTTTTTTTTTAATATCATAGTACTATACTCTATCTGACTTAGACTTTTCCAGCATTTGCTAGAGGCTGGGACACATGGTCATTCACCTCTATGATTTGATTGTTCACTGTGTGTGTGTGCGTGTGTGTGTTTCATGATCTCATTGAAATCAACATGACACTTCAAACCATTATGAGCTATATCAACATTGCATAAAGCTTTCTTTGTCTATAGAGAGGAAGCTATTAAAGAAAATATTATTTAGCAAAAGAAATGACATTTTAATTTTGTTTTAGAATTACATACCTTGCTGAAATTTTATAAGGACCTTGAAGCCTACAATTTCTATTTTAAGATATAAGAAGTACAGCAACAAAAAAGCCATGAATCAATAGAGAAATAGTAAAACAGAAATGCTGAAATGCAAACATTAATATTCACACTCAAAATTCATGAAGTATAATCAAAGTGTTAGGGCTATGGTTTAATTTCTATACCTTTTTATTATAAGAAGCTCAGATCATCACATTTCTTCTTAGCTTTGCTGAACAATGCTACAAATGAGCCTCATTAAACTCTTCTAATACTCTAATCTCTCAACCCAAGAATGCTCATTTATCTTTAGTTTGTAACATAACCTGTTTCTAGTCTAAATGGAGCCAATTGTGAGCCTAAATGGAAGAGTACAATGACTGAAATGGATGACCCCTGGGTTTGAGTTAACAAAACACTGTACATCACAGAAGAGTCACTAAACTTGAAAGTGAATCACTAGAAAACAAAGTGTAACAAAGAAAACATGAAAACTAAAATAAGCAGAGTGCCTGTAGTTGCTGGGTCAGTATCAGAACTCTAACTTCCATGTAACTGAAGCCTTAAAGGGAAAGGTGGAGAACGATGGTATAGGAATATAGTTGATGATATAATGACTAAATAGTTTTTAATTCATTGGAATATGTAAGTGTTCATGTGGGAGAAGGTCAGTTCTACCTTCTAATTTGACAAACTACAAAGGAAAATACGTATGACAAAGATAAGTAGAAATATATTCAAAGCAAACAAAAATGACATATATGAAGTAAGGCACAATATATGAAGAGTAGATGATTCTACAAAAGCCAGTGGACAAAGAAATAGCATGCTGAAAATCTCAGAGGAATTAAAAAGTCCTAGTCTAAGTTCAAGGCAAAATTTACCAAAAAAAAAAAAAAGATAGAAAGAAATGAAGAAAGAAAGAAAGAAAGAAAGGAAGGAAGAAAGAAGGAAGGAAGGAAGGAAGGAAGGAAGGAAGGAAGGAAGGAAGGAAAGAAAGAAGAAAAGGAAGAAGAAAGAAAGAGAGAAACAAAGCCAAGAGTGAATGTGCTGACAAAAGGCTATATTATACATAAGGCTAAAGAAAAATGTAAGAAAATGATAAATGATATCATATAAAAACTAAGTTATTAGACATGGCAAATAGGTATCAGGAATGTGGTGTGTGTGTTTGTGTGTGTTTAATGAAAAACTACACATCACGTTTAAAGCTAAAATTATAAGTGCAAGTGAAATAGATATGAAATTATCTCATTTCAAATTCACTATACAGTACATGGAGTATTATAATATGAAGTCTAGGCAGGTTGTTTAGTTGTATATTATGTAGTCCTTTTAATAAAGACTAAAAAATGCAAAGTAATGCATTAAAAACATGCAAAGGAATTGAAATACCTAAAAATATTCAAGTAAGATGAAGATAGGAAAGGAGTAGCTGGGAAATAAAAGAAAAAACAAAACAAGAATAAGTAAACAACAAATATCAAAATGATTGGTTTAAATCCAATCATCATAATATATAAAATGAATCAAATGATAATAAGAGACAGATAATACACTATCAGACTGGGTACAGATGTGAAGTCCAAATATACATTGATCCCAAGATTCATATTGTAAGCATAAAGCCATGAAAGCTGCAAACTACATGCCTAACATAAAATATCATTAGAGCAAACCTGTATTGATAATATACAGTAATAAGGAGTATTACCAGAAATAAAGAAGGATATAGGACAGGAATAAATAGAGAAATTCTTCAGGAAGATACAACAGTTATAAATGTTTGTATATTTATTAACAAAGGTTCAGAATACATGAAAACTGAAACCAAAACCAAAAAGGAGAGAAAGATTACTTTGTTTGTATTTCTCAGGAATCGATATGATAAGTATGTTCAAAGTCAATAAGGACATGTAAGATCTTCATGACACTACGGATGACAAAATTGGCATTTAGACACTACACTTCACAACTACAGCTCACGTAAAGACAGACAGAATGCTCAAGTTATATCTCATTTCTGATCTAAAAATAAGCTGAATTCTTTCAAAAGACTGCATTCCTTAAAAATGTCCTCTACATGACATATAACTATAATTTAATGAGTTGTCAATATTAATGTAAGATCTGGATATACCAACCTGTCGTCAAAACACTCTAAGGAAATGAGCAGAGTTTGAAATGATATACAACCAAACAACGTGTTTAGAAACCTGTAAGTCTGTTCATAGCAATCTGTAGAGGGATTTTTTATCATTTTAATCATTATATGTGTTAGCAGAAAAGAAATAATCAAGCTCAGTAATGTTAACTCTAACATCAGGTTAGATGTTAATAATCTACTAGTGATGTTAACTAAGTGTCTACTAATATAAGAAATGTGAGTTTATTTTTTTAAGCCAAAATCAGTAAAATACAAAATAAGAGAAAAGACCAAAGGCTGTTCTTAGTAAACATCAATAACACTGGGAACTATCCAGGAAGAATGACAAGCAAAGCCAAGAGTATGGTCTACAACCCCAGCACTGGAAAGCTGAGTTGTTTCAATTTCAAGTCTCTGGGTTACATATCTTGGTCATTCCCAAGGTATGTGACACATCCCTTCAAATAACTGGTCATGTGGCCAGTTCCAGGGGCTCCAAAAACCAATGCAGAGTATTGGCATTGCTCTTCCATATCCATAAGAACTTGATGATAAGACAATTGTTGCTGAAGACACCACGATTTTATAAGGACTTAGATAACCCAAGCTAATCCTGATTGACAGCTTCCCCCTGCTTGCTGGCTCTCACTATACTGGAAGATGGTATTCAGACTACAGGAGAAGGAAAGTCATCATCAATCTCTAAATCTGTGAATCCTACAAACCACAATTCTGGTCTGGCAAGATACACCTATGAATGCAATAATGGTGTGAATGTTATAAACGTAACCAATTGCTTTTTATTATTGGCTTTAAGACTTAGTCCATTGGAGGGAATTCAAGGCTAGTACTGTATATCTGGCCAAGAACCTGCACTTGGGGAGCTCTAGGAGTGATTCTGCTACTATTTTGCTAAATAGATATCCTATCAAGCTTCCTTGTAAACACTTCTTTCTTTGCCCGTAGATTACTGCAGTTCTCACTCCTCACCTGAGAAGTGAATTCATAATGAATCCAAAAGTTACTGAACTTTTAAAGAGTAAAGATGGAAACCTATCCATGTGGCATCAAAGGCCATTTGCTGTTTAAGTTGTCTTTGCTTCCTATTTTTCTAAGTATGATACCTAAGCAACAAGCCGAAAAGAAATAGGGAAGACCGTCTCCCCCACATCAGCCACAAATCTTGGTGTTTGTAAAAGAGAAGGACTAAGTGTCCATTGCACAAAGGAGATGGATAGTTGCAGAGGATGAAAATAGTGAGGCATTCATGGATAATAAAGTGCAGGAATATCAAAACCTTTCCATAGCCAACGCAACAGTAATACTTAGACCTCAACTGTCTATCACTTGGTTTATGCATAGCAGGCCTGTATTGGCCATCTACCTTACTGTTTCCACCTCAGAGTCATCTTTGATCCATGTCTATATTCTTTTCTCACTTCTGCTTATCTAGAGCCAGTTCTTTCCAGGTTGTCCCATTGCTTCAGGACATCGTTTTGTTTGAAGTTCCTTTTTTAATATGATGGCTCTGCTTTTATCAGATAAACCTAGAATTAAATGCTAAATGTGAAAGACAAATGGATTCCACTTTAGTCCCGTATGAGACTAAAAAAATAACGAAGAAGATAGACAGCAAAACACCTATAACACAGTGGCCCTTCTCAAATATTTAGTTTAGTTCGTACAAGCTTATTTTAGAAACACAAAATAGAGCCAATATATTTTTCGTTCTTCCCAAACAAATGAGTGAGCAGCATTTATCCATCGTGTCCTCATTCTTTACATCACACATTTATCCCTTCAGGAGATAAGGGATAATAGGAGGAATAATATGAAAGTAATAGGAGGAATGACAAGAGATTTTTTTGACAGAAAGATCTGGAAGAATTTTAACTCTTCCATATTAGAGAAGTTATTTAATCTTCATAAGCTCTGTTAATCTTACTTTCAAGTTGGTAATGGTAAACTGTAGAATTTTAAAACTGATTTATAAATATTTTTGTTCACATATATAATGCATTTGAGGGTTTTGTACATACATACAAGTGGCATTATAATGCAGAGCACAGAGGTTGGCACAGGCAAGCACTGAAAAGCCAATTTTTCAGTTGGCTCCTGTATTAAAGTTGTTCACAAAGTCTTGCCCTCAATCACGAGGCCTACTGTTCTCTGTTTCATTTGGCTCCTAGGAGTTATTGATATGTTGAGGGAGAAGATTTAAACGACCACCTCCCATATTAATAAAAGTCATCATATTTGCCAAGTGCTGTCCTTGATTATCTATTTAGAAAGAAAACACAGTATCCGAGGCTATCATTATACATCATTGTAGCAGTCACTTCAAGAAACAAGTATTGCTTTATTTTCTAGAACTTGAGGGAAAAACGTTCTGTAGAAAATATTTACGTATCAAAGAAAATACAATGGACTGAACACAAAGCCATTTATATAAGAACATCAAATGCTTTATAATGGACATTGTGTATTTTTTCAAATAGCTTTATTTCAGAAAAACATAATATTTAGGAAGTTAGCTAATAAACTAAAAGCTCACTTTATTTCATATCAGCAGCTGAACTAAACACTCCAAAAAAGGAGAAAAACTCTCAAATAAGGGAAGTATAAAATGAACCTTGCCTCATGACTCATCCTTTGTAAATGTAAGTTAAGAAATATAATGTTTAGAATGATGGGATAGCTTATTCTTTAAAAGGAATAAGGTAATATCCAGTACTTCTCATGTTGCATCCTTGTGTGTCAACATTACATGAAATATGATTCTAGCTTAGAAAAATGGATCCTGAAAGAGTAATTGCTGCTTAAGAAAATCCTTAGTTACATTTATCCTCTGAGTTATTACATAATTTTAAAAATATGAAAATGATAGAAGTCACTATAGCAAGAATCTATTAAAATGAATTGTGTGTTCTTGGATTAAGTCCACTTTTCACAAGTCTAACATAATCACAATAGCTTTGGGGATGTTATATATTAAATTCCAAAGACATAATTTGGTGAATTAAAACATACCATAAATATGAAAGCACCTGTATCTAATCAGAAAATTAATTCGATGTTACCTAATTTTTACATTAATTTGCCATTAGAGTTTTCATTGAAATACACCTTTGACAATACCTAGTATATATCTAGTGGACATACACATGATAATTTAAAATATGTTCTAAAGCACTAACTCCATACAGTTCTGTTATATTTAATTACCTTTCTGAGCAGTCTAAGCAACACATAAAAATAGTATCAACATACAGTAGGAATCTTATTTGTCATTTGACTGAAAGATTTTAGAGCATCAACTTTAAATTCTAATGTACATAATTCTTTTTCATTTTTTTAAAAAATGGAAAACCATCAATTTAGGGGTCATAACATGGTATTTTGATATAAATCTGCACAGTGAAGTATGGCAACCCAATTTTTAAGACAACTGCTAATATATACTTATCATCAAATATTATTAATTGAGCTAGTTGGGTCTTAGCAAACACCTCCAGAATGGGAAATTACCATAAGCTAATAGACCTTGATTGCAACAGTCTTTATTGTCTGTCCACACTCGTTTTGCACAAGGTGGTATAATAAAAAGCTAACTCACAAACAGAAATATCCGATGTCACACAAAGGGCCCACTATTCCCAGCCCCAAATCAATTTTTCAATAACTCTTAATGTAATTTGAGGTCTTCCATTATATAATACTCCAGAAAACAATTAAATTCTATAGTGTTTTCATTTAACCATCCAGTTAGGATTCCTTAATATATACATAAAACTCATAAAATTAATTAAAAGTAAATGAAAGCAGATGAAAGCAGTCCTTGACTCATGAGGAAACCACGGGAAACGTTTGAGACTGGATAGTCAAATATTTATGTTGCTGAGTTTGCCAACAGAGGTGGATTCTGAAGGGAAGCAACACATTCCAAATGGATCGCTTTCTTATCTTCTCATCCCATTCATAAAACGCCCTTCTGTTATGCAATGGGACCATTTATCTTGGTCAATAAACATAGACTTATGTTTAGCTCTAACCAGTTGTACATAGGGAGGAGAAACAAAACTAGTCTTTACTTAAAAGCATAACTTAGGTGACTTTTCATTTCTGAAGGAAGTAAACCCGAAGGATGTGTGATTAAAATGTGGAATCCGGTGGTACAGTGAATGGCCACCTCACCGCAGGATTGTTGGGGAAGAGGGTCCTCGAAACTGATCCAGCCAGTTAATTAGACATAGATCAAGGATGGCATAGCTCTGAGATAACTGTAAATGTTTTTGCTCTTTATCTCTGATACTAAGACTCTAATCTCTTTATCTTTTTCTTTTCCTTTCTTCCTTCCTTTCTCTCTTTCTTTCTTTCCTTCACTCATTCTTTAGACGACTTTGGGGGATACTGGCACTGACTTTTCTTTCTTAATGTCTTTAACCACGCTGAATTCGCTCTACCCAGTCCCGATGGAGAACTCTCAGTAAATTCATGTGACTGAAAATTCTCCAGTTCACACCGCTATCACTAATCCAGAAGCCAAGACCATCAAAGCCAATAAGAGATGGGCTGTCCTCACTTTGTTACCTCGGGTTTTCATTTTCCACACTCAGCCTCCTTAGGGACCACGGAAAGAAAAATGAACGACCCTATCTATCTTTCATCAAGTCCCCTGAGCGACTGGAGAAACCCTCTCAGTTTCTCCGAGACCATTCTTTCTTTGTAGACCCACCTGCATGGGCGCCTCGTGTCTCATTGTAGGCAAATGTCCTTTCTCTCTGGCTAGGACAGCGCTGGTGCGGGAGCCGGGTCAAGCGTGCACAGCCTGCGCGCTCCCTGCAACACTCTGCAAGCCTGGGGCTCTGTAGCCCGATCCAACATCAGCACCGGAGCTGTCCGCTCCTGACTCCGCACGAGCGTTCTGGCCATGAACCCCGTGAGCTTCTGGGAGTTGTAGTCTAATCTTAAGAGGCAACTGCTCACATGGGAAAATTGTGAACTACAACTCCCAGAGACCCAGCAGGTTTCCCTCGGGCTAGCCCCTCCAGCGGCACTGGGCGGTGGAAACCTCCCTTCTTTCGATTTACTCGGTTGTTATCCTTTTCAGCTTACCATTCCCTCAAAGAGCACTATCAAAAATAATACCAGTTCAACCCTAACAAGGACTTTCTTTTCACAGGATTGCTTTTGGAAGCCAAGACTGTATCTCTCTGGCTAGAAAATACAGCACTTTGTTCTGATTTCCAATACAAATGGGCTTTACCTTACCTCTATCCTGAACCCGGAAAGTTTATACGTACCCGGAGTGGAGTAGTTGTACAGTCTTATTCAACAATCACGCGGGAAAACGGCGATGGATGGCACACTCATAAGAAAAGCGTTTTATCCGCAAGACTGAATTGAGAAGATCGGCACGCAAGCAAGCGCGATCATACACACACACACACACACACACACACACACACGTCCACAAAAACCAGATTTCTGACTGAGCCTGCCAGACACTCTTTTCTGTTTACCTTTCCATACAGCTCCATTGCAGCCGGAGGTTCGGAGAGCCTCCCCACTACAAAGGAAGTGAAGGTCTTATGCAGGCAGCAGAGCACAATGGAAACGCTTGGAGGAGCAGTTTGTGGAGAGCAAATGAGGAGTGAAGGGGACAGCAGGTTTAGATGGGAGGCTTTCTTTTAGAGGGAAATCCAGAAGTCTTCTAGTGACAGCTGTAAAGAAAGGGCTGTGAGTCTCCTAGGAAGTGCCAGGGGCACCCGCGCCAGGCAGCCCCTCCCTTAGCCCTCCCAGCACACACACCACCTGAGGGCTGCAGAGCTGATAGGGCGCTGGGTTATTTACCCAAAGCAAGTCACACAAAATGAACACATTCATCACCAGAGCCCAGGAGCACCTTCACGGAATGAGCGGGGAGACCTCGATTGAGTTAGCCGGTCCTTTCTGAAACGTGTAGTTCTTCCTTTATATCGCAATCACTCTCGGTTCATAGCACGATCTTCAAGTCTCTGAACTGGACATTTATGTTCTTTTGTCAACTTCTAATGTATGAGAGGACTTGTGTCGTCCGTCGCTGAGATAAGTCTTCTCCTCTTCAGAATGCAAGCTCATATCTATCTGTGAACTCCATCTTTCTGTGATGTCAGATTTATGACACCAAGAGGCAGAGTAAAAGATGAAACCCTCATGATATTCACATACAGTCATGCAAAGGTTAGAGTCAGCTTTAAACGTCGTCTCCTTAGACAGATCAGCAGAAAGGACATTATGGAACTTAAATGTGCTGGAAACATCTCTTGGGAGTAAAAATTATTCTTCAGATTCCCAGGTCCCATCCCATGCCATATTCTACCAGCAAAAGATCTGGGGATCTACATTTCCAATACCTCCCCTAGCAGTTCTTATGCAAGTAATTCTTTGCTAAAAAAAAAAAAAAAACTACTGTTTTTAAATGATTTCTACAAAACATTTTTTCCAAAGAAACAAACCTCAGAATTTCCCTCTAAATTCTGTATATGCAACAACGATGCAGTATATATCTGATATATTAACACATGCGCGCGCGCGCACACACACACACACACACACACTGGCTGCTATCTTTCCTATTTCACATCAGCTCTGTTGTTTAATCTCTCTGTTAAAAGGAGCCAAGAGCTAAGCCAATAGTAATGGTGCTATTGGTTGTGTAAGAAATTATATTTTATTAACACTGCTTTCATGACATCCCGGCTAAGACTCACTGAGGCTTGGAAGAAGGATCAAGGAACTTCTTTAGGACTCACTACGTCCCTGGAGTCTGATTCGAATCTACAGTCCAATGCCATACCTGAGCGTCTAACCTCAAACATGATTGGAACCATATATAACCGAGCGGGAGATTTTTCTGCCTGGATGCTATTACCTCTGCCTGACCAGGCCATGTGAGCTAGCTTTGATTTCAACCTATGAAGCATCCACACAACAAAATGCTATTGATTCTCTCATGTTTCCTTTAGAAGAAGTTAAATATCCCCATGGCACTATTGATTTATTCAAAATTAAAAGGAAAATTATTTTAACTCATTCCTGCTCATGAAGTTTTCAACATTATACATAATCTATATAAGATGCCCTTGAAGCAAATATAAAATCAATGTTGATTTCTTTCCATAGCATAGATACTATTCACAACTGCTACCCTTTTAAGAATGCCAACGCTTTAGTAGCATTGTGGCAGGCACTTTGTCTATATTATTCCATTTAATTGTCAATAAGTTTGAAAGGAAACATTACAATCTCATTTTACACTCAAGAGAAGATATGGATTTTGTTTAAAGACACTGACTAGAATGATTTGGTCCAGGGTTTAAAGCTCAGTTTTAACTGATTCTAAACCAAAATCTCAAACATAGTTTTTATCAGAAGAGTTAATATTTTAAAATACCACATTTCACAATCTCTTAGAAATTTTGCTGGGCTTCGGTCTCGGTTGGTTGGGATCAAGGATGAGATTATAACGCTGTTATGAAATTGTATGGTTACTTAAAGCTTTAAAAAATTCTATATTTTAAATAACTTTTTATGATTTATTTATGTTTATTTTACATACGTTGATGTTCTGCCTGATTGCGTGTCTGTATGTAGGTGTCAGATGCTCTGGAACTAGAATTACAGACAGCTGTGACCTGCTTTGTGGGAACTGAATGCAGGTTCTTTGGAAGCTCAGCCAGTGCTCTTAGCCACTGAGCCATCTCTCCAGTCCCTACTTAGAACTTTTAATGTATATTTTTTCAATTTGAAAATGTTGCAATCAGTTAATTTTGATAGTCAATGTGATTGGATTTGTCCAGGAAGGGTGTTTCCAGACAGGTTTGACCAAAGAGGATGACCCATTCTGAAAGGGAAAGGTACCACCCATGGGTTGAAGTTATGGACTAAAAACTAGGTTGAAAAGGAGAAATACAGCTAGTTCTGCCTCTCTTCCTGATTACTGCCATGCCTTACCCACCGTAACATCTCCTTCTGAGAGCTCCAGTAAACCTTCCTCTCTCAAGTTGCTTTTCTCGAATATTTGACCACAGTGGCAAAAGGAAGCAACTATCAATCAATCCTTTCTGTCAATGTCAACCCATTTGATCTTCTGGGAATATTTGATGGAACTTTGTATCAAATGCAGATCATTGGCTAAGCATCCAGCAATAACTATATTTCCAGCTCATAAAAAAAAAGTGAACAAAACATTATAAGAAAATCAAAGGAGTACTAAAAATTAATGCCCGATTTTCACACCAAGTGCTTACTCAGTAGGAGGGTTTAGATCCCATCATTGGAGGAGCACTGTGTGGCCCACATCTTTATTAGTCCTTAAGATACCTCCACCAGAGATTTATTATTATCTTTAAAACCTATTGCTCTCATAATCTTATAAATCCCTTATGTGTGTTGAGAAGTTTTGTTATTAAGAACTGACTTAACTGTGTAAACTTCAGATGCTAACCTTTCCTGCAGACTTTGATCTGATGACAGATAGGCAACTCAATAATCAGTCTCTCAGGGGAGAGCAGCCCTAAGAAGAATATTCTAGAAGACTTGACACAGGATACGCTTGGTGGAGGAAGAAGGAATGGCATGCTGCTGGCTGCCATCCAGAATACTTGTGACAGGCAGCCTGCATGCCTTCAGGAGGATGAGAGCCTAGGGTTGTCTATTTATAATCTAAGTCAAGCTTTCCCCTCAGAATCAAGTCCAGGTAAAACCAAAATATGATTCCTGATAGATATAACTGTTCTGAAATTCTGTAGAATTAACAAAAACACAGAATAGTACACTAGGAAGAATGTGGTAGATTAGATAACCCAACCCTTTAATCCATAAAGATAAGGAATTAGATTCCTAAAATCTACAATGACCATTAATGATGACCAATGGTCATCTTATGCCATTAGGTACATTAGGGAAGATATACAGATTTAATATACAACATCACTGTCTTGTGGTTAACATGTGTTTGCTTTCTCACAACTTACCACACTTTCACTTTAAAATTATGCAATACCACTCACTGGATAAAACCTCAAAACCATGTTTAAAGGAATATAGCTCTCCTTTGCTGGCTGTGAAACAAGAGTTGCTAAAGTATAATACTTTTTCCTTTCAATAAGGGCTGAAGACATTTTCAATTTTATTATGAGTTTACATACTAATTCAGCTACAGAATACATGGTTACACTTTGAGTTACACTTAACCTAGCTGCCCACATATTAAGATAATCATATTGTCCACTGTTGACTAATTTGGCAAGAATTAACTCTTCTTCCTTTCTGGATTTTATAAGAACCTACAAATTGGCAAGGTAGAAAATGGTGGATCCAGGGTACTCTCTATATGCTTGGCAATTCCTGATCAGGTGTGGTCCATCCATCTAGCCACAGGTAGCTCCACTCTTTCTATGCTAAGCTAAGCCACAAAGATCCTGAGCCAGCTTTGGAATAGAAATGTTTAGTCTGTGCTATCTTAAGTCTTGAAGGAATGTTTGGTCTTGGACTTTTGAAGACTGTTGAAATAATTATATGTATTACATCTTTCAGTATTGCATGGAGTAATATAGCATTGTGTGTTACAATTTGAACAGAAGGCTATCGTGAGCCAGGGGAGTGTTGTGAATTAGATATGAAACATCTCCCAAAGGAATGAATGTGTTGAAACTTCATCCCAGCTGGTGGTGCTATTGAGAGGCCACAGACTAGAAGAGCAGCAGCCTTATCAATGTGTCATTAGGAGGAAGAGGAAGTGGGTTTCTGAGAACATTGTCTTCGAAGGAAACAACTTAACTTGGCCCTGCCCTTTTCTGTTCCTCTTTTCTTCTTTGCTACCTTGGTAATGAGCTCTCTACCACATCCTTCCAGAATGTTACTGCCCTAACATGGACTTAATACCAGTAAAAACAGCTGGCCATGAGCTGAAATACATCTGTCCTCTAGTAACTTGTATCCTGTAGTAACTAGTAATTTTATGACAGTGAAAAAAAAAACTAACATGTTTCCCTCTGACAAGATTTATAAGGAACTTGACCTTAAAATATTGTCATTTCTGAAATAAATTGCTGAAATCAGCCTTTAGTCCTTACACAAATTATCCAAATAGATCGGCTCTTTCACAACTTATTTTCCTTATATCTTTGCATCTTGCTTTCCTGCCCAAGTCTACGTGTGTTCCTGAGAGAGAAGAGGAGATCACTACAGTGACAGCATTCAGTTCTAGTTGCAACTTTAATTACAGTTGAAATACACTTCATTTTATTCTACTGTGACTTTTAGAAGATACAAGTTCTTGATTTTATTTAAAAATGACTTTTTATATGAATAAAATGGTTATTTATAGTTATAATGCATCATAGAAGGATACATTTATCAAACGATTAAAGTTACATAACACACATTGTGTTATCATTGCTTAGCACTATATCTTAAGGAAATCCTGATGGAACGTTGAAAGGCTGTATTTAAGTTTATCTAGTGCTTATTTCACAGTAGGAATGGTGGTAAATCATTAACATTCTTTAATTTTATGTTCACTATATTAAAGATAAATATGATTGTTTTGGTGTTTGTAGTAAGAAAAATGGCATAGTCAAACTGAATAATTTTATAGAGAGTTTTAAATAGGGCTATTACTGAACCATGGGAAGTGCTCCTGGGAGGTAACAGCAGAGAGCTGTGCCCTGGTTCTAGACACAGAAAGGGGCCAGTGACAAGTTTAACCCAGAAGGCTATTATCCTTATCTGATAATAAATTATCAGAAGAGAGTTTATGGGAGGCAGAGAACACTTTGTTGAGGATAGAGTCAGCAGGGAAAGGAAGTCACCAATTGTCCTAGCATCTTCTTTCTCTAGCTCCCCATTGGTAGAACTCCGTCTGTATCCAGAGTCTCAGGACCAGTTGATAGAATCCAGGGTTTCAGCATCCTATGATACAGGAATATTGGGATGGACAGGCAAAAAGATAAATAGGGGATGCCAGCATATTTCCCTGTTTTTTAAACATGATCACAGTGATAGTCAAATAAAACATTTGGAAAACGAAAGTCATAAACCAGTATGAGTTTAGATCTTCTTCATGCTAATGACTCTACTAAGTTTATCTGAAAACAAACTGAATCTGGTTATCATAAGAAGTATTTCCAAATTTCAACTCTGTTCCTCCCATTTAGCTTTGACTCCTGTATCACATCCAGAACTGCAGTGAGGAATTCTTACTTATAACATCACAGTTAAACTATAGAGTAACTCTGCAACATCTCTTTTGTCTGCCTTATTACTGCTTTCCAAGGAGAATAAATGTACTGTCAAGCCTTTCATTTAATCAGGTTAAATAATTATAAGCAGACTAGTTGTGCTATGATAGCTTTTGACATTTAAAGAATACAAACTCAAGTGTGTAACAGCTTCATACCTTTATAATCTTTTTAAAGGCTCTGTGTGCTTCAGAAGAACCAAGATTTCTGTCTGACTTGCTCATTATATTTTTACATTACAAAGCTGATTTTATTTTATTTATTTGTTTTATTGGATATCTTTTTAATTTACATTCCAAGTGTTATCCATTTTCCTACCTACCCCCAACAGAAACTCCCTATCCCATTCCCCCTCCCCCTGTTTCTTTGAGGGTGTTCCCCCACCCACCCTCCCAGAACTCATAATGGTGCTTTGCGTATAGTAGGTGTTCAACAAGTTTTTATGAGTTTATGAATAAATGTGGGGACACAAACAGTGGATATCACATAAAACTTGTAAACAGGTAGCATACATATGAAAGGGTTGAAAGATGGGAAGAATGGAGATTAGGCCTGGCCACCAAACACTGAGGAAACCTCATCAGAAACAAAATGACTTTGAAAGATGAAGGTTTCTCTTATAAATACAAAGGGTTTTTTGAGTACTTGAGATTTGAAGGGAAATGGCTCAGGTTGCTGGGGTTTTTGTTTATTTGCTTGTTTGTTAGGTTTTTTTTTTCCAGTAGGAAATCAGGACATACATGAAATAAAGGGAAAATTTGTTCTGGAAGAAACAGACTAAGTCCCTCTAGCATCTGTGCCTCCATGTCAATCCATCTCCAGAGTGCTGCCTGCCTGTCCTGGGCTCCATCTACTTTCCAGCGTTATGTCTGGTTTGTGTTAATTACTTCTCATGATGGGCAGGTAAGGCCATATGCCTCGACTCTTTTATAGCATGATGTTTTATTGGTTGACTTATGACTCTAGCCTAAAAAAAAAATCTATGTAAGATCACAATTTAGTCAATATACCTTTGGAGTATTTTTTATCTTCTCCTGGTCTTTGGATGCATTCCTCTTGGTGCCCCTATAACCATGAACTTCAGTCATGACAACCCGTATTGAAATATATTGAAGTGACTTGAATTGTAACCTCTTCCAGCAGTAGTTGGCAAGAAGGCTGAGACAGCCTTGCTGTTGTCATTTGAGGTTAAAACAAAAATCATGTGTTATCAGTAGCACTCAGAGTTCTAGCCTGTTTTTTAAACATAATATCTTTCCCCTCCAACACTGCACTTTAAACTGAAGAAGATGGCTTTTCTGGTTAAGTAGCTTTAGAAAAATCTGAAAATTACATTGTATTTATACAGCCACAGACAGGACTGGCTTGATTTTTAAAATAAAATAATCAGCTATACATACAGGAGTCTTTGAGCTTGAGAGTGCCAAATGCACAAAAGTTCCAAGGAAACCTGGCTGAGTTGATCACACCTGGTGGGAAAATGAAAACCATAAGCTTTTTCTGCAGACTGCTCTATTCCTGAGTGAATCTGGCATTATACAGTGTTGCACAGCGAAACTTCTGACCGTGTGTGTGTGTGTGTGTGTGTGTGTGTGTGTGTGTGTTTTACCTCTTGGCTAATGGAACATTATGTGTTAGTAGGAAAGCACTCATTCTGTGAATAGCAGCCAGCTGAAGTTGTGAGATCCGAGAATGTCGATTTATGTTGCTTTTAGCATACTGCAATAATTGGTTCTCTCTGAGTCAGACTTCGTGCCTTGCCCTATAACAGACTATAAGAATTTTCAAGTAAGAACGTTTCCCCTTTAGATGTTTCTTTACGGATGGATTTTTAAAGAGTGTTTTGCGGTTGTTGGTTTGTTGCTTTTAACTCTCAGAAGCTACTTCATGAAGAATTACCCATCAAGAGGACATACTGAGCTGGAACACATCATTCAGGTCCAAGGACTTGAGTGTTATTTGGATTGAACCAAAGTGAATTGAATTTCAGTTCAACACATTCCATTATTTTCTTACTGAATTCTTCATTTCTGTCTGCAGTAAAAGTGGGTAATGGAGATGGTGGAAAGATGAAATATATATGAAATTTCAAGGAATTGATTTTCTTATTCAGACTATGAGGTCGGTGGAATCTCTATAATGCTGGAAGGACTCTCTAGTCTAGCAAAGCTAGAATAGACATTAGTTTTTTTTTGTTTTGTTTTGTTTTGTTTTTTTGTTTTTTGTTTTTTTTTTGTTTTTCAAGACAGGGTTTTTCTGTATAGTCCTGGCTGTCCTGGAACTCACGCTGTAGACCAGGCTGGCCTCGAACTCAGAAATCCGCCTGCCTCTGCCTCCCAAGTGCTGGGATTAAAGGTGTGCGCCACCACCGCCCAGCCCTAGACATTAGTTTTAATAGCTGGAAATCTACAAAATAATTATAGATTTAATTTGGGCTTCTCAAATGATTTTCTAGAACATTTGGAATAAGGATACACAAGGAAACATCTTGCTCCCTGTTGACTTTATAGTCCATGTATTTGTGGATAGCTGAAGCTCTGATTGTTAGTTTAGGAGTTGACTCAATCCTATCGATTACATTCACATATCAGCGAAAGGTATGTTACCATTTTAAGCAATGATTTAGCAATGAGTCAAACAATTGGCATTCCAAAAGGATTTGTTGAGGTTTTTAATATATGCTATTTTAATAGTTTGCGCCTCACATGAATTCCATAATCAAACGATGATATTTAGTTAAGAGTTGTTTTCTAGTTAGGTAGTGTTTTTGTTTGTCTTATGTCAACTTGAAAGAAGCTAGAATTATTTGGGTAGAAAGAAACTCAACTGAGAAAATGCCATCACCAGATTGGCTTGTTGGTAAATGTGTGGGACAGTCTCTTGATTGATGATTGCTATGGGAGGATTCAGACCTCTGTGGGTGGTGTGACCCCTGGGCAGCTTGTCTTAAATGCTGTAAGAAAACAGGCTGGGCAAGCCAGGGAGCAAGCCAGTAGACAGTGTTCCTCTGGTTCAGGTTTTACCTCCAGGTTCCTGTTTTGAGTTCCTGTCCTAATTTCCCTTCATGATGGACTACATTTGTAAGCAAAAGTCAACTTTTCAGTCTTCAAGTTACTTTTGGTCATGATGTTTTATCAAAGTGATAGAAACTTAAATAAGACAAGGTAATTAAATCAGTTATTGCATATAACTTTTTTTTAAAAAAATGTGTGTGTGTGATTTTTTTTTTTTTTGAGGACTAGGCACATGTTCTATTTCATTGAGTGAGCTATTCTTTAGAGGACCCAATTTCAGATCCCAGACAGGGCAGGTAGGTGGCTCACAATTCCAGCTCTAGCAGATCTGACACCCTCCTCTTGCTTCTGTGGATGCTGGACGCACACACACTCACAGTTAAAATAAAATAGAATAAAAAACTATGTGTTTGTAAACAAACATAGTGGTTCAAATCCAGTGCTAAATTTAGAAGTGTATCTTATTTCCTATGCCTCAGGCCACAGATGTGAATAAATGCCCTTGACTTTTTACTAAAAGAAATGGTTGCAAAGTGGCTTTTGAATTTCTTGATTTATTCTCTGTAACATCAGTGAGGTAGGTGTGATATTTTGCTCTCCAACTTCATAATTTCCAAGTCTCTGAATTAAAAAAAAAACCAAACATTACATTCCTGCACAAATTGTGAAATGTCCTAATTAAGTGTATATTCATAAATCAAATCTGGTAACTTTCTTATTCAAGAATCTAAATTCTAGTTCCTATGATGATGTTTTGCAAAAATAGGAACAGTAAATGAGATAAGAATTTTAAAGGAAAAGATAAGCTTGTAATTGTTGTAAGGAGATGATAAATAAGAACATTGCAGAGCAAAATTAAGATATCTCCTCATACAAACGCCTGGATCCAAACTCTATACGTTCCAATGGACTTCTGTACAGTTAGAATACCAGTCATGGGGTTTGCTTGGGATTTTACACTTTCACTATCTGTTACGTTCTATGTGTTTATCCACCACAAAAATTAAAAGAATTATAATAGAATTGAAAGCAGAAGAATCAGTTAGCTTTATGTCATCTTTCATGAATTCTGTGTCTTTTTGTCTACATTCCATCCTTCCTCATCACCTTACAGTCATTTTCCCTAGTCTCCGTTCTAACTGTTACACTACACCAATACTTATGGACGCTTACATAAGTATACACACGTGTATATGTTACAGGATAGTATTTTCATATGAAGGAAAATATGTCCTTTTAGGATTCATTAGATTCATGGTCTTAAAAATGTAACTCACATATTCCTTTTATTACATTCTGTTTTTTATGCTCAAGTAAACCACCGTCCTTTTATATTTCTGTGATATTTCATTCATATCATTCATTTCAGGTGGGCCATATATACATATTAAGAAACGCAATTACTTAATGCTGATACTTTTCTAGTGACTACATTTATAAACATTTTCAAATTTTCTCATTAGATGGCTGAGGAGACAAACCAAAGGTAAAGAGTTGCAGAGGCCACACATCAGATAATTGAAAGATCCAAAGTTGAAACTCAGTTTTATAAAAGAAGCAATAAATTTCTCAGAACATAATATCCATCCACAGAAATACAAGGTGACTCACTGGGTCATCTCTTCAGAACTTGTGTTGCTATGGGAACTGAGCAGTTAGAACCTTGAGGTAATAAATGTCACCACTAAAAGGAAATCAGTTATTAAACTACAAGCATTCACCAAAACTCCAAGGCTGTCTTCCTGGTAGCATCTGCCTTCTTTATGGAGCCCTAAATCTGTATATTATCTTCCTTAGTACTTGAATTGATAGGACTCATTTAATAAAATATTACCTATCATGAAGGAATTTTTAGCATAATTACATATTCTGGTAAGGTGTTCTTGGCAAGCTAATGTAGAATTCTGATTGTTCTCATCAATAAAATGATAATGATGCTCTCTTATGGGATTATTTGCTATTTTCAAATTACTTTTATGTTGATTAAGACTTATGAGTGATTTTCAAAACGATGTTTTAGGTGGAAGATCTGCTGTTGTTAATTCCATCTTGTCTTTCTTTGTTGAAGAGAGGACCCACAAGACACTTATAAGTGCATCCTTCCTAGAATAAGTTTATACGTAAAAATCTCAAGGGTTTCTTGACACTCGTTATTGCATTAACTTCTGATTTATATTGCTATTTTTCATTAATTCCTTTGTCACTAGTGGATAGAAACTTCTTGATGAAATTTAGTAACTTGAAAATTCTAAAATAGTACATCCACATTGTAACTCGGTGGCATCAGCAAACCTGGAACTGAGACAGAAGAATAATCATGTGGGCTGATGTTTATGTAGCACCTTATATTTAGAAGGAACTTACACCTTCTAGCAAAATGTGTGTTCTTAGAAAAATCATGATGCTTGGTGGGGAAGACCAAGAGCATATTTTATGCTTAGACAAACTAACATAACAAAAGCAAAGCATCATTAAGTTACATATCATAAAACTTTATTCAGTAAATTGAGTACCCACTTCCTCTGTGTCAGCAGGTATTGAACGTTGGTTGTGCAGTATTAATAGATTGGAATGAAAGTTCAGCCTATCTATTCATAGAGTAAGAAACATTAATTACCTCTCAGGCCCCGACTTCCTTTTTCTATCTATAATTCAGGGTCTGTGTAGCTTTAGAACTGTTTGTGATTGCAACTCACTGTAAAGAACAAGAAATACCACTGTATTTGATGATCAGAGACGATGAATCAGAGCTGAGTGAGCTTGGGCTAAATCTTAACTTCTCTCTGTCTGTGTCCTCATCTGAATTATGATAAATGCTATGATACAGCCTATTTCCTGAGATTTAGTGAAAGGATATATGTATGTGAAAATGCTTTCAATAGTTAAACTGCATGCTACCCAGAGCATAGCATTATAGAAAAGGAGGAATATATATATACACACAGATACACACACACACACACACATAATTTTGGTGTCTGTGTTCTCACTTGACTTCCTATTCACATGAAGTATGATGAAAAGCTTCAGGAAGATCTTAATTTAAATCATTTTAAATCTTGATTCTTAAGGCTAGTGTCTGTTGCATGGAGGGCTTTCACCCTTTCCTGTGGGAAAAAACTCGCATGTGGGTCGGGCCTGAGTGCGGACCGTGTTGGCGGCAGAGTACCAGAGCAGCAGTGGAAGCAGCCTGTGGACCTCAGTGCAGAGGAGCGCCCCGGTGGCAGCGCCTGTCTCGGAGGCTTTTCCAGCAGGTGGGTTCCCACATACATGAGAAAGTCCCAGGCCTGGAAGACACATGGAGTCCAAGAGATGAAAGTTTTATTGTCCATGTTGGTAGTTGGATCTAGATGTGAATGTACACGCACCCCCTAGAGCCTGGGGAGAGCTGGCTTATATAGAGGGTGGGAAGGAGGAGGGACTAGGGGGGAATAACTTAATTATCTAGGCCCCTGGCCTTATTAATATGTAAATCTCTTAAGGCAGAGGCTTATTAGTCACACCCTCTACCCGTGTCTTACTTGACTGACACTACAGGTTAAATGGAGATGAGACCACGTGTCAGGGCCCTGAGTTCTGGGGGCGTGGCCAATCATCTGCAGTCTCGGGGTTCCAGGCCTGTGCCAACCCAAGATGTCCTTCTACAGCCCATCACTTTCCCACAATAAGTATATTAGGGTTATTCTGATTACAGTATTCTCCTTCCTGCCATTTCTATACACTCTCCATATGTAATCTCACCTACAGTCAGAGCTTCAATTTCCTTTGGTGTAATGATGCCCCTGTAATCCATTATTTTGAGCCAAGGTCTTCTATCTGTAGGCTGGTGCAGTCAATAGCTTACTGGCTAGCTTTACCTGTGTCCTCATAAGTAACCAGCAGATCACATACCTCCCTCACCCCACATGTGCTCCTTTTCTGTCCCTCTTCTATCGGAATGATCCTATCCTTCACAAATGTCTTTGCAAAACAGATTATGGCTTGATGACTTTCAGTCACTATCATTCCTCAAATTCACTTAGACAAGTGTGGCGTCCTCACCATCTTGCACTGCTTCCAGCCACATTAATTCAACACTGTCAGTCTCCAGTACCATGGACTTTCCCTCATCTTTATGTTTTCCCCATTGCATGATGAACGAAAAGCAAGTTTTTCATTTCTATTCTTTAAATTTTTAAATGACTTTCTCCATGCTATGCAAGAAAACTCAAGTCACAAGGCCTTCATGATGTAACCCCTTCTTCCATGTTCTCCCTCCTGCAATACCCACGTTCAGGATGCATCAGATTTAGGATTCTCCTCTAACCTCCTCGCTTTGTTCAATGCTCCTCTTTACCTTCTGACAAGAGGGTTTTCTGCTTGAACCATCCTGCTGCTGTCTTACAACACTTTACATATATATTTTACTTTCTTGCTTTATGCTTTTTAGATCTCAAATGAAACTTTGTATCCTCCAGGGATCTTTGTTAAATATACCACTCTGAAGCTAAATGTCCATCCCCATCACAGTCTCAGGTATCTTCTCATTACAGAGTTAAAGTATAATCATTCAGAAACTTCTACACAGTTCCACTAAACAATTCAATTAGTACAGACAAGTTCTCACTCTCTCTGTCCTTTTGTGTACATATCAAAGTTGAACCAGAGCATGGAATCTGTAGGTGACACACACTGTAATTAGACATACACAGTAAATGACTGATCTAACTGATTAAAGAAAATATCCAAAAGCACAAGTCTATAAGGCTATACATCAAGAGAGACAGTTGAAAGCCTTGAGTGCAAGGTGAACTAGAATGTTCAGGCAAAATTTCTTCTTCAAGGAAGCCTCAGCCTTGATGTTCAGGAATTTTACCTGGTTGAAATGAGACCCAATGCATTTATTTAGGGCAATCTCTCATACATGAAGCCAACTGATAATGCATTCTAAGCACACCAGTAATATCACGATTATGATTGATGCGTATCAGAAGAACTAGGGAACGTAGGTGAGTAAAGATGACAAAACTGACAAGACTCGTTGGTACCCACTGCAGTGTTGGTGAAGTGAAGGGATGTTCTTCTTCAGTAAGGACACCCTTGGGACACTTTTATGTGGTGTTTTTTACTTTATGTTATTAAAAAGCTAGCATTATCATATTCTTCATGTCATATTGATAGAATTGGGTTAGTAGATTTGAAAGTTAAAAAATTCCGTGCTCTGAGTTACTTTTCTTTTTTTTTCTTTTTTTTTGCCTTTTTAAAAAAATAATTTATTTTTTCTCAAATTGTGATTCATTTACGCAGGGGTTATGAACATAGAAAGGCAGGATGTGGGGAAGGGAATGACACTGGAGTGTGAGTGTTCAGGGGGAATACAGATATCATCAGAACCGGGTATCGGCTGGGTGAAGGTTCAGGGGATAAGTCACTATGACTCTGCCTATGACTTGCTTGTCCTTATCTAAATTGGTATTGTCTGCCAAGGCTACCTATTTACAAGGTGTATGACTTCTCAGGCTTGTAAATTTCCACAAAAGCTGCCTGTTTACATTAGCTTATAGCCATCTGTTTCAATGTTTTTCCACTGAGACCCAAGATTTGGTGTTAGTATACATGTATGACAGGCCTATTGCTGATTTTAGGCCTATGGCTGATTTTAGGCCTTCAGTGTGTAAGGAGGGCTGCCCCTGACATCTCCTCCCTTTTCTAAGTATAGAAGGGCTATGGCAATTCTAATCTTGTGAAGGTGGGGATAGAGGCCTGACCTCCAGTAATTGAAGGGGACCTTGTAATGGCTCCAGTCCCCCTGTCACTGTCCAGTGAGGCATGAGGGCCATACCCATCCTGATGTCTTTTTCCTGGAGAGGGGATACTTTTGACATCAACCCCTATGCAGTCAGGCATGTCCCTCAGGGAACCCAGAGAGATATTTTTAACTTTTATTTATATTCCCTTGCAGTGCTTAGCCTCACAGCCTAAGCAAGAATTCAGATCGCCTGTCAGAGGGGGTTCTGGGTGGCCCCTCTCTGCTTGGTCTAGGGGCAGAAGTCCCCCCCTCTTTTAGGTTGGGTGGAGATGGGTTTTGGAAACACCCTGTATAAAGTAACAACCTCATCTTGAGTCTCGTGGTCCTCCATAGCTAACTTATGATAATGTATCTGAATAGGTTTTGCTACCAAATTATTTATCTGTTGTATCACAGAGTTAGTCCGCCTAATTGAGGGCCAGGGACCAGCAGAAATAGGCAAAAAGAGCCCATATAATGGTCCCAAGATGGGAGGAAATAGGGTTGACAACCTTGGAGAGGCTGAAAACCAATGCTTGTACCAGCATTCGTCTGTCTCTTTATCTCTCTGATTTTTCTTAGGGCCTTCACTGACCTATTTCATGCTCTCTTTAACCCTCCTTGTTGTGTCTATGTAAAGGCAACATTCTTCTTTAAGGGCTGTACACAGTCAAGAGCTGTACACAGCCTTTTCTATTGTAATAGAGTAAATCAAGTCCAATAAGCATCTATGCAATTTTAGGAGGTCTCTTCAGACAGTGAAACGAGGGATTTCTTCAGATTAGTGATGTCAATCTCTAGCTGTTTGATGTTCTTGTCAGTGGCCCTTCAAAGGTCTGAGTAGTATAAGTTCGGAGGCCAGCATCTGGATTAGAACTTCTAACAGCAGACATCACGGGTGATTCATTTTTACCTAGAAAGGAAAAAGAAGGGAATTCTCAGGGAGATTTCTCTTCCCTGGATGTAAATTGTTATTCATCTTATTTATGGTTGGCCCTGGCTTTGTGGGGGTACCTATCTATTTCATTAATCTTTTTGGTAACCAGTTAGCTGTGCCTTCTGTGGTATCAGACAGGCATATCAATCCTCAGCTCCGTAAGGGAACTGGGTCTGGGCCATTCCCTTTAAGGGTAAGAGGGTCCTTCCCCATATCTGTGGCAAAGTTTTGTTGGTCTCGGTGGTGCCAGAGGCAGTCAGCAGCAGATTTTCCATGAGCTTTCAGCTTTAGAGAGGTAACAGTGAACAAGGCATGATGGAGAGTATTTCAGGGGAACTCCTTCTGAGGGGGTACCATTCCTCCTCTTTTGTTTTAAAAGCCAATTTTTCAGAGTTCTTGTAAAATCAGGGCAGAAGTGCCAACAGTAGCTCCTTCCACACTCAGAGAGTCATGAAGACCCTATTTAAGGATATATAAATCTATATTAATAATCTTTTGTCAAAGGACTGTTATAGCACCGCCGACAACTAATCAGACTATATAATATATTGATTAGTAATAGCTTCTTCTACTTTTTGTGAGATTACCACTCTTTTGTCAATTAATTGTTGAGAAAAATAGGATTTACCTCTCTCTTGAGAATATTGAACAGAGACTTAAATTCTTTTGTGGAGAGCTTAAAATAGGATCTTAGCCAATTAGCAACTCCTATAAACTTTTGAAAATAATTTAAAATAAGTAAACTCTCTCCCTCTCTCTTTTTTTTGACCCTTTATCTGTATTTTTTTAAATTGGATATTATACGTATTTACCTTTCAATTTTCTCTCCCATTCTCCCCCAAAACCCCTTATCCCATACCCCCTCCTCCTATTTTTATGAGGGTGTGCTCCAAACATCCTCCCAGTCCCTTCTCTCTGCTCTCGAATTCCCAAACAGTAGGGGGTCCAAACTTTCAGGGACCATGGCCCTCCACTTCCACTGAAATCTGAGAAGGTCACCCTCAATTTCCTATACAGGTGGAGACATGAGTCCCTCCCTTTGTGCTCTCTGGCTGGCGGTTTAGACTTTGGGAGCTCTAGTTGAAACTTTTGATACTCCTTTTAGAAAGGACCAAAGCATCCACACTTTGGTCTTCCTTCTTCTATGTGAGTTTTATGTGGTCTATACGTTGTTTCTTAGATATTGTAAACTTTTGGGCTAATATCCACTTATCAGTGAGTGCATACCGTGTATGTTCTTTTGAGATTTGGTCACCTCACTCAAGATATTTTCCAGCTCCATCCATTTGCCTAAGAATTTCATGAACTCATTGTTTTTAATAGCTGAGGAGTACTGAGTTACTTTTCAACTCCTAGATTTCTTCAAAGAAAACAAATGGACATCATTTGTGTACTGCACTTTCTGGAGAGTGTGGTCTGTCTTGTTATTTGTGATCCTTCAGTCCCACCACAGTATACACTCACAAGACACGCTCAGTACACAGCTCTTGAAAGAAATAAAATTAATATGTTAAGACTGCATTAAATGATAGATGTATATCAATTTCTATTATATTTATAATTATTTCCAATTGATTTAGCCTTATAGTGAATGACTTTTTAAAAGTGGGGGAAAACTACACTCAATTGGCAGTAAATTAAATATTTTTCTACGCTTGACATGGTGGTGCATACATGCAATCCCAGTACTTGAGAGATAGACCTGGGAAGATTATGAGTTTGAGGTCATCGTAAGCTATATATCAAAATGTTGTCTTAAAATTTTTTGCTGTGTCATCACAGTAAAAGATGTTACAACCTAATTAATAATTGTGAAGTCACACTTTATATTGCCATATTCTCCCATAATACATTACCTAAAATCAGTAACTCTCAGGACATATATCACTATCAGTAATGAGAAAACAAATGGCTATCAAAAATCAGCAGTAATAAAATTATTTTTTATTGTAATGGAGAGAAATAAGAAGAAATACAGTACATTGAATCAGATACAATCACTTTTAGGGAACACCATTCATTTGTTTACCATTAGGAAGGACAGGATTTATTTTTTGCCAGTCAATCATTACTTGCTATCAACTTCAAGTTGTGTTCCATTTTGGATGCATTAAAATGTACATCTCAGACTTGATAGACTGTGATGTGTGAGCCTGGTGACCATGCATTAGGCTTCATTATGGTGATGGTTAGCTACCTTTTCCACTTTTTCCTAAGCTGAGCAAGAAAATCAAACAGAGTTTTGAATGCATCATGCTCATCGACCGGTCATTGTTTTTCCATGTCAGTGGTAAAGAAAGCGCCCCGTTTAATTGATTTCCAATGATTCTGTAATACCTCTTTCTCCTCTCCTCCTTCCTCCTTCCTCCTTCTCCTTCTCCTCTTCCTCCTTCTCTTCCCCTCCTTCTTCTCTTTCTATTCCTCCTTCTTCTGCTCTCTTTCTCTCATTGAAAATAGATTTTAATACAAAGTATTCCTATTATAGTTCTCAATTCTCCAGCTCCTCCCACAGCCTCCACCCCTCTCCACCCATCCAAATTTACATCTTTTCTTTCTGCCTTTTTATCAATAGAAAAAAAAAGGCCTATAAAAATGAAAAAATAAGACAAAATGAAAACAAACAAACCTGAATAGGAAAAAAATAAACAAATAGAAAAACAAAACCTAAGAAAAATCATAAGGAACACATATGGACATAGAGAGCCACACATTGGCAGACACAAAAATTCCCTAAAAACACAAAATCAGAAGCCATGATATGTAATCACAATGCCTTTAAGCTAAGGGAAAAAAAGCTCAGAGGGCACTGAGACGGATAACCTCCAAAAATGCTATTGAGTTTGTTCTGTGTTGACCATTTACTGCTGGACATGAGGCCTGGCCTTAAGAGTGATCTATGCACCCAGTGGGTCTCCATAAACGGAAACAAATTTTTTTATTTGCAAGTCAGTTTTAGTTAGAGATAGCTTCTGGGTTAAGGATGTGGACTTGTGTCCACTTTCATTCTCAGTGCTGGGACTCTATCAGGTTCAGACCTTTGCAGGCTCTGTGCATGTTACCACAGTATCTGTGAGTTCTATGTATATTGACCCTGCTGTGGTTAGAGGACCTTGTTTCACTGTTGTTCTCCATCAGTCTTTTGCTCTCAGAATCTTTCCATATCCTCTTCTTCTGGTTTCCTGTGCAGTGAGGGAAAAAAAAATTTATGGAGACATCCCATTTAGGACCAAGTGTTCCAAGGTCTCTCACTATCTGCTTATTGTCCAGCTGTGGATTTCTTTATTTATTCCTATCTACTGCAGAAGGAAGTTTCTCTGATGATGGCTAAGTATAGGAGAAAGTGGTTAGGAGTCGTTTTGTTGCTACGGTCGGTCCTTCAACAGAACAGTAGTATTTGATTTTCCTCTAAGTCCTTGGCCTGTCTAGTTTCAGGCTCATGGTTACCCAAGCAGTGTTGAGGATAAGCTGCATCAAATGGAGTGGGCCATAACTCAAATCGGATATTGGATGGCTACTTCCACAAGCCTTGGATTCCCTTTGTGTGAGATGAGAACAGCAACAAAAAAATGTTTTGGTAATACATTTTAAAGTATCTGATACAGGTATAGACTTTTAAAATGACAGACTTTATTTAGTTCCACTGTTGATTCTCCTGGATACTGAAGGACTTTAAATTTTTCTTTTTCTTTTTTGGTGTTAAGACTGTAATATTCACATACACAGCAAGGGAAAAAAAACCTGACTTCTCCAAACTTGACCAAATAGAACTATCCTATGGAACAGCTGGGTAATATTGTGCTATTTTGGGCTGGTAATCCCAAAGACATTTGACCAAGCCATTACTATGATGACAGCAAATGTCATTGTCTCCCTAGTGCAGTGTTGGATGAACTGGTTGTACTAGAATGGTTATGTGAACAGTCTTTGTTGCTGAATCTAATTGGATATATCATGAATTACCCACAGAGACAGGTTGGTGAACTAATGATAGATAGATAGACAGACAGACAGACAGACAGACAGAGAGATAGAGAGATAGAGATAGAGAGAGATAGATAAATAGATAGTCTATCTATCTATCTATTTATCTATCTATCTATCTATCTATCTATCTATCTATCTATCTATCTATCATCTATCTATCTATCTGGTATAAACAATAATGAAATTAATGAAAGTTCCCCAGAAAAACAGTTATGCAGAACGTTGTGTTTTTTTTTAATAATTTATTACTTAGGTATACATATAGATCATTAATGAATGTTATTAGTTAGCATGAGAAGATTTGAGAAAATTTATTAAAGAAAAAAGCAGGGACATTCTAGAAACTTACAAGCTGTAACTAAATCACTAGGTTTACATGTTCAAGTTCAGAAACAAGGAACTAGTATGAATATAAAGAGATTTTGATCATACAGTTAATGACAAGCCTTGATTGAGGAATCCTAATGTTCCTCTACCCTTTATAAAATTGTAATAAAGATAAGAATCATATCGATACAAGAGTTCATGACAGAGACACAGAGGAAAACATTTGCCTGCCTTTCTGAACAGACTTGTCAGATGATAACTTTTCTATCTTATAGGAAAACAAAGAACAGACTTTTGCTTAAGCAAGAGGCTGTACAGTATTTTAAGAATCAGAGAAAAAAGTACTGTGGTTTTATGCTAAATATAACAGAAATATAGCAGAAGGAAAGGACGAAGTAATAAGGGTCAGAGAGATTGAACCTTGGCAGAAAGCCAAATTTGATATAACAGGTAGTGGGAAATAACTTTTGATCTATCAATTCTGTGCCAAACTGAATCAGAATCAAATTCAAATAGAGTCATCCTGTCTAACATTTCTGTAACTACAAGGCTTTACAACACCAACCTTAAGGAAGAAGATACTGAGTTAAAAGAAAATGGATTTTATCACAATGTTAATTTTTAGTTCTCATGAAAATGCTGTTTGCTCGCCTCATTCCTCTTTCAATATTCTTATGTAATCAAGGAAGACTTCAGAAGAAAACATTTTTTGAAAAGCTGTGCAATCGATAAACAAAGTTTCTGAGGGAATAATTTTATGTATACATGAAGCCTGTGAGAGACACAGGTTGTCAGAGTAGATCAGGCCACACCAAGATGTGCTTCCTCTCTGTCTGGCCTCTCATGAAAAGAAACTGGTTGGTGTCCTGTGTCTGATTCTTCCCTTGCTCCTCTTGTATCCACCTGCTCCAAGCCCTACCCTCAGCTGGAGCTGGTCCCAGGCAGTAATTCTCTAACCTGATAGAAAGGACATTTTCAGAATCCATCAACTGTTCCAATGATGTTCTTTACTGCTCTTTCCCTCAGTCTCAGGTCTAATCACCAGGCTCATATACAGTATTCAGTTGTCAATTCTCCTTCATTTTCTTGAACTGGGTTCATTAACTTTCTATGATCTGACATTTTAGACAAGCACAGCCTACTTTATAAAATGCTCCTCAGTTTCGCTTTGTCTGCTCTTTTCTCACAATTAGATTCAGGTGCAGTTTATGCATTCTTGGCAGGAACAGGATCTGGTAAGATGTACTTGGCACATCATATCACATCAGGGAGCTTGCAATATCAATTTGTCTCAGCACCATGGATGGTAAACATGATTAGTCGTTAAAGTTTCTTGCTATGTAGTTTTCTCTCTCCTGCTATTACTAAAAGCATAAGCACACTTGAGAAGCATGTGGGGGTATCCTGGTCTTCACCAAGCACTTGTCAACTTGTTTAGAACCTACTGATTAGCGTGTCTTTCGATGTATTGTGTTCGAATAGTTGGTTTATAATGCTGGGGCTGTTGATTCAAGTTTCTTTAAAAAACAAAACAAACAAACAAACAAACAAACAAACAAAAACCTAAAGGGATCCACTAAATGGTTCAGTGGTTAAAGAAGCTTACGGTCTATCCTGACTATAAAGGTCTATCCTCAGGACTCATATGATGGAAGGAGAGAACCAATTCCAGAATGTTCTCCTCTAATGTCCACATAATCACCATAGTGAATAGTCTCTCTCTCTCTCTCTCTCTCTCTCTCTCTCTCTCTCTCTCACACACACACACACACACACAATAAATTGTAATTTCAAAATTGTTAAATGCAGTTTGACTTGGCATAAGGACAGAATTTCCAATCATCTCTGAAATGTCCCTAAACAAGCTTCTGCCATTTTGTGCTATGTACTAAGGGTGAAGTGACTCTCTCAGCCCTATAGATTAGAAAACTGAAATTTCTGATCAACTACAAAAGATACTGAAGACGATTTACATCCTTCGATATCAAATATCCAGACAGGATTTATTTTATACATAGAAATAAACATGAAAAGTCATCCCATTAGTATGAAATTTGTTTTGTCTATAATCACAGGTAATGTATATATAAATATGTAATTTATCATCAGTAAGTATTTGATTTGTGTATCTGTATATACTTGGGGTTGTACTTATAAATGTCTTAGACATAGAGGGGTCAAGAGTGAAGATTAACTTCCACTATAGGGCTGGGTGATCCAACTATGGCTGTCTGCAGGCTAGTGAGACAGAGAACTGGGTAGCCTCTCATCCCACAAAGCTAGAATGCCTAGGCAGTCCTGCCCAAGGGCTGAAAGCCAGAGAGTCCTTGGGAAAATCACTGGTATTGAGTCTACATTCTAAAGGACAGGTGGCTAGAGGTTGGTATCAGCAGAGGGTAGCAGTAGCAACACATACATGCACAGGCACATATGTGTACACACACACACACACACACACACACACACACACACACATTCAGAAAGAAGAAACAAAGGCTGGCAAGCCCAGGCTGCTTTTTCCTCAGACTTGTCTCTACCTCTCTAGGCTGACAGTTGAAAGGTGCTGTCTACTTTGAGAGGTGATCCTCTTTCCTTAGCTAATCCTCTCTATAGAGCTCTCACAGACATGCCTCCGAATCAGGTTTGCAAGTCAGCTATCTTAAGTTGGAATCTACAGTAAAGAATAACTTTCTACTTTCCTTCAGATAGTAATGTATTTAATATCAATATGAGTTTCCAATGGGTTATAATCTATTGATCTAGAGCTAAATTTCTTTGCTTTTTTTCTGTATTAGAGATTGAGCCCTAGGGCCTTGTGCTTCTCAGCAAGAGCCCGACTACAACTGAGCTATAACCCAGGCACATGTCTATAATAAACACACACACACACACACACACACACACATATATATATACATATGTGTATACATATATACATATGTGTGTGTGTGTTTATATCCATTATAGATACAGATACAAATAGATGAGACAAACAAATATGGATACAGATATGAATATTATTTTGAGACAGGGTCTTGCTAAGATGCCTAGGCAGGCCTTAAATTCACTCTTTAGACTTGGAAGGGCCTTGGATTTGTGATCCTCTAGCCTTTGTCTCCCAGGTAGCTGGGATTAGAGTCCTGTACTACCAGGCCCAGTTAGAACTAATTTTTCAAGGCATGATCTAAAGTAAATTTCCAACTAGCTCCAGGTCAAAATAAAATAACCGTTACCCAACTATTCATCACAAACATGGTGTTCATAGAAAAGGCTGCATGGTAACTTGATTCTAAACAAAGGAAGCAGAATATTCAAATTGCTGTGTTTTATGATCTGAATTTTTTAAAGTATAATGCACATGAAGTAAAGTTCACTGTTTTTGATGTGTTAGCTGAGATTTCTGACAAAACATGTAAAACTCACATGCCCTAAGTTCTTTGAAACAGCTCTATAGTTAGCCTTATTCTTAACTCAAAGTCTAGAAGCTGCTTTTCTCTACAGTTTGCATTCTTCAGACTGTCATGTCAGTTGAACTGAACCGATTACAGCCTTCATGGCTGGTTTTGATCACTTCTCACACTGCATGTGAGACTTCATCCTTGTGGCAATGTTGGGGTCAGATATGTGTTGCTTTTTCTCACCAAGTAATGTTCTACTGTATGGATGGAGCCACACTGCACCCCACTCTTCATGAGTCTACCCCCCGTTTCTTTCCCCTCTTGGTTATTTTCGTCCCTCCAGATTATTCCATTTCTGCCATAAAGAAGAAGATAAAGTATTGTTCCATCTGGTCAGATTTATACATGCCATTTTCTCAGAATGCAGTGTGGCTGTAAAAGAAAAGGTTTTGCTTTCTAGTGTCCCAGCCTTGAGATTAATTAACTGTGTAACTAGATTAAGTTACTTACTGTCTCTATACTTACATGATGTTATACATGGAAAAGATACAACGGAACCGACAGATTGAATATTGACTAGTAATTGTTCAGAATTATAAGTTGCTCACAGCAGTGGCTGGCTGTTAGTTCTTGGAGCTGCTCTGATATATGGGAGGGCTGGAAAGGCCATCCAGAGACTGTCCCACCTAGGGATCCATCCCGTCTGCAGACACCAAACCCAGACACTATTGCTGATGCCAAGAAGAGCTTGCTGACAGGAGCCTTGTATAGCTGTCCCCTGAGAGGCTCTGCCAGAGCCTCACTAATACAGATGCAGATGCACTCAATCAAACATCAGACTGAGTGTGGGGACCCCAATGGAGAAGTTAGGGCAAGGACTGTAGGAACTGAAGTGGTTTGCAATGCCATAGAAAGAACAATAATATCAACCAACCAGACTCCCCAGAGCTCCCAGGGACTAAACACCAATCGAAGAGTACACATGGAGGGACCCATGGCTGTATATGTAGCAGAGGATTGCCTTATTTGTCATCAGTGGGAAGGGAGCCCCTTGGTCCTGTGTAGGCTCCATGACCCAGAGTAGGGAAATGCTAGGGAGCTGAGGCAGGAGTGGGTAGGTGGGTTGGGGAACACCTTCATAGAGGTATGGGTTGGGAGTGGGGATAGGGGGTTTGTGGAGGGGAAACTGGGAAGGGTGACAACATTTGAAATGTAAATAAATAACCAATAAAAAATTTGGAAAAAATTTAGCATAGAGCCAGGCCTGGTGGTGCAGTCCTGTAACTCCAGCTACTTAGAAGGTTGAGGCAGGAGGATCACAAGTTGAATTTCTCCTCGGGCTACAGAGTAAGCTTGGAGCCATCATGAGGAACTTAGTGAGCTCCTGTTTTGAAGTTGCAACCCAAAAGCAGGATGAGAATATGCTGGGCAGGTGATGAGTATTTGCCAGGCATGGATGAAGTCCTCGTTTCAATCCCCAGAATCAAAAAATAAAGGAAGAAAAAGGAACGTGCAAATCTTAACTCATTCAAAGCTCAGTCTAGCTCTAGTGGGAAGCTGGTCTTGTCGTTTTGCAAGAGGCAGCTTTGGGCTTGGAGACAAGAGTTCGACACTGAGGTCAGCTGGAAGCCATATGCTCACTCCATAGATGATTCTAGAGAGTTCTGTATTTCTTTATCTTGTTTTTCCACTGGAAAGTTACCTCTTCTCTCCTCCCGCTGTCCCTGCTCTGAGATAATTAGATTGGCCTCACTGCTGTAAGAGCCATGTCTGGGTGAATTAGGAGTTTGACATTTATCTGATTTGCACAGTCCCCTTAGCAATAGAAATACAAGCCAATGGGAAAAGAGCGCTGCCTAATGCTTGTTTGGGCTCTCAGGTCATGGCATGCCCCAGTCCACCTTGCCACCATTCAGTGTTAATGTGTGCTCATTTCAAGCATCAACCCTGAAAATGACAAAGATTGCAGACACAGAGTAATTTTATTGTCCCTTTATTGTGACCTATTTGAACCGTAGATACAGTTAGTTCCGTTTTCACGACTCAGCGAAGTTTAGCATGCTTCACTTGACCTACTCTACTGGGATGTAAATCCTTCAGTCACATAATTCTATCAAGCAGTGGCCATGCCATTCATTCATCTTCCTTTGAAATTTATTAATTCATTGCTGGTCATGTGTGAGTTTATATGGTTTGGCTTCAGATTCAGATGCCGCTGAAATTCCTTCAAACTCTGTTCTATCTGATTTTTATCATTTCATCACAATAAATGGTCATTGTCATGAGCTTCTGATTGTAAAAAGATTCAGAATTTTACATTTATGATTACACAAAAATTTATACTTTTAGTCTGTTAAGAAATAAGCCATGTAGCCAGGCGGTGGTGGCGCACGCCTTTAATCCCAGCACTTGGGAGGCAGAGGCAGGCGGATTTCTCAGTTCGAGGCCAGCCTGGTCTACAGAGTGAATTCCAGGACAGCCAGGGCTACACAGAGAAGCCCTGTCTCGAAAAACCTAAAATAAATAAATAAATAAATAAATAAGCCATGTATAGAAGCTATACATGTGTAATGTAGATGTTTATGTTTAACAAATATAAAGGAAAATGATTATGTCAAATGCAGTGACCTAGAGATAACCCCTTTTCTATTTATACTAGGATTAGTCCAGCTGAATTAATCTATATGCCCATCTATGAGGAAAATAAGAGCTTCATATGTTAAGTTTCCATGTCAGTGAAAATGTTTCCACATTATTTACTGTGCATAGTAATGTATGCATATGTTTATCTCTCTATGGATCTAGTAATTGAGTTGACTTTTTCCCAATTCACAATCTCTCTAAACCCCGATGTTTCTCCAATTATGTTACTTCTATAACTTTAAAATTTTATTTCAGACTTGATAAAACAAGTTCTCACGTCGCTCAATGTTACAGTTTTGAAGTGAAGGAGTTTTGTGACAGCTATCTAATCTTAGAAGGTATTTGCAACCCTACATAGTGTTTCCTCTTTCCCATAATGAAGATTTCACAAGTGCACTTACAGATGCTCACACATACCACATCTGTATCAAGGTTATGATGAAATCAAAAGCAATGGCTTTAGGCATCCTCATTCCTCCTTTCTGCTGCTCACAGAGGTGTCTAGTGTTCTCAGCTCTTTCTCTCTCTCAGGAGTTACTCATCTAACTTTTCTTTTGGTTGTGTGAGACAAACTAACAAAACATATTCCGTCATATTATTCTCTTATGAATTCTTACATTTAATTATTATCTATTTCTTCAGCCCAAAGAAATGATGGTCTAATGTTGGAATTTCACATTTCTAGACATGATCCACAAAGAAAAGCTGTGTATGTACAGGGACAACCTCATAGTTTTCCCAAGTATCGATTTGTCTCCAGCCCTGGAAATACAGGTTTATACTATGCTTGTATCTGTTTTTATTACTTAAGTTATTGGCCCACATCATTCAAATTAGTAATGGTTATTTACTAGGAAGGCAACACCCTTCAGCATTCATGGAAATTAACAACGGACAGTTGATAGAAGGGTAGTAATGGGGAGTAGGAAATGGTATCAAATCAAGTAGTGATGGAACAGAAGAGTTTGGGGCTGAAGCAGAGATGTGTAGGATAATTTGCAAGGGATGTGGCTGACAAACAGAGTCGTGGTTAACAACACTGCAGGCCAACTGATCTTGAAGAATGTTGAGTAGGCTGTGGGCTTAATGCACAGAACAATAAAATCACAGCATTGGGAGGGAAGATATGTGTGTTTGTCTGCTCTCCTCTGCCTTCTCCTGCTCCCCATTCTCCTTCCTTCTCTTTTCCTTGGTCCTTTCATTTTTTCCATATTTCTTTTTGTTTCTTTTCTTTTCTCTTCTCCTCTTTTCTTTCTTTTCCTTTTCTTGTTTTATGGCAGAGGGTCTACCTATGTCTACTCCCAATGCCCTACCTCTTCTTTACAAGTACGTGGATTACAACTGTGGGCCAATGCACCAAGCTAATTGCAGAGATGCCCTTTAGATGACTAAAAAATGTATATTCATTTATGGTGTGGTTATGTATCCAACACAAACTTTGCCATTTTAACCTTTTTTAAGTGTAGAATGTCAAAGAGAGAGGCCCCTTTAAATTGTATATATGTTAGCTAAGGAGACTTGTAAGGGATGGTTTGTACATTGAGGTAGCAAAAACAATTTTGGAACAATGCCAAAAGTGATTGGTTCTTCTCAAAACATTCATGCCACTCTTGCACCAGTGGGCACTTCTTGCCAGGCCAGGAGCTATAGCAGCTTTACAAGTGTGTATAAGTGTTAATTCCTTGTCTCTCCAGTAGCATATAGACCCTTCCAGCACTATAAAAGCTAGCCGGTAGGCATGAAGCTTCCAGGTCAATACCAGCTTGATCTCTTCACGTCCATTTAGAAGTCTGTGGGACCTCACTGAACAACAACCCACACATGGAAGTAGGGCTTTTGTTTGAAAGCCTATGCTGCCTGGGAATGGCACTGTCCCCATTATAGGGTAGTTCTATTTAAATACTGTTTTGTACATGTATGTCTTATACATATATGTCTTATGCATGCATGTCTTATACATGTATGTTTTATACATGTATGTCTTATACATGTGTGTCTTTTATACATATATGTTTTATACATGTATGTCTTTTATACATATATGTCTTATACATGTATATCTTATAGATGTATATTTTAGGAAGCTCATAAGGCAGTAGGATTCCATATGACTTTTTCCAAGGTCATTAGTATCACTTGTCCCTCAGCATATGCCCTCCTTTACCTCGTCCTTCCACCCCCACCCTTATCCTACACATCACTGCTTCAAACATCACAGAGAGTTTAAGATACAATGAACCAGATACTCCCAATGCATTTCCTTAGGATAAAGTATAAACATCAAGAACAGAATCCTGGACTTATTCATATCTTGTCATTAGCCAGACTAATCTTATCAAAAAATCAATTAAAATATTTTCCCTTATAGCATTTTGGACATATTGTTTTATCAAGTGACATGAGCAGCATGTCAAATCCAAAATACAGCATAAATAATATATTTGATTTATATTTTATTTATATTTTTGAATTAATCTTTCTAAGGAATGGGAAAGAAGTTATCTGCTAGTGCCATTGTAAATACTTACAACCACATTCAAATTAAGGAAACTGAAGAAAACAGCTAATAAAGGAATTTCTTGATAGTAAACATGAAATGTCATATTCCTCTTTGGTGACACCTACAAGCTCTACAGTGTCTTTCAAAGGATGAATAAGTAGATATATAAGCCTAACTCCCCAGTAACACAGTGCATTTGTGGTCCTCAGAGATTCTCAGACCTTAGAAGGAAAGAGAAAAAAGCATAGATGACTTGTAAAGATCAAAAGTTGTGGGATGGGACCCACCTGCCTGTCTCAAAATTTAACCCTGGGACAAAAAATGGAGCAAATATTGAAGGAAAGGCCATACAGAGACTCCCCCACTTAGGGGTCCATCCCATCTGCAGACATCAAACGCCCACACTATTGCTGATGCCAAGAAGTGCTTGCTGACAGGAGCCTGATATAGCTGTCCCCTGAGAAGCTCTGCCAGCACCTAACTAATACAGATGCAGATACAGCCACCCATTGGACTGAGCCCAGGGACCCCAATGGAAGAGTTAGTGGGAGGACTGAAGCAGCCAAAGGGATTTTCAACTCCCTTCAGCTGTTCTGAAGAACAACAATGTCAACTAACTGGACCACCCAGAGCTCCCAGGGACTAAACCACCAACCAAGGAGTACACATGAAGCGACCCATGACTCCAGCTACTTATGTAGCAGAGGAATGGGAGGGAAGGATCTTAGTCCTGTGGTGGCTTGATGCCCCAGAATTGAGTGATACTAAAGTGATGAGGTGGGAGTGGGTGGATGGGTAAAGGAGCACTCTCTTACAGGCAAAGGGGAGGGGGTGGGATAGGGGGTTTGTGGAGGGGGTACCAGGAATTGGGACAATATTTGAAATGTAAATAAACAAAATAAATAATTTTTAAAAAGAAAGAAAAGTTGCCCCTGTGTTTTTTTGGTTTAGTTCCCATTCCAAAAGAGACTCAGAGAACATGGTGAACACTGAGCCTCTCAAAGCAACTACAATCCTTACTGCAGAAATAGTGGCTCTTGATTTGTGGGTTGCAACTCCTGCAAGGAACACATACCAGATATCCTACATCCATATCCTATATTTATATCATGATTCATAACAGTAGCAACATTACAGTTATAAGGTAGCAACAAAAATCACTTTGTGGTTGAGGGGTCACCACAACATGAGTAGCTGTATTAAAAGGATGTAGCATTAGGAAGGTTGGGAACCTCTGGGATAATTTCACAAAGGTAAACTGTATCAGAGGCAAAGAGCTTTCTTCAGAAAGGCTAATAAAGAGAGAAGTGGAAAATATTCTAGGAGAGCTTTGGTTGGAGAGAAAACAATGGCAAACCTTTGATTAACATATTATAAAGGTGGCTGAACTTCATTAAGTGATATAGAGTAGCCTTAGAGGACTGGGGTAGCAGAGGATGTCATGTTAATGGTTCTTAAAGGAAGATAACGTGAAGTCTTGAGAAAGAAGGATGGAAAGGTAAGTTGACATCTAGGGATCTGTGATCTCAGCCCTTCTGGAATGAGGATGAGTTTTACTGAGGGAAGCACCGCCACGGTAAACACTCAGTGTTGAGGTAGCATGCAGTAGGGAGATTTTACCTCTTCCTTGTTGGGTCTTGGAAATTTTGAGTTGAAAAATTTCCCATGCCCCACCCTTACACAATATCAGTACCTTCAACAGGTTGCTTGGCTTTTAAACTTGAAGGATCCAACCTACACAAAAGTGACTCCGGGTTTAGAGCATGTGTAGAGAATCAGACAGAACATTAAGTTCTATTCAAAACTATTTCAGAATCTCAAAGCACACAGGCATCCACAAGGTCGACGACAGAAGTATGGTCCAGGACTTTCAGATTCATATGCTATGATACATCCAGTGTATCATGGGCTTAGCTCGGTTCAGCATTACTATTCATCAGATCCTCTGTGGAGCGATCATGAGTGCCACTCACACTAAGGAGCACTGTCATCTTTGCCAGTGTGTGATATCCTTCACAAGAGACAGGGGACACAGGGAAGTTTGTTTTTTAGCAGAAGTCTATCAAGAAAAATATTTCAGGAGAGCCATAAAAAGTAAACAGATGAATACAGAAATCATTGTGGGTTTTGCATGG
>NW_021604578.1:8835932-8838432 GCF_004785775.1 Grammomys surdaster | reverse complement strand
CACTAATAAAATTTGGCATGGCTATAAAGTAACACATTTTCAATTTGTATGACTCTTGACAATACTAAAGGTAACATTTTGGTAGAAAAAAAATGTATACAGAATACAGCTCCTTAAGAAAACCAGAATCCACGTCATAAAGGCTTAATAATAGCATGGCAAGGTTTTCTCAGATATGTGAATAAATTAAGATTTTACAGGAGCAACAATTGGTATAGCTAGATGATGCCACTTTCTAAAATTTAATTTAATTTTTTGTTACTTATCCACATTAAATCCCCTCTCACTGACCCCCCCTCAGTTACCCCTTTCCCACACTCCTTCCCTCTCCTCCCTCCCCTTCTCCTATGAGAGGATGAGGGTTTGTACATGCTAGACCCAGGGAGTGGCACTATCAGAAGCTGTGGCCCTGTTGGGGTTGTGTGGCCTTGTCGAAGTAGGTGTGTCACTGTGAGTGTAGCCCTTAAGACCCTCATTCTAGCTACCTGGAAGTCAACCTTCCATTAGTAGCCTTCAGATGAAGATGTAGATCTCTCAGCTCTGCCTGCATCATACCTGCCTAGATAATGGACTTGATGATAGTGGACTGAACCTCTGAATCTGTAAGCCAGCCCCAATTAAATGTTGTCCTTTATAAGAGATACCTTGGTCATGGTGTCTGTTCACAGCAGTAAAACCCTAACTCCTCCTAACCTGGCACTTCAAGTCTCTGTGAAGCTAGATATTTTCTTTCCTACTGAGGCCAGGCAAGGCAACCTAGCCAGTAGAACACATCCCATGTGCAGGCAACAGCTTTTGGGATAGTCCATGTTCTAGTTGTTTGGGACCCACATGAAGGCCAAGCTGCACATCTGCTACATAATATTGGGGAGAATGATGCCAATATTTTGTTTCAGAGAAACATAGAAGACTTTCAAAACTGCCCCCGCAACAGAATTATAAAAATGTCTTTAGTTCTGAGATGGAACACACAAGCCAAACTATGCATGTTTAAGAATGGTTAAACAAGTTTGCCCTGGTGGTCCCCAAGTAGAGCTTCCCCTCCTCCTCAGAAAAGGGGAGGGAGTAATTGGGGGAGGGATTTGTGAGAATGGAACTGGGAGGAGAGGAGGGAAGGGGAACTTCAGTCAGATGTAAATAAAGAAAAAAAGAGAGAACTAAAATTCTGACTGGTTTCTAAAATTCCCATTAGAAGACTTCCTCCCAAGGGTTTGGCACTATCATTTTGGTCTCAGAAACTAAAAAGATAAAATTGATTATCACTCTAGGTGCCAGTTCCTTGGTCATTTGCATGTGTAAATATGCTAGCCAAAACCTATCAAGAATGACTTTTAAAATATGAGTCCTGTGTAAATTCAGATAGATACACCCTACCACAGAGAATACTTGCTCATTCATGTCCATTGCTGCTTTGTTCCCAAAAGGCAGACAGCTGGCATGACCATCAACTGCTGTATGAATAATGAACATATGGTTCATGTATACAATTGTATATTATTCAACTGTTAAGAAAATATGAAATTTTCAGGTAATTGGATAGAACTGGAAATAATTACCCTGAATGTGGTAACCGAGAACCAGAAACACAAAAGTTAATGTAAATTGAAAAACATTATTAATAATTTATAGTTCCTATTTAAAGAACATTCATGGAGTCAGCTGCATTCCTTGCCCTTGGGTATGTAGTAAGTAATGACTTTGTCATAGTCAAAAGTGTAACATGCATTAAAATATTTTTGCACAATATTTCCACCTGGAAGAAGTATTTGACTTTTAAACAACAACCTGCAGTAAATTCAAATGCCAGAATCTCCAGTTCTGCTGTCTGTTTTTGAGTTTGTATTCTCCTGGGGAGAATAAATAAATATTCAGAGCTGGGTCACCTAGTCCTGTGTTCCAAAGGTAAGACACTGTTGGATAACCTCGATCTGAAATACATTGTGTATCTTCTCTTGTGTGAAAATTTTTAATAAAATGTGAATCCCTGATTCCATTCTTGGGGTGTACTATGGAGTTGAGTAATGTGGGGGCATAATTAACTTGGCCAACAACAAAGTAATATAGGACTGTTCTTCATTTAACTCTAGAAGGTTAGATGAATCTCAGAGCATCTGAAAAGTTGAAAAATATTCCAGGAGGTCATACACAGGAGAGAATACATTGTCTTCACTTGATAATGAAGTTTGTTCATGTTATTGTCTCAGCCAGTGGCTTTGTTCTGTTGTGTAGAGGTGACACAGACTTTTAGTCCACTGAGTGGGTGGTGGTTGCTGAAGTATGAGGAGTTGCCATCTGAAGGTTCATGTGCTAGAGACCGCTCCCCAGCTTGGTGGTATGGAGGTGGCAGAGCATATAAAAGGTTGGGCTCAGTGTAAGGTAATTATGTCAGGGTGGGAGTGCTTTGTCTTTTCTTGATAAGCTGTCTGTAGCATGACTAATCAAAGATAGATAGGTAGATAGATAGATAGATAGATAGATAGATAGATAGATAGATAGATAG
>NW_021604578.1:8815623-8835922 GCF_004785775.1 Grammomys surdaster | reverse complement strand
TAGATAGATAGATAGATAGATAGATAGATAGATAGATAGATAGATAGACAGAGACCATCAACTTGAGATGCTTGGCACCAAAGGAAGGTACCTGGAAGGGGCAAGAGGTTGAAAGGGGAGGATAAAGTGATATCATTCTAATTTAATTAAAATCATGTGTGTGTGTGTGTGTGTGTAACCATTTGTGGTAGTTTGAATGGTATCACATCCATAGACTCATGTGTTTGAATGCTTGGCTCATACGGAGTGGCACTATTAGGAGGTGTGGCCTTGTTGGAAGAAGTATGTCACTCTGGGGTCAGGTTTTGAGGTTTCATATGCTCAAGTTCTCCCTAGTATAGAACTCAGTCCCCTTCTATTGCCTGCAGATCAAATGTAAAACTCTCAGTTCCTTCTCCAGCACCATGTCTGCCTGCATGCTGCCATGCTTCCCATCATGATGATAATAGACTAAATCTCTGAAACCATAAGCAAACTCAATTAAATATTTTCATATATAAAATCTGCCTTGGGCATGGCATCTTTTGACAGCAGTGAAACCCTAACTAAGGCATAATTTTAAAATACAACATTTTTAAAAGGCATTCCTTTTTCTCTGTCTCCCTGTAGGTGGCTTCTGGGACTCTTATCAAACATGAACAGTTTTTCTCTAACTGTTCTGATTGGCAACACAACCTTCTACATTATAAATATCAACAGTTTAATGAAGTTTTTTCTTAATGTACTCATCAAGTTAAAGACAACTAAACTTATGGAGGTTTTTTTGAAAATACAAATGTCATTGTTTTACACTAAGAGATTTAAGTTTAAGCCAGGCAGTGGTGGCATACACCTTTAATCCCACCACTTGGGAGGCAGAGGCAGGCAGATTTCTGAGTTCGAGGCCAGCCTGGTCTACAGCCAGGGCTACACAGAGAAACCCTGTCTCTGAAAAAAAAAAAACAACAAAGAAACAAAAAACCAAAAAACCAAACAGAGAGAGAGAGAGAGAGAGAGAGAGAGAGAGAGAGAGAGAGAGAGAGAGATATTTTGGTTTAGTCTGCAGAGGATTTCAAAACCGAAAGTCTCTTAGCAGATGGTTAGGATTAGTCAAATGGTTATAATCTGGTGTTTTTATATAAATATACATTTTCTATAGGCTTTGAAGGCCAAGTAGGAAATTATAAATACCTGGGATTTAATAAAATTAATTTTTCTTTGGATGGATCTTGTTAAGGTTTCCCTGCCCCTTGCATGGGCTGAGTAAGGAAACAGGGCCTCAAGCTCTAACCAACAGGGTTGGGCATGCAGTGTACAAAGGTGAGTGAGTCTCTTATTAAACAATTAATACGCTTAAGGCATTAAGCCAAACGTTGAGCACTGAGCATGAGACTTAGCACAGCTGCAAGGGGCCACCCACGCCAGCTAAAGATCAGCAAAGGTGCTGAAGAACAGTATTTCCATGAAATTATCAGCTTCAAAAATAACATTACCTGAAATTGCTTGCAGGATTAAGTTTAGACTCAATTGTTTCACTAACGCAATACAAAACACTGACTATCACCATTAGCTCTAAAATTTTCTAAACATCAGTGAATTATAATATCTCTTAGGGTTGGGGCATCAGATGTGCCCTTCTTACATGTCTATAGAAAAAAATGTTAGTATTCAGACTCCATTTGCTCTAGAAAAATTACTGTGAACTAAGGCCTAAGGAAAGGAAATATACGTGAGGGTGCCACAACACAAATGTAGAGGTCAGAAGATGATCTAGGACAGTTCTCTTCTTCCACCAGTGAGTTTGGAGGCTCAAAGTTGGGTCATCAGGCTTATATAAAGAAAATGATAGAGACTTTTAAAAAGAGCAAATATATATACACACTTAGGCACACACATACAAGCATGCATGCACACACACACACACACACACACGAATACATATCCAGGTTACAAATACAATAGCAATTATTAAAAAGAACACATATACACTCATGTGCACACACACACACACACACACACACACACATATTCACACACATCCAGGTTCAAGTGAACAAAATAGCGAAGTACTTCAGCCCATCAGTGCTTTTGTGAGATCCACTCACAGATTTCAGGAAGACAAGACATTTACTGGAAATCATCAATTCTATGTCTAAGAAAAGAGGAATATTTGGACACATCTAATTATTATCCCAAATCTGAGAAATATGGAAAGAATAAAAAACTTGCTGAAAGAAGTCTCATTAGGCTAATGGTGATGACTTGACCTTCAAGCAATTATAATAGATGGTGTACTGTTAACTTGAATACAGTTGCTTATGAAAGTTAATGAGTATTTAGTGTCATTCTAGAGAAGAGGGTTTGTATAAACCTTGTAAGGAGTATAGGAGAAAAGTTATACTTATTTTCAAAGATGTAGAAGACATTATATATTAAAAGGTATTTAGTTTCTTATATATTTGTCTGCTACACATCTGCTTATACGTTTATAAGGTTTATTTTGCTTTCATCCATGCATAACAGAAAGAATCAAAAGGAAAGCCTGAAGAAAGCCAAGACCTGCTAGGAACAAGCACATTAATGCACACACACACACCACATGCAGAGATATGCATGCATAGAAGCATACAAACACATTCACACACAGACACACAGATGCACACACATAGACACACACATGTACATACACACACATGCACACACAGAGACACACTCATGTACATGCACACACATGCCCACACATAGACACACACATGCATACCCATAGACACACACATGTACATGCACATGCACACGCCACAGAAAGAAAAGAAAACAAACTGAACCCACACCAGGACTGCAAGAAGGGGGAAGTGATATTGAGTGGCAAGGGAATTAAGCAGTGACAGTCAATGTCCACAAACAAGCAGCTAGAGAGGATGATCATCATTGTTCCAGCAAAATTAATGAGCTGCTTCCCTTAATGAGCAATGCTAACTAGCTAGAGCTAATCCTGTGTATCCTAGGACACGAGGTCCCTATGTGGCACCACTGCTGTAATGATAAGGTTCTAACAAACATCGGTTTTTTAATAATGCTCGCACAGTAAGTCAACATATCATGACAACAAGACTGCAGGCTGTGTAATGCTAGTGGGGTGAGCATTGAAAAGCACAATATGTCTGGAGTCAGACACCAGGAGACAAATGACAATAATAACTATATTGTCAACAACGACAACAATAATATCCACATAAGGAACAAGGACAGGAAATGAGTTGGCAAAATAGCAAATAAGACACGGTCATTCAAAAAGCAATCTCACTGGGGAAAGTAGCCGACTTCTTTGTTCTATCTATTAATAATGATGATGATGATGATAATAATGATAATTTATCCCTTGGTTAATTTGAGAAAGGTACATTTTTTTCTTTTGGGTCTGGTATTATTCCTTCCTTCCCAAAAGCTATCAAAATAATATTACTGTAGCTCATAGTAGATATCAAAATAATCTAGCAATATCCATAAAAGGTACTAACGGAGAGTATGAAACAGGGAAGTGATTGAAACTCACAGTGTTGAGGCTATAGTATTTTATTGAGAGCTAGCAAGTTAACAAATACACTAAATGTGTGTGTGTGTGTGTGTGTGTGTGTGTGTGTGTGCATGTATGTGTGTATCTGTATATTCTCACTTTACAGTTTTTGAAATATTCAAACAAATTAATCACAGAAATGTATATTTTCAGGTAATAAAAAAACTCTAATCATCCATTTATTGTTAACATTTGCTATTTCTAAAATCTCATTATGTAAGTTTATGAGTATGATCATGTCCCACCATGCATGGGAGGGGCTCAGAGGCCAACTGTGGGTGTCAGTCTTTATTTTTTATCCTGGGAAAATGTGGCTAGGTGGCCCACGAGCTCTTGGGGTTTCTTCTGTATCTTCCTTCCATTATTCATAGATGTGCAGACATTACAGATGCGTGTGCTATAGCATCTGTCTTTTCAGATTCCAAACTCAGGTCATCAAGCTTGCATGGTAAATGCTTTCCCACTGAGCTACCTCCCTAGCCTGACACTTTCTTGGTATTATTCCTTAGATAATGATACAGTATCCATCAACATCCTTGTGACTCTTTCTGGCTTAAATCACACTGTTGTTTCTATTGCTACACACACACACACACGCACATACACACACACATACATACACATACACACACACTCACACTCACACACACTCACACGCACACACACACACACATACATACACACACACATACATACACACACACAGACACACACACTCACGTGCACACACACATACACACACACACATACATACACATACACACACGCAGACACACACACACACGCACACACACACATACACACATACACACACATAGATACACATACACACACACACTCACACACTCACACACACATACACACACATACATACACATACACACACATACACACATACACACACACATACATACACACACTCACACACACATACACACACATACATACATACACATACACACACACATACACATATACACACACACATACATACACACACACATACATACACAAAGTCATACAAGAGGTGACCCCATACCTCATCCCAATTGTTACACAAGGCTTGTGTCTAAAATGCGTTCAAGTATTTTCTCATTCCCTTTTCTGGGCAACTTTAGAGAATTCTTGTTACTACTCCTCTTCAGCTTTGAATTTTGTAGCTCAAAAAGAATGACTAATGTTTTAAAGCCACACAGCTAATAGGTATCAGAGCTGTGGTTCAAATTTTGGTCCGCTAAACAATGCAGTGTTTCATTTGCCCCTGGATTACACTGCTAGACACAGTCATGTTCAGGCCAGACCTACGTAGAAAATCAGCCTCCAGCAAATGTGCCCCACGGAATGTTCATGTTCCTCTCTAATCATGTTAGCAGCAGTGTATAAACCCTACAGAACGGTTTGAGACTTACCCTTTCTTTTAAACAAGCAAACTAATACAAATGCTAATGTTCTCTAATAATGGGTCTCTTTTGTACCAAAGCAGTCACTAATTCTTGTTTTCTTCCTAGGTAAGTTCTGTTATATAATTAGTACATTAGTAATCTAGTTTCAATGGCCTGCCCCGACTGTTTGAGTGAGCCAAGTGCAAGCTCATTTACTATAAGCTTTCATACCAGCACCATCATGCTTCTTTCTTCATAGCATTTATCTTTTCCCTCCTAGTTATGAATTCACTTATATGAATTCTCATTCAGTATTTCATCTAGACTCTAGTCAGATTTTTTGATTTTTTTTATTTGTCATTGTAGCCTCAGGCTTTAGTATAAATATCCAGCAGCTAAGGGACCCTCAATATTGGTGAGCTGGTTAGCTCCTTGGCAGAGAGATAAGGTAAAGAATCCACACATAGATGAGCTATTTTAGATTGTTCTTGTTGAAGAAAGCTTCACAAAGGAGCTAGGATTTAGCCCAAGCTTTGAAGGGGCAGGGGGAGGTAATATCTCAATTCGCATGCTGAAAATGCACAGGTTGATTACACTTTTTCCCACTAAATGCAGCCAAGAAGATATCTCCTAAATTAAGCTTCCCAGCTTCCCTTTTGAACACAGACGGAGAAGATATTAAGCAGTGAAACTAATTAAAGGAAGAAATAAAAATCACTCTTAAATGAACCACACTCCACTTTCCCTCTGGTTTCTTTTAGTGTAATCGGTCTTTGGATGGATGTATCCTTTCGTAAAAGAGAAAAGAAAAGCCACGTGGGGCAAGTAAACAATGCCAACAGACCAGACGGAAGAACTACTAAGGTTGAACAGGCCTAAACCCCCAGAAATCTCACAATTGAGAATGGTAGGTGGGAGGCCAGCTCCCTGCCAAACGACTTGACATGTAACCATGACACCCCACTGAGAGGACCATGACAACCGATCATCTAGCATAAAAAACCTAGAATTCTCTATGCTAATGAGAAATCTAGGTAGGCCCTGAGTGTTTAGCCAATGAGCTTTTCCTTCCTGGGTGTTCCTTCCTGCAAAGATTTTTAACCTCTGGTTCATCCTAAGTAAGGTGTATGTATACACATCTGCCATAAATAAAACAGTTTGGACAAGCATGGACTGTCTCCCTCATCAAGGATTTTTGCTCAGAAGGATGCCTTCATCTTAAAGAACCACACCTAAATCTCCCAGAGGTCTTCTCTCTTCCAGTCCTCTCTGCGCATACTCAGAACCAAACCCCTGTCCTCAGCCAACCCCTTCCTGCCTGGCATGTACCCTCGGACCTCTGTTCCCAACTCAAGGTCCTCAGCAGAGTCTGGGTATACAGGAGGCCAGGAACCACAGCATCCTTCCCAAATCCCATTCTTCCCAGAGCCCACTGTTTCTCACCCGGGGAAACGTGACTGGGACCCCTATCATGGATTGTGTTGTCTCCCATGCCGGACAAAGCCATGTTTGCACACTTACCTTATCTGCATAAGAAATTAGAAATAAAAGGAATGCCCATCGGTGCCTTGCCATCGAGCCAAGGGGGACGCTTGCTTTGTTCGAATATCTGAAAGGAAAACAACAGAACAGCTTCTTAGCCTGTTCAGGGTAAGGACTCACTGTCCGACTCCTCTGATTTCCCCCATGTCTAGTTCAGGGCTACGTACTCCACCTTGTCAATATCACCATTTCGAATATATACAAAACTTTCTCTTTTACACAGAGGGAATCATACGGATCTAAGGAAGAGTTTTTTATTTGTATATCTCTTTATTTTTCTTTTCTGGCTAAAATTTTTCTTCCTGGTGGATTTTTCCAGAACTCTCTTAAGCCTTTATTCTAAGCTTTAGCTGGGTCGGCTAACAAGTTAATTCTTTTTGTTTGGCTATTATTTTTCGTCTTGTCCTTTGATTTTAATGTCATTTCAGCCTTTCCTGTCATAGATACTTCACAATATGTTTCCTGGATCTTCTAGAACAAAAAGAGCGAAAATAGCTTCTAGGCTCTTTCTGTGCTGACCCTGAGAGGCAGATGAGTTTGTTACTAGCTGTTCTTCATTCAAATATGCTCTCAGTGTTCTCCTTAAAACGCCATTGTCGTAAACACAGCACTCCCGCCTGATCGCTCTGCTATCATTAAGAACGGTACTCTTGGTTATATTTCTTATCAGATAATTGAGTTGAAGTAGATGTGGTCTAGACAAATCCTGACAAAAGAGAAAATAGTGACAAAAGATTGTGCTTTAAGAAATAATGACCAGAAGAGGACATGTTGTACATCATTCCACTCTTGACTGTCTTCATGACTGACCTCCAGCCACGTAAGTGCCTGTGATTAAGAACTTGAAAGAGAACAAGAAGGTATATATGGAAGTGATTGGAGCAGGAAAGGGAAAATGAAATCTGTATAATTTGCTCTTCAATCTGTCTCTGCCTAACTTGTACAGCATAGTCCTGCAGCACCCACTCCAAGTCGAAACATTTGCTCCTGGAGGCAAGTAGCTCAGGTTATAGACAGGAGGGAAAATGAATGTCACCACGCCTCTGGGAGAATAGAGACTTGGAAGATTCTTGAGCTTCCCTCATGATGTAGAAGAGGAGTAAACAGCTGCTGCAGATGGGACTGAGCAACCAAACTGTAGAAAGACAGATGCTCAGACCGGAGCGTTGCCTCCAAATCTTGTGGAGAGCAGGACTGCAGTTTCAGAAGAGCTGTGATCCATGTTGGGGTGTGCATTCTGGTGACATAGCTACCTTTTAATTACCCTTGCTCCTTGTGAAAAACCCCTCATTCACGTTCCTCTTAGCAACCCCAAGAAAACTACTCGGGTTCAAGGAATTGTTTATTTGTTCAACCGTTATCTAAGGAAGAGGTTTCTATGAGGAACTCGCAAATTAGTAAACTCAAGCAAGGGGTTGGAGAGATAGCTTGATGCTCACTGAGCACTCTCTGTTCTTGTAGAGGATCAGATTTTGATTCCCAGCATCCACATGGAAGCTCACAGCCATCTGTAACTCCAGTTCCAGGGGACCCAACGCTCTTTCCTGACCTCTGTGGATACCTGGCATGCAGGTGATACACAGGCACATATGCAGGCAAAACATCCATATCCGTTAAATATGAGGGTATAATGTAATTCCAGAGTCAGTAGAAAAGGAACAAGGTATGTTGAAAATCACCTGGGAGCTCAGAGCCCCAAATTCTGGTCCTCATTGATTCTTAATTCTCTGTGAAACTACGGGGAAGGTAAATAAAGTCTCTAAGCTTGTTCTTGTTTGTAAAATGGGAACGTTCCATTCAGGCAGCTTCAAAGTAGCTTTAAAAAAAAAAAACTGAAGTTCTATAATGCCACAATGGAGGGTATTATCATCTGCTCAGACTAACAAAATATCCTGAATGAGGTACTCTCACTGGGACAACTGAGTTCGAATACTGCCTCTATTATTTTCCTTCATTCTGAGATCTTTGGTTAAATTTTCATTTGTAAGAGTTTTAGAGTCATGGTTGTAGTAGGTGAAAGAAAGTCATTCCCTATGGTGTGAGGGCACAGAAGCTATACGGATAATAGGTGTCTCCCTGATATGGTCTGGAGTCCTCTCAGAAATGCTTACTGAGAAAAGCCAGACACACCTTTGTTTGATGCGTTTTCAGATATCCTGATATACTTTAAAAGATCATATGTTAATGTATGAAATTTATTTTTCCCTCTCAAATTCTAGCTTTTGCTTACATTTAAAATATAAGCCCAACACAGAGTAAAGGCTGAGAATCGGATCTGATAAACAACAGCCATTTACTGAGTTTCAGTCTTGAGTTTTGACAGGTATTGGGATTCTGGGGAATCAAAATACCTCAGTAGAAATGGTCTCTGTTACTATCAAGGATTTAAAGAACATATGTCAAAAAGACAGCCCAACTTCCTTCATTTTCAGCCTCAACTATTCACTAAAGCCAATCTAGCCTTCAAAAGGGGAAACCACATCAGCAGAGACAGAGCTGTGGTTTCCATGGCAACAGCGGAGGTCAATAGCTGCAGTCACACCTCCATTGGGCTTGATTGCATTGGCAATTTACCATCCTCCATGCTCCCTTTTGTTTGAGCATCTCTCATTTGCTTAATTCCTATCTCTAGGAATCCTCAAATGTCAAACGATGGGAGCTGAATTTAGATTAAAAACTGCAGCCTTCATTAAAATGTCCAGGAACCCTGTTTATCTTCTAAGTCTTAGACCTGTGCTTTGAGAAATTAATTCCCATACCCTCAACTACAGTCTTTCATACCGTACTAAAGCTTAGACATTTTTGTTTGCAATACCATATGCATTTATTTATTTATTCATTTATTTATTTAATTGTTTTAAAAGAAATTTTAAACCTGTGTCACTTCTGCCTCCAACATTGCATTTTTAACAACAAAGGTAACAGATGTGTTAGGTTACAATCTGTGAGTTATCAGACAGTCTTACATGTGGCCTTTGCTTTGTCCCCTCTTGCCCCTCCCTTTCACAGTGCACGGCGCTGCTCTGTTTCCTTCAGATTCTTTAGACATCTTCTGCTCCAGGACTGCATATGCTGACCTCTCTTATTCTGTTTTATTGTTTATTTTAATTTGAGAATTTCAAATGTAAGTATGTACATCCTTTCTCTCTCTAAGTCCTCCCATGTGGCCCCAACAACCTTCATTTGAATATATGACTTCTTCTTCTATATTTATTTTGGGGATATCTTTCTATCATCTATGTACCATCTATCCATCCATCTATCATCTATCTATTGTCTATCTGTGTGTTTTATCTATCCACTCATCCATTCATCCACTCATCCATCCATCCATCCATTTTTCTATCTATCTATATATCTGTCTGTATTACTGAGTCTAGTTAGTGTTGCTCTTCTTTGCATGTTTTTAAGGTTGACTTCTTAGGATTAAGGTCTCATCTCTTGGAAAAAAGAAAAAGAAAAAAATAGAAAAAAGTTAGCCTCTGTGAGCAGCCACAGACTGCCTGTAGTGCTTGATTTAAGTGTGGAATCTTGTGGAATTTCCTTGCATCCACGCTGGTGTGTCCATTGTGGTCTTTCCAGGTCTTTTGCAGAGAATCATAACGTTGAGAGTTCCTGGGAACAGCATCCCTGTCCTGTCTAAAAGAACCTTTGATGTAACAGCCGTGATGATCCTCAGGCTGTTACATTTTTTTCTGCCCCACCTCCTCCTTCCAAGCTTTTCCCTGAGCTTTAAATGTAAGGATTGTGTTACAGATCTTCCATTTGGGCTTGAGAACCCCATGGTCACCTACTTTCTGCGGTTTGGCCAGTTATGGTTTTAATAGTCCCTTCCTGCTACAAAAGGAAGCATCTTTGATGAGATGTGAGAACTGAATTTGTCTATGGATACAAAGATGAATATTTTAGAAGGCAGATGGAAACCATATTACTGTAGAAATATGATGTGTGTGTGGAAGTACATACTTTTCTAGGGTCTATGACATCTTCAACCACAGGATGAGGCTTGAATTTTACTACTAGGTACAGACTCCCTCTAATTGAGTGAGTATTGTATCTAATTAGACAGCTGTTGTTTGCTCCAAAGATACAAGTACCTCTATTGCACTATTGGTGATATCTTGCCTTAGCAGGCTTATAGCACCTTCTGACACGATAAGAGCTAGCTCAGGAAGGAGGCTTCCACTGACATCACTTCCTCAGCCTCTGTGAACTTATCTCTTACTTGTCCTGGTCTGTCTAGAGGCCAGCTTTCCTAGCCTAAGCCTGGCTCCACTCTCCCATTACACCATGTGCTTTTCTATCAGACTATTATCATGAGACCATTTAATAGCTTTGTTATGGACTGCCTTTGTCATTTGTGAGCCATGTGACTGCTGAGACATTATGTTTTCCTATCCTTCTCTACTCTACTATTGATGCAAAGAACGCTTTCAGGGCTTAGACACTTGATTGATATTTACTGTATGATTTAAAATTTCTTCATTCTATTTGGTCATTAAAGTCATTTAAAATATTCATGACTTTGATATCCAGTATCTTCATGGCCATCCAATGGAGGAATACAAAGGGCCCTTGGTTCAAAATATAATTACAACTAAGATATAATCTACTGTCATCCTGTCTTTCAAGAAAGCATAACTTAATAACCACTCACTGTATATTCACAAATTCTTAAGTTCCTGATACAGTTCTTTGAAAACCATTTATTCTGCATGATTGACTTTTAAGCCTAGTTCAATGTAGCTATTCTAAGGGGGGGGTTAAGGATGTTGTAAATTGAAATGTTGAATGAAGAGAAGGAAACCACAGGGTCATGCCAGACATCGTTTTCAAACAAGTTCTTTAGCTAGGTGCCTAATCTGCTTTGACTCTATCTCTTTATCATGCCACTGTCATATATTTCAGACCTCTTCACTCAGAGGCAACAAAAACAATAGACACACTGTGAAGTTTTCTGGGTTCATGTCTGGGGATTACTGAGCCAAAGGGTTTTTTTCCCCTTGAGTCAGACATTGCTGCTGAAGACAGGGAGACTGAGCAGATGATACATTCCTGTCATGATATGTTACAGGTGTTTGACATTGAAACACTTTTGACTGTCAGATTTTTAAGTCATTAGCAAGTAACCAGGGTGGTGGATACCTTCCTTTCCTCTCTGGGTCTTTCATCCCAAGTACATCCATACCTATCTCTGAGTGATCTCCAAATACTTACCCTTAACCCACTAGTTTGAATCCTATTGAGTATCAGATGTTTGAAAAGCACCAACTAGAAACAAAAGGTTACCTATCTTGGTCAAATGATTTAGAAAGAACCTGGAGCAGGAGAGTGTCCGTTTCAATGCCCATGTTTATATAAAGGACCCGAAACAAAGAAAAACTCATAAAGAGCCAATTAGAATGGTTGTGAGACGTTTTAAAGAAATCCTGGAAGAGAAGCACAAAGATCAAACGTACAATGCCCTCAGACCTTAGGCTAAAATATGCACTTAAAAATAGATGTTCAACCTATGCACTGAATTAAAAAGAAAAAAGAAAAAAGCCTAAGTGTCATGGTATAGATGTCTCCAAAGTGTCTGCTTATGTAGTTATAACAAAATGTCACAGAATGGAGGGCTAAAACATCTATGTGTTTCTCACAGTTGTGGAGGCTAAGACATTCAGTATCAAAGCGCTAGTACTGATAAGGGCTCTCTACCTCCTGATATTCTCATAATAAAGAGAAGAGTTATGGGGAAAGAGGGAGAAGATTCTCCTCCATTCTTCTCTTATCATCTTCCTCATCCTTCTTTCTCTACTTCCTTGTTCGTCCATCTACATCCATACTGGACTGAACATGAGGTTTCACATATACCAGGCAAGCACTGTGCTGCTAAGCCAAGTCAGCAGCTCTCTAGTCTTTTCTTGTAAAGGCACTGTTCTAACCAGGGGTGCTCCTTTCTCATCTAACCACATCTGAAGTTAATCATGGCCCAAAAGGCCCGCATCCGAACTTCATGATGTTGGAGATACAGTTTCAGCATAAGAATTTAAAGGAAGTACAACCTGTGGGTTGCAACCCCTTTGGTGGTTGAATTACACTTTCACCAGGTCACTTAAGGCCATGAGAAAATACAGATGTTTACATTATGATTCATAACAGTAGCAAAATTACTGTTACAAAGTAGCCATGAATAATTTTATGGTTGGGGACACTACAACATAAGAAACTGTATCAGATGATTACAACTTTAGGAAGGTTGAGAACTACTGCTCTGGGCCATTACAATGTCAATAAAAATCATCTCCTTCTACTTGGTTTCTTTCTCTTACCTATTTTGCAAAGAACCCAGTATCTCAACTGTCACCTTGACTTAAGTGCCTAGTTGTCCTTGCCCTTCCTCTCTAGCCTAAGCAGTAAGCAGAGGCTGTAATCCAATGCTAATGGTGGCATAAGCAAGGCTTTCCTTATTGTAGGGATCAATAATAAGTTAGAAAGTAAGATAAAAAGCAGAGAGAAAAGTCTATAAGCCATAGAAATGTTTGCTGTTGCTAGATGCTGGAAGCAGACTTTAATTCATGATTGCTGTAAGTCACAGGATGTCAGCACACCTTCATGTGTTGTAAGCCCACAGCTAAATCACACTCGGTGAATTTGCTGCAGCTATCTCTTCTTCTCTGCCCCAACTTCTTTTCTCTTTTATTGTAGCAGGTAATTGTATCTTCTAATAGTAAAAAGATAATTGTAAAATGTTATCCTATATAGATGTAAACAACTTTATTATCTTTATCTCTCATGGAATCATGATAGTGGGGTCTAACTGGGGAAGGAATGTTTTTCAGTCTAACAGAGAGAATGTAATATACATAATCGAACAGGTACTGCTCTCTCTCACACACACACCCTCTCACACAGATAGACACATGCTCACATAAAAAAATGCATATACACACACAAGCATATACATCTGCACATGTACACACACATACACATACACACATGTGCATGCACATACATATACACTCACTCATACGCATACAACACACACACACACACACACACACACACACACACAAACTGACTCACACTTATATGGGGACAGATAACTTGATGGGACATCATATGCCTCAGAACATAAAGATAGCAACTGCAGATATTTATAAACTTGGAACTAAGATCTGAATTTCAGAGTCTGGCACAGCTGGTCCCTAGAACTCAGAATGGCTCTTGTCTCCTGATGATACTCTGGGGGGATCGGAAAGCTAGTCCTCTGATTCTAAGGAACCCCCTAGCAGAGGTCCCCTAAGGAACCTCTAATGGAAGGCTAAGACTAGGAGAAATTAGAAACTGCCAACAGTTCGCTGGAGTCAATCACATGCTTGCATTTTGTTCTGCAAATAGGACAAGAAAAAAATTTTTTTTCAGACTTCTGTTCGATGAAAACTTCCTATCAGCAAAGTTCAGTAAAGATTTACCTGGCAAAAGTAGCAGTCAGCTGGGTACCTGGCCAAGTAGTTCAGAGCATCCTATAAAAGGCAGTGTTTAGAGACTCATAATAAACTTAGTATGTATCTATTATCCTTGCTTTGTGTGTAGAAAGTATATATTAACGATTTGTCTCCTTTCTTGTCTCTCCCTCCTTTCCTCCCTCCTCTGTCTCTCCCTCCCCCTCTATCTCTTTCTTTCCTTGCTTGCTTATACTTCCTTTCCTCATCTCCCAACTTCCCAGTGCAATAACACACACACACACACACACAGTTAGAAGACATTCAACAAAATTTATGAGATAGATTTAGAATTAGTAAATTTATTAGTTTTTCTCAAAACTACTTGACAAACTAAGATTCATATTTTTTTTCAAATAACCAAGCTTTTAGTTCTTCATACGATGTCTTTGGATCTAAGAATATTACTAGGAACCACTTCACTTTTCTGTTTAACTGCTACTGAAGACATCCTCATATTACATTAATAATAAAATACATAGCAAACATTCATATCTTTAAATGTTCAAAGAATTAAACAGGCAACAAGGTCTAAAAAAGGAAACATAGGTTTGAAATGGGGGATGCTGGAAGAAATTATGACCTGAGGCAGACTTGAGAGGCAGACAAGTCACACAGTGGAGTTGAGAGAGGGGATTGGCAGCTTCAAGATGACTCAGATGCAAGCAAAGAACTGAGGGGTGAGGGGAAATAACTGGAAAAGGAAGGTATAACTGAAAAAGTCATGAATTTTGGAGTTAGGGTTTTGAGCTTTATACTTTTGCAAACAACATAAAAATTATTATTTTTTTTGGCAAAATAATGATGTGAGCACCTAGAATATTTTCTGAAGATCAACCTGCTGTGTCATAGGCCATTGATTGGATGTAACTCAGAAGACCAGGCTAGAGATGTGGCTCAGTGGTTGAGCACTTACCTGGCATGTCAAAGACCTTGGGTTAGCCCCTCAGCACAGGAAAAGGACGACCTGCTAGAAGACTGTAGTAATGCTGACGTCAAAAGATGGTAGAGGAAGGGACGAAGGAAAGCTGTTACAGGAAACATTTCAAAAGAAAAATGAATATAATACAGCACAGATTTAATTGAAGGTAGGGCACATGTGTTGGGGGGGGCGTTCTAGAACTTTTCTACAATGGTTCTCTTAGTGGGGATTTATACGGGTGGTGATAGAAAAGAGACCATTTCATCAGGATAGTTTAATCATGATGGCATCAGTCCACTTAGAGGACTGGTGATCATTTTTCCTCTAACAACGAGTCTCAGTTTGTTGAAAAGCTAGTCGCAATCTGGAAGGATGTATATGTCTTCATCTTGAGGAGGAGGAAGACTAGGTTTCTGAAAGTTATAATATAGGGGGTCCATTTGATTCCCATAGACATGCTCCTCGAGATTAGACGGCTGCGTGTTTTCGTACAGGGCCTTCTCAGTTGCCCCTTCAGTGCGGGGAGGGCCCACTTCCACGTTTTCATAGTTGCCGTGCATCTTATTTCTCTTGGCAGTAGATTTGTGGTCTTTGCTTTCCACTGAGGTTTTAGTGCTTGGGCTAGTCACGTAGGCACTCAAGCCGACGGATTTCGTGTAGTCTTTATGCCTGCTGCTTCTTCTTTGTATAAACTTCGGTAAGGTAAGTTGCAGTGCTGTGGTTTCCCTGCGATTCCAGTGCCAAGCACATCCAACCCCACAGACCAGCAAGAGTACTAGTAGGGAAACGCCGACAGCCACACCCACCGGAGAACTCACAAAGCTTTTCAGCATTTCAGCACAGTGCTGTTCAGCCGCCTGGTGCGGTTAATCAATTCACAGGCACAAGCAGAGGCAGTTTCTGGTTGCCTGTTATGGTTGAGGTTCAAAGCCAAGCTGGAAGGCTTCCTTTAGGCATTTCTTTTCCAGATCTCAAAGGACATTACTGGCCAAATCCCGATGCAACTAGACCTGAGAGTGAACCAATTCAGTCTCTGATGGTGACGTTTACTGGATCACCATCCTTGGATGCTAGAACTGAATTGGAGGAATTTTAATCCTCTCCACTTCTGTTTCCCTTGGTGCATCACAAAGTGAAGCCGAGGTGAGCAGAGAATAACAGCACAGCAGAAACCTCAAGAAAACGGAGGTGCCGTCCAGAAACCTGCTATAAATTAAAAATATATTAGCTGTATTCTTAGTACCTCATGAGATTTTAAATTTATCACATCTACCAAATGTGTTAGACATCCCTGTATTGTCAGTTCTTGCTTTTAATAATGAGTAGAACACGAGCTGTTTTGAAACAAGAGTGAAAAATATACCTCTGCCCAAGTGTAGTTGCTTGTATTGGTTGATGATTTTCAAACGAAACGTAAGGTTCTTCCAGCATAGGAGAAACACGATAAAACTATCCAAGTATGCCCTGTCCATTGCTTCCTGCCTCTCTGTGAAGCCTTGCCATCCTCCTTTGGAGTGGACAGAGGCTGTGTCAACTCCCAAGTCACTCCTCCCTCTAGAGCCTTAAAGTTAGTTAGCCCATTCTCTAGCAGAGGATGGTACCGTAAATGCAAGGAAATTCTTTCCTCCTACCTGGTCTAAAGGGGAGTAGGGCTCAGCTCTTTCCATCTTTACATTCTTAGAGTGAATCAGAACACCTAACACAGAAAATGAACCCAGTCAGTATTTATCTGAATACAAGAGGGCATTTTTAAGTGACTTCCAAATACAGCAACTAACTACTTTTAACTGACACTTGAAGAGGACAGATTTTAAAGGGTGTGTCGATTATTCCGAAGTCTTGGGAGATTTTTTTTTTTAAGTGAAGCAAAATATCTTTGTAAAAATTTTTAATCACAAATGTAGCAAATGGTTTACACTTAATTAAGGTGATGTTTGAAGTCTTCCCTTGAAACTTTAAAGTAGCAAGGAGAGAAACGCAAAGTAATCCATCAGACAGAATTTTCTACTGCGATTATAGCCACAAAGCATTCTTACTATACGTTTCAAGTGAGACTCAGGAATAGTGACAGCCAATATATTCAATAGTGACTATAGTATTCTTTACTACTGTCTACTGAGTGTCACTGTCAATAATATTTAATTAGGGGCGTATCTTAAATTTGCTTTCAAACACTTTCATGTGGATTGTCACACTTAACCCTACAGCTCTCGTGTGAGGTACTACTGGTATTCTCACCTTACAGAAGATAAAATGGAGGATTCGAGATAACAACTCACTAACAACTAGTTAGCTGTACTTATCTCCTAGACACCAGCACTAGTACTAAGCACAGGAAAGCTAATACACTAAATATCTGCTAATAGACGGAGGGATCCATTTCTAGTCTCACTACGGTGAAAGGAGAAGGAAAAACCCACAGAGCACTCCCCTGCCCTCAGTGAGGGCACATTTCTAATGTCAACTTCTTAGAAATCTGTTCAAGGTCAGATTATATCAAGCTACAAATATTCAATCTTGCATCTTATAGAAACAAATGAAGCACGACACGCAGTTTGTGTATAATAACCTCTCTTTGATAACTATTTAGGGTCAAACACTCCCAATACAGATATCGCTCAAGTTCCTTGGAGTCCTGGGGTGGGGTACACTGGGACTGAGCATAGAATTATTTATTCACCATGGAATATTGACAATCTGAGCTGTTCATGGTGGCTTGTGCCTGTGTAACCCTGGCACAGGGAAGCTGAGGCTAGATGGGATACAGAATGACACCCTATGTCAAAACCAACACATTTTATTGTCTACAGTTGAAATGAGAAAGGTAGCATGCAGAATGGTGGTAGTCAGTAAGAGTAAGCAAGTATGAGCAAGATGCAATGATATGGGTATGAAAAGTCATATTAAAATGCACTATTGTAAAATCAGCCATAGGCCTAAAATCAGCAATAGGCCTGTCATACATGTATACTAACACCAAGTCTTGGGTCTCTGTGGAAAAACATTGAAAGAGATGGCTATAAAGCTAATGTAAACAGGCAGCTTTTGTGGAAATTTATCAGCCTGAGTAGTCATAGACCTTGTAAATAGGTAGCATTTGTAGATAATACCAACTTAGATAAGGACAAATGAATCATAGGCAGAGTCATAGCGACCTGTCCCCTGAACCTTCAACCAGACGATACCCTGTTCTGAAAGATATCTGTACTCCCCTTGAACACCCACGCTCCAGTGTCATCCCCTTCCCTATGTCCTGCCTTTTTGTGTTTATAACCCTGTGTGAATAAGTTAAAATTACGATTTCAAAAAAATATGCACTATTGCATATACTAACTTAAAAAAGTAATAGTGCTATAGTCTACGAAGTCCTCCCACTCTTCCAAGGGTAGACATGACACAAAGGCCACATACAGACATTTGTCTAATGATTTCTACAAACAGAGCCTCATTTCCTTTATGGGCAGATGAGAATGGATATGTCTTAATATGTCATGGCGTAAATAATTACACACATGTTATCCAGAATATGTGGGATGCATTTCCAGAGTAAAGTTCAAATATCGAGTGGAATTAATCAGTGTTTTAGAAATGAGCTATGCTTCCAAGAGAATGGAATTGGGTTTTCTGCTTGACTGGCTGCTGTCTCCTGGGCAGGTGCATTGAAGCAAGAGGCTCCCTCTTAGTTTCTGAAAGAATTTATCTTAGTTCTATGCAGAGCAGACATCCTTTAATATAAAAATCACATAAAGAATATTAACTGAGCAAAAGAACAGCCAAAGAAACATATCTTTTCCCTGTCTTCAAGCTCACTGTATGGGAGAAAAATCTGTGAGATATAAAACGGAAAGATGAAGACATATTTCAAATCATAATAAAACGTCCTAGTATGATACCTCAATGAGGTTCACTCTGCCCAGCTTGGAAGCTCTTTTCACTTGGGAAAGCAACAGTTTCTGCAAGCTGACCAATAATTATTCATTTGTCTTCAAATCACAGGTTCTTTGTAAGCAGACCTTGCAAAGCAGACAGTATATTTCCATCAGGTAGCGTGGCAAGCCGAGGAAAGGGCTAATTAGTGTAGCATGGTCCTAGGTTTGCCAACCTCACCAGTAACTTGCAAGTTGCTATCCCTGCTATGACTAAGCCAAAACCATCCACACACACACATACACACACCACCACCACCACCACCACCACCATCATGAACAACAACAACATACAAGTTGTTTCTAATGTAACAAAGCATCACTACTTGGTTACACATGAATTCATTTCTTACCTCTTTCCATCACACAAACACTTTAAATCAGCTGGACTCGCAGGAAGCCTGGGAGTGGCCAGCTCTGTCTGTCGTCTGTCACTCTTTATCAATCTGTCTTCAGCTGAGCACTGTTCCTCTTTTCATGCTGGTCAGTTACTTCCTTCTTTGGCTCCTCCTCCCTTCAGTTTATTTAATACTTGCAGAGTTTCCTGGTTTGTGAGGAAGTTGCTATCAGATACTGCAGAATTATAAATGACCCTCCCTCTTTGTGGGTAGAACTTTTTGAAATATATATATATATATATATATCATCTAGGCTTGGCATAATTAATATATATATTAATTATGCAAAGCCTAGATGATTTTTCTTTTTTGATCAATATTCACAATGTTCACTTTAGAATAAATCATTTCCTTTGTTTTCTTCAAAGAGGTTTTAAAACTCACACTAACATAGGCCTTGAGTATTTTTGTTTGTTTGTTTGTTTTGTGATTGATAGAGCAATCTTCATTTAAATATGAAGCTACAATTCATAACCCTAAGGTGCATCCATATCTGTTGAACTAGTGCCATATATTGGTTCAGAATATGATTATTATTATTATTATTATTGTTATTGCTATCATCATTACCATCACCACCACCATCATCACCATTATCGTTGCATTCATTAAATAGAGGTTTCCCAGAGAACGTCCTGAGGCATATTACTCTGGGTATACTATTTGCCTGATGTTCATCAGGTAAATTTGTCCAGTACCTTTTTATTAGGAGACTCACGGGCACATTGGGACATTACTGATTGGCAACAATCTGACAGGAAGCAAACAAACTAAATCCAGCACGAAAGAAAATTTGCCTTGTTTTGTTTAGTCACAGTAGTCAGCCCATTCCTAGCACTAGGTATCGTAAGCCTTTAATGTAATACCCAAGAAATCATCAAAGGAAAAACGCCACCATTAACCAAAATTTATAGGCAGAAGTTGCCCTGGGAGCCCATGAGCAGGGCTTCTGTCCTTGCTACGTGATGAAATGGACTGAATGTCAATTTCCACATAGAATCTTTCTGTGATATCGTCACTAAGAACCAGCTCCATGGAGGTGGAGAGAGAGAGAGAGAGAGAGAGAGAGAGAGAGAGAGAGAGAGAGAG
>NW_021604578.1:8791447-8815613 GCF_004785775.1 Grammomys surdaster | reverse complement strand
AGAGAGAGAGAGAGAGAGAGAGAGAGAGAGAGAGAGAGAGAGAGAGATCTGCTGAATCAACCAGATATTAAGTTAAATAGATGATGTAGAAATAGTTACGGACACATTGCCTTTTAGACGGTGTCAGAACTCCTTTGAGCAAACAGGATTAACCTTGTGTAAACTGGCTTAAAAGAAGAGGGAGGCCAGCAATGTAGACTAGAGGTGTGTGCAAAGTTCTAAGTTCAGGTGTCAGAGCTACAGGAAGAAGGAGCGAACACACTCCCTGAAGCACCTGGAGACCAAACAAAGAAGCCACTGGGCCCAGGGATCATTGCAGACCCTAGAAGGAAAGCTAAGAAATATACAGTTCTGGGGAAGAACAGGGAGCAGGGAAACGTGTGTGGCTCATGGTGGGCGCCTGAAACCAAGTTTGTGGACAAAACGAGTTTACCAAGGCAAGAGTGATCAGGTGGGACATCTCTCCTGGTGCACTTAAGTGCAGTAAGGTACAAGCTGCCCTTTGACATCACACACACACACACACACACACACACGCACGCACGCACGCACGCACGCACGCACAGACATACATGCACACATACACACGCACAGATGTGCACACATTCACATGCACACACATTTATGCAAATTTATATAGTCTCCTTGAAAAGTGCGACTAACGCAAATTAATTCCCATCACTTTAGATGTATTAAGGACTGAGAAGTCAGAGGGCGGCTACATGGCTGTTGCTTCAAATAGGAACTTTTTATAAGTAGTAGAATTTATCTTTAGGATTATGGAGGATCAAAATCGAGTTGTTGGGTAACCATTGTTTTCATGGCTTAGGTACTGTTTTAAACTGTGTGTTTTCTTAGTTCCCAGTCTTTAGCGTAGCAAACTACATCTTGCTTTTCTCCCCAATGTCTTTCGTTTTAACCACACCAGCTGCATCTAGGTTTATTTTACTCATTTTCATTTTCTGCTTCCTTTTTGTTTTTTTTTGCCATCCTATGGTTTGGGTAGTAAAGAACTTGGAAAGTAGTTTATTGATCTTCACTATAATCTGGACTAGACAATTAATTCAAGTACATTTCTCCTTCAGAGATTGATGGTAGCAATTTTCTTTGTGTCAAATATTCATTTGTTTTAATAATAGGATTGAACTGAATTGCATAGATGACAGTAGACATGGGTATAAAATTATATATATAAATTTTATTTGAAAGCTTGTCATACTTAGGAAATTTTCCTAGGTAGTTTATAAAGGACCGAAAGGCTTCATGTTATTTGATACAGATGTAGGAATTTACATCTTGAAATAAAGCATTATATTGGCTGGTAAACGTAGCATATTTAGCTAGCCAAATATTTATTGTGTATAGGCTTCTGGGGTTCACCCACAAAGTAATCAGATTGTTAATAGTTTGTTAATAGCTTATTAATAAAGTCTTCTAATCAGTAAAATTTTACTATGTATGTGGAAAAGTCTCAAAAAATTTGGTAAGTGAAGCTGGAAGGAAAAGGAATGGATGAATAGAATCAAAACAAACCATCATCATTATGTTAAGGAATCACGCTGATAGCAACCTGCAAAATTAAGCTAGATGATTCTTGGCATATACAGGATAGATTTCACTGGAAGATATATCAGAAAATTTTTGGTGTGGGCATATATCTCCAAATCTGAGAGTCCGTCAGAATCACTGATGGAGTTTTCAAGAATGAATTCCTAGGATTGTGAGGATGCTGCTCCTTTACACCTGGAGTGCTCATTGCTATCTGAAGATAAGAGAACTACCACAATACCTCCATGGCCAAGGAAACTGGAAGAACAATATTTTATAGACTGTTAGGGAAGAGGTTTCTTAAAAATCATCTTACACTTTTCTGCAGTGTTTGGCATTGCTTCCATTACTGCGTTCCATCTGTTTACCAAACAAACAAATAACTAAATACATGGGTATTGCTGATTTAACACCATCTCTGAATGAAGCATAGACATGATCTAGTCGACAGACTCTAGCTGAGGAAGGAGAAACCTGTGGCTGCCCACATGCAGGTTGTACACACACATAAGGCTAACTGCATTAAATTTATTTAGTCTGGGCATTCATCCACTTTCCCATTCTCCATCGTGACATTGCAAAGCATTGTCTTACATGAATTAAAGAATTACAGATGCTTCTCCATACTGGTGATATTAAGGAGAATTTCTCTAGGACATGCTAGTAAGTGGAACCTTTGAATCCCTGAATATGACTTCTCACAGTCCTACTGCATCTCAAATGGCTGATAATATGACATATAATTTATACACAGATCCTAACAATATATGAAAGACCCCTCTCTTTTTCCTCTCCATTACCAGTATTTGATATGTTGACAATTTTAAATATTTACATAGATAGCAAATGAAAACTCCCATGTTGTTTATTGATTTGATTTTACTACCATGGAGCTGAATGCATTTGCTGTCCTTCAGGTGTTTCCCGCTTTGGTTCAGGCTATGTTGTGGGAATGAGGCTGGGTAGAGCATTTCCATTCTTCTATAATCTTTCAGAAAAATCAAATCTGAAATTCCTTAGTTTGCATATGGAAGTTTTAATTTGTTAAATTATTTCAATGGGGGGGGGGTGAATTGTAGAAATCTAACCACAGGAAACTAGAGAGGACAAGTTAGGTTCAAAGTTCCCTGGAGAATGAGCCTTGGGAGATATTTCTATGCTAGTGGACAACCGAGAGCTGTGGGATCTGCCACTCACTCAGGCTTAAAGGCACATAGTGTTTTGTTTTCTTTTGTAGACTTACAAAGGCTAGACTATTGTCCTACAGCTAAGAAGGAAGACACATAAAAACCCAGTAAAGTAAAAGACACAAACTCTACTCTTAGTTGCTTGCTCTAGAGTGGACAGTGTTACTTCCTTATATAGCACCTCAGGATAGCAACAGCCTATAAGTCCAACAGCAGGGAAAATCAGGGGGAAAAAGCATAGTAAATTCATAAAAGTGAGTTAGATACAGCCACAAATATGCAAGCCACTAATATGTACAGGCATTGTGGACGACTATCATACCGTGGGAATAAAGAAGCCACATACAAAAAAAAAGTATATATTGTGTGACTCCATTTATACGAAGTTCCAAACACATGCAACTGTCTACAAGTGTGTGATTAGCCAAGTCAGAAGTTTCGAAGGTTCTATAGACTTGGAAGCGTATACAAAGAGTTTCCCTAGAGATGTCATGCATCATCATTATTAAGGTGGTTAATCAACACTGAAGATTGTGAACCTTATGTACAAGACAATTGTTCTTAAATATATATTTAAATATATATAAAGTTATATATTATATATAATGTATGGAATAGTATATATTATGATACATGCTATATTATTAATGTAGTATATATAAATATATAGTATATATCAGCAATAAATAGTAAAGAAATTTTAATAGGCATAAAACTTAGGACAATCCAAATATATTTTTATTGAATTTGGTTTGTGTATTTTTTGACAAATTGCTCTGCAAGACTGAGCAAAGAATACTTTGAAAAGCTGTCAGTAGACTCTGAACTAGGTGGATTCTAAGTAATCTGGTCTTACTGAGTCTAGGGGTCGGCAAGGCTGTGTGGTTGAGGAGGATGGGGGTCATTGATGATCCAAGCCCAGCTTGAAGCAAGGCTTTCAACTTTCTGGAATTATAGGTATGTGCTCTCACTGATACAGGGAGATTTCCTCAAGATTTCTCTTCACCAAAATTCATGTATAACCTACAACACAAAGTCATGTAGGAATTTAACCTGTAAAAATTAGTATCAAACCAAAAAACACAACTCTGAATCTTGTTTTGTTCAACTATAGGAAAACAAAGGATGCAAGATCCCTGAGTTTCCTTAACAACCATTAAGTTTAAATGCACTGCAGCAATACGACTACTATTACAGTGAGACTATGCTTGAAACTGCATTTTATGTCTAAAATATACTTCCTTCCAGTCTAACTCCTTTTCCTCATCTAAGTCTTTCCTAACTGCTATCAGATCAGATAGTGGGACTTGAGGCTTTGACTCCACTTGAACAATACTACCTCTTCTTCCATTACTCCTCCCCCGTTTACTCTTGGTCATAAAAATAAATGAACATGGAAAACATTGGTACCCACTGCATGTGTCATTTCACTCCTCTGTGAATAAAACACCGTGCTACCAAGTTCAGCATTTCTAAGGCAGGTATCACCTCACCTCAGACTGTGTGTACCTTTCTAAGCCACACAGTTATACACAACTTCGGCAGATCTTTGTGTTCCTCTGATGATATTACTGTAAACTAGCATTAATAACAGACTCTGAGGTTCTGACTGATTCTGCCAGTTTCTTTGGGAAATGTTTAGAGTAATATAATATCCTAATTTTTAAAGGTAACTCACCATTTTTTGAGACTGGGCCTCAGTCAGCCTGGAGTTGGGAGCATTTGGATCCTTAAATATCTGGCTCACATAGAGACTGTCAATCACTCCTGCCACTCTAAACGTGGTGGAGGTGGGAGTTGGCTTGCTAGCTTCTCCAAGGAGAGCAGCACTGTGAGTCTATACCCTGAGCCTCAATATCTCACCTGCATATTGATTTTGAGAAAGAAATCTGGGGAAGCACAGAACAGTAATTACTTCCAATCTGCTGCTTAAAAAAAAAAAAAAACAGAAAATAGTGATGCCTTGAATAACTCTAGTTTCTCAGTGAAGAAGACAATGGAATCAAACCAACACAAACAGACCTGTTGTGTGGCAGAGGACCTATCTCTGAGGATCCTGGCAATTAGAACACACTTTTGCTCCCTCTGAGGGAAACATGCTTCAGTAGCCAGTTTCTCCTCATATGGATGTTGGTGAACCAGTGTCTATACAAGGAGACTAGTGATGGCCAGGCAAGGCTCATGGTCTTAGGTGGGCTAGAGGGATTCTCATTAACCTTGCTTTTATTTCACATAGACCAGCAGTTTTCTCTTTGGCTGTGCCAACAAGAGCTTAGGCTGAACTCTGAGGGTTCCTTAATAGATACGTCTTTGAGCATATGTACCTTATATTAATTTCTTAGAATTGTAAGTTCCTCTGTCCACTCTCTTCAGAGTCTCTATCCTTCTCTAACATTAACCATCTTAGAACTGTCATTCAATGACAGGTACCTCATTTCCCATGTAATTTGATTGGCATTTTAGGTAACAGGAAACAAAACAAACAAACACCATTCTGAATCACACTGGTAATTAACTCTAGGTCTTAACTAGAATCTTCCAAGGCACCTTTAACAACATGAATGTTTGGGTTCTCAAAGTCCATTGGGCTCCATTCTCAAGCCTTAGCACCTAAAAGTTTTTCCTCAAGTCCTTCAAAGTCCTCAGGAGGCCTGAGTCATTATCAGGCTTTCTTTGAACAGATCGTGCCCTCGGTATCATCTTGAGCAAACCACTTAAGTCTTTACTTCACCTTTCTTCACCATAAAAAGGGAACTCGAAAGTGTCGCAAAGGAAAACGGTCTTCAGTGGTCAGAGTTCATCAGAGACAGCACTAGAATTATTTGTAGGCTGGCTAAAATAGCACAATGGTAATCCATATCTTAAGCAATTAGGCGATTACTGGACACAACTATAAACCATTTACGTGGAGTTTTTAAGCTTACAGCAAGCATGAAGGTGGGTGCCATTCAGTGGATGGGAGATGATGGGACGAGGCATGGCTGGGTGAAACGACCTACTAAAGATAGCTTGCACCCTGACACTTGAATACAGAGCCTATACTTTGAGGACTAGGTCCTCTTGCCTGCGTCCAGGTTCCTGCCGTGATGCCTCACATCAAATCTGCTTTATTCTAAAGATGTGTAGTTGAATCCTTTTCATTTTTTTTCACTTTTATTTTTGTTCACTTTTTTTTGGAATTAAAATATGATTATGCCATTTCTCTTCTGTTTCTCTCTTCAGCTCTTTCTTTGTATCCCATCTACCCCACCCTCTCTCTCAAACTCAAACCATTTAATGTTAGTTATATGTATATGATTTCAGGGCTGATGGTTTGGTATCGAATAATCAATTGGAGGGTGTCTTGCCTGGGCAAGACTATTTTCCCATACAATTGATGCTTTATCTAAGGATATTTGAGCCACAATAAAGATAGCAGGCCAAACTGTGGAGCTGCTTGATAGAGCAAAGGAGAGCCTCTGTGTGGGCTTTTATGAAGTCAGAGAAGGTTCAGGAAACAATTGAGGAGATATACCATTGGCATGCTGAGTGGTAAGACTATAAAACCCAGAAATAAAATCCTCTTTGCACGTCATAGTAGGTTACGCTGTGTTCAAACAGGGCCTCTGATCCTTGTTGCTACTGTGGGGAACTGTGGAAATGACCTCATGTTTGGTCCTAGCTAGACACGGTTGCTTGCTTTAGTAGAAGCTGCCCACCAGGATACTAAAGCCTTACGGGCAAGGGCCTGCTCTCCACGCTACTTCATCTTTTGTCTGAGCAACCACAGCAGCCTCTTTCAGGTTTTCCTTCTATCTTGTTATCTCACTATTCTTCATCCCCAAAACTAAATGAGTAGCAATTCTCAAGCATTAGTCAGACCACATCGCCCATGGTTAAGATGCTCGTGGTAGTCTTAGAATTAACACCCTTTACCTGTGTGCCACTTTCATGGATTAGAAGGTCCTCCATGATGAGCATCTGTCTCCTACCACTGCATTACCTCCGTCTTCCTTCCCTACCTGCTACTCTTTGCTCCCCAAACATCTCCAGCTCTTTGCTCCCAGAGGCTCGGCACCAGCTGTTTTCTCTTGAATAATGTCTTCCAGGTCCTCTATTACATCTCTCCTGCCACTTGGTCTTTCTCTTCTATACCCCTTCTCAGGTACAGAGGACCACTCAGTATGAAGTACCTCCTCTCTCTGTGTGCATCTGTCTCTATGTGTGTGTCTGTCAGTCTGCCTCTCTTTCTGTGTCTGTCTCTCTGTCTCATGTGTATATATGTATGCATGTATATATGTATACATATATGTATGTATGCATGTATGCATGCATGTATATATGTATATATGTATGTATGTATGTATGTATGTATGCATGTATGTATGTATGTCATTTGTCATACAGCCACGTAATTTCTCCTAACTCACTCCCTCACCCTGAGCACACTGACACAAGTCTTTCCTGCATCACACACATACTGTCAATGCCTGTCACCAACCCTTTGCATGATGACACTTTTCTGCCAGCCTGTTTTGAATTTTTAGCACCATGGTGCAATTCCTGGTCCTTTGGAATTTGTGTTTATACCTTTGGCCCCTTGGAAACTTAGTGCTAATGTCATGAGAACAAGGATTGTCTTTATTGTTGTCTACTAGTCTCCCCTTTCAGAGTTCTCGTTACTTTACATAGAAAAAGTTCAATAAAGGACAGTTTAAAACAGCGAAAAATGTGAAGATTATTTTAGAAGAGTAAACCTTGAGCTAAAAGGAATTACTTTTTGGCACTAAAGACCCAAGATGTATGACAAATTTGCACAAATACAGGTATTTATACACACATATATAAAGAGAAAATCTAGGTAACAATGTGAAAATATATATAAGTGTATCAACACTTCAGGTAAAGAAACTAATGATCATTGTGATGGTTTGAATAAAAACGGCCCCCACAGACTTATAGGGAGTGACATTATTGGAAGTATGGCCTTCTTGGAGTAGATGTGGCCTTGTTGAAGGAAGTGTGTCACAGAGGGTGGGTGGGCTTTGAGGTTAACTCAAGCCAGACCCAGGGGCTCACTGTCTCTTCTTGCTGCCTCTGGATGTAGATGTAGAACTCTCAGTTCCTTCTCCAACACCATGTCTGCCTCCCATGACGATAATGGACCAAACCTCTGAACTGTAAACCAGTCCTATGGCTGTCTTAGGATATATATAAAGCCCATTTAAGCTCTTATTTCGACTGACAGAGCCAACACTGAAAGAGACTGCATCGGGAGGGATCTATGTCACTAAGGACCACACAGATTGAATCTCTGTGGTAATCTCTTTATTTTTTAGATTGCTTAGTGGGCACATGGATGCTTATTGTGAGGACCCATGTGATATTTCATTCTTTGGTCACAAGAAAACCATTGTGATATAGTTTGGAGCCAAAGGCAGGAGAAATGCCCCTGTACTCAGTCTCTCCTCCTCTGTCGCCCCTCTTTCACCTGGGAGGTGCCTGCAGCTGCACATTCAAATATTTACAGCTGGCAATTCAGCAGGAATGCTGTCCCACTGCCCCACATTAGACTACTGGCCTGAGTTAAGCAAAGCGTTCAACAGGCCTCTATAGCTGCAGTAGTAATGCTCTGGAGGGCAGGGCACAGCTAGCTCGCCCACATAGAGGCTGAGAAAGGAGAAGAGTAGCACCACACACACAGCACCACCAGGGTGTGGGTTCCAACAGGGCAGCATGGGGATTTGACTGAAAGAAGAGCAAGTGCAGGCTACCAGTACATGGTGAGTATTTGAACAGTACTGGGGTGGAGGAAAGAGAAAGGGGAGAAGGGAGAGGGAGGGAGGGGGAGAGGGAGGGAGAGAGGAGAAAGGGAGGGAGGGATGGGGAGAGGGAGAGAGACAGAGAGAGAGAAAGGGGGAGGAGGAGAGGGAGAGAGACCAGAGAGGAGAGGGGAGAGAGAGAGAGAGACAGAGAGACAGAGAGAGAGAGACAGAGAGAGAGACAGAGAGAGAGACAGAGAGAGAGAGAGAGAGAGACAGAGAGAGAGACAGAGAGACAGAGAGACAGAGAGAGAGAGAGAGACTATGTTTTTTCCATTTGTCTCCCAAATTATATTGGGGTCATAAGGAACAACCAAAATAGAATTGTTAAGAAACACCAACACTTTCCTACTGATAACACCCTCTTGTCAACACCCTACCCCATGATGAAATTCCCTCTTGGTGCAAACTCTAGCTTGGCTTTTCTTTCTCTGCAGATATTGCTGTTGGCCTAGAAAGATTTAAGACACTAGCGAGTCATGGCCACATCCCTAGTGTGAGCTAGCCTCTCCTAAAGTGCCTTTGTGTTGAAACACAAAGCTGCAAAAAGAATTTCGACTGTTCCAGTCAACACCTAAGACAGGGCTTCCTGGAGGCACAGGAGCCTAATATTCAGAGGCTCCAGGAGCAAAGCTGGATGGGTCTCACATGGAGCAACATTTCTTCCTGCCTTTTGTCATGTTTGTACATCCCTGACTGTACTAAGCCATGCTCATTCACCTCGCACCAGTCACTCATTCTCCTTTCAGAGGTCCAGCCACCTCTGTGCAAATCACAGCTGAATTCACTTCGCACTGGATCACACTCCCGATTGAAATAATTCATTACTGATAAAACTGTCACTTTCCAGGTCTCTGACTTTGCTTATCTTTAACACCTATATTACATGTGGCAGAAAATCTATTCTAGAAAGAAGTGCCTGTGTGAGTTGAAAAGGACCTAACAGCAAACAGTTAGAGAATGCTGCCCTCTGCTGGCTGAAGGCTATGGCTTGGCCATGGGTGCTTTTGCATGTGTGCCCACTAGTCACTTCCTTTAGAGTGAATATGGCATGTGTGCAGCAGATCTTTACAAGCCATGGGACTCTGGATGGGCACAACTCAAATGATGCTCTGTAAATGAAAAGTTTATCTGGTTTACTTGACTGTGGAAAGACTGCTTCCAAAATAATAGTACCCTAAGGACTTTTTGTAAGCCACCTTGGATTGGTAAAAATGAGCCCATAGTTACCCCATTTACATACAGAAAGCACTGAATTTCTTATAGCATCAAGAGGGACTGATCCCAGCATCCTTTATTCACACTTTCCTTGATCTCTTTACCTTGTAATCCATTATTTGGGGAAAATGGTCTTTATTCTTTAATCACTAAACAGAATTTTAAAAGTACAATGACCTTTATGGAGTGCATCGTTTAGTGATAAAATTATACTTAAAACCTCATAAGCCAGGAGTAGTGGCATGTGCCTTTAATCCCAGCACTTGAGAAGGAGAGGCAGGAGAATCTCTGTGAGCTCAAGGCCGGCCTAGTCTATATAGAGACACCTTGTCTTAAAACAATAAAAGTAACACTGAACAGCTCATGGAAAGATTAGGACGGGCCAGGATTCTAAAGCGGTGGACCTACCACTCTACTGTTTGGAAGTGTTTTGACATATTCGCCAAGCAGCCATTCCTAACCTCTCCACCAACCTCATTGCTTGTCCTTTGCAGTCTTCACAGATCCTTATCCGCAGGGAGACTGGCTACCTATTCCTCTCCAACTCCCATTGCATCATTCCAGTCAGAAATACAGAAATCAGCCAAACTGCCTTCCTCATCCTGAAGGTGAATCCCTTCCTCTCTCTACTCTACATTTTTGTCTTCACAAGATTCTCACTGTTGACATCTGGAGCTGATCTTTCCACTGTCAGCAGCTCCACGGGCTCCATAACTGCCCAAATCAGGTGAATACAGAACAACAAAAGAGAAATTACATTCTGATTTCCCTGATGGAGATAGATGTAAAACTCCTCAATAAGACACTTAAAATTGAATATAGGAACATATTGAAAAAACTATTCACCATGGTCAAGTTGGCCTTTTGCCAGAGATACAATGATGATTCAATGTACATAAGTCAATACACGTAATCAATCATGTAGATGGACTTAAATCCCAGCCATCTCAATAGGTATAAAACAGATTCTGACAAAATCTAACACCCTTTACGATAAAATTCCTAGAAAAAAATAGGACTGGGGGGGGGGCAACATATATCAAAATAATAAAGGCTATCTGACAAAGCCATAACCAATGTCATTTCAAATAGAAAAACAATTAAAAATTAAAATATAGTCCCATTGAAATAAAGAATGAGACAAGCATGTCCACTATACCCGATCACCTTTAATAAAGTCCTTGAAGCAACAATTAGAGCACCAAGTGCAGAGAATGGAGTTAGAATGAAAGGGAAACCAGTGAGTAAAGAAGTCACACCACCCCTATTTGCAGATGATATTGTGCATAAGAGATCCCAAAAATTCCACCGAAAATCCTCCAGAAAAGACTGACTACCTCAGCAAAATGCTAAGATACAAAATTAACTTATAAAAACCTAGTGGCCTTTCTGTATACCAATAAGCAACAAGCTGAGAAATATCAGCACCATGTGTGCTTTCAGGTTGCCATGTCTCCCACTATGATAATGGACTGGACTTCTGAGCCTGTAAAATCCTAACTACGACACTCACGTTAATCACTCTGTGCAATAAACTGACTCTAGAAGGTTCAAGACCCCATTGGGAAGCCTGAAATCTGATACTTCCAGAAAAAAATTATAGGTAATATCATATAATATACAGATATAGGAAAGGACTTTCTGAATAAGACTCCATTTGCTTAAGAATTAAGGCTAATAATTAACAAATGGGACCTAATAAAAATAAAAAGCTTCTGTGCAGCAAAGAAAAATTAGGCAATGGAGCTGAATTCAGAGAGTTCTCAAAAAAGAAATAAAAGTGGCTAAGAAATATCTCAAAAAGCATTTAATATCCTTATAGGTAAATAAAAAAATAAAAACTTCTTTGAGATTTTGTCTTGCTCTCATCAGAATGGCCAAGATCGATAAAACAACTAACAACAACTGCTAAAACTAATTTATTGTATGACCCAGCTGTGCTATTCCTTGGCGTGTGTCTAAAGGATTCTACTCCTGGTGCACAGATACTTGCTCATTCATGTTATGTTGATATATTTTTAAATCTATTTGGGTTCTTTTATTTCTCTACCTCCATTCCAACCCTTGTTTCTTCCAATATCCCAACACCAGATAGGAGAGAAAGAAGGCTAGAGGGGAAAGGGGACATAGGTCTTTTTAAACTACTTACTCTGAATAGGGGTGTTGAGTTGCTTGGGCAAGTCCAATTTCATCTTGTCAGGATATCTTCAATATTTTCTTCTTGTTTCTTTTCTCTCAACCACCACCACCAGCAGCAGCAGCAGCAGCAGAAACCAGTAAGAGGAACAACGGTGCCCTCTTCAGAGTGCCCTCTCTTGTTGGGAGCCGACTCTGAGCAGAAAGTGTCTATCATCTTTACAGCCATCTTGAGCCATAAACCCTGACAAGAGACTTGTTTTCAACAGCCGAGCATACTCTGATAATTATCTTGATCCTTTCAATCAAGGCCAGGCAGTGGTGGCACACACCTTTAATCCCAGCACTTGAGAGACTCAAGGGGAGACTCAAGACGAGACTCAAGGAGAGATTAAAGGAGAGACTCAAGGCGAGACTTGAGGAGAGATATGAAAGGAGAGACTTGAGGAGAGAACAGGGACTCCATCTCCAGAACAGACTCAACAGACTCTGTCTCGTCTCCAGATCAGACTCCCTGTCTTATCTCCATTCTTCCCGTCTCTGTCCCCACTCTCTCTCTTGCTAGACCCTGACCCTCGGACCAGAGCAGCAGAACGGGCCGTTACACTCTCTGTTCTTCAGAGCTTCCTATCTTTGTCTGGGCTCTGATATTTATTCTTCCTCAAGAATTCCCAGGATTAAACTATCTGCAGCTAGCACAAATCGCGCCCCTGCCAGCGCACGAGGCAAATAGCCTGCTGCTGTGGATATAATCTTAAACAGCCTGTATCCCACATCTAAGATGAAAAAAGAAAGGTTACTTAACATAACTGAGTTTTTATAGAAACCAAAACTGTCACCATATTGTTCACTCTTGTTTTATTTACAAGAAGTAGAAAATGGATGCAACCTAAATGCCCTTTGACTGATGGGTGGATAACAAAAACGTGATACACAAACGCACACACACGCGCACACACACACACACACACACACGCACGCACGCATGCACAGAGGAATACTATTCAGCTATAAATAAAAATGAAAATACCCAATTTGTATGTATGTGGATGGAACAAGAAAATATTATAGTGAATAGGGTAACCCAAATCCAGAAAGACAAACTTTACGTGTTTTTTCTCATCTGTGAGTCCTAGCCAAAATTTATGCTATGAGTATACAACCTTGGATCACCACAAAATACAGGAAAATCACAGGGAACCACAGGGATGGGGCTGGAGAGGAGATCTATAGAAGGAAATGGGAGGACATGGGTGCTGTGAGAGGAGATAGAAAAATGGAAGAGAGGGTAGAAGAGACTTACCCAGGGAGGAGAAACGTCAGGAAACATACAGAGAGAGGGTGGTGGGATAAATAGCAGTAGGGATGTTTGAAAAAGTTGTTGGGGGAACATATCATTTTATGTTTATTTAAAATTATATATGTATGTATATAATTTTTATGTTTTATGTATGTTTAAGACTCTTAAAACATTCCTCCCTACTCCTTTTTTAGTCTATGGGAATGTATATATATATAATCATCTTTATATATAGAGAGATGATAGATAGATATAGACAGATATAGATAGATAAATAGATAGATAGATAGATAGATAGATAGATAGATAGATATGATATGATAGGCAAATAGCCATGGATATTGTAGATATATAATTTAGTCAGACCACTTGGGGTGATATCATTCCCCTGAGACCCATAGACTACATAACAACAACCTCAGTGCCAGACAAGGAAAATTCCTTTTGAGATGTTGGTCAGGAGAGTACAGGAGACCCTCCAACAATGTAAGCTACTTCCATTGCCCTCAATTGACTTCTAGAAACTGATGGTCAAAACCTGCTCCTGAAAATACCACACACTCTAGACAGACACCTTGGAAGAATGAAACTGGAACTAACCTGGAAGCCTCTAAGCTATTCTCTAAGGAATAGCTCTCAAGATACTAGAAGGAGTGGTGTAAAATGCCAAAGTAACCAGCAGCCATCTAGTTGGATTTAGTACAGGCTGAATAGGAGGAAGTTCAGGCCTGCTACTGTAAACTACACCACTACCCATGGCTGATGAAGTCATAGACCCTAGAAAAGAATCGACTACTGCCCTTGACTAAACCAATATAATTTCTACCTGTGTCCTAAATACCCACATTCATACATGAAGATAATTATATCTCTTACCTCTCACTCTGGAAACTCCTCCCCCCCCCAGTAGATGGAGACCATTATAAAAAACTACAGCTGATCAAAATGCAGAGAATTGACCATGGGTGCCAAGCCCCAACTAATACATCCACAACATAACTCAAGGCTCAGAGAATATCTCAAAGAAAAGGTGGAAAGATTGCAAGGCCCAGAGGACCAGGACAGAATGTCTGCTGTAGTATCATGTCTTCTGTACATAAGAGGGACACTGCAGCCAGGACATATCAACAATGTGGTTGCCTAAACAAGACCTGAACAATGACATCACTAATCAACACCAATGTGGGTGGAGGAATTCTCACAAGTCTTCACTCCTAGGAGAGCTACAGACAACTAATGGCTGCAGAGGGAGACACATGCATAGACAGACAGACAGACAGATAGACAGACAGATAGATGACATATAGATAGAGATTGATAGATAGACAGATAGACAGACAGACATATAGTATCAAACAGACAGAGACAGAATCCGAGAATGAGGCTCCATCTTCTCCAGGGATGAACTCCCTGATAGATTAGCCAATCCCAAGAGGTCAGCCTTCAACAATACAAGCAGCATTAAATGACCTCAGCAAGTTGCCTTTATAAGCATCTAGGTGTGTGTTTGTAATAATTATAATTAAAGAATAAGAGGAGCAGAAGGAACATGGAAGGAAACAGAAGAAGGAGAGGGAGACGAAGGATAATGTAGATACAGGTCTCATATAAAAAATTCTCAAAATATAAATATAAGAAACATGAATTTAAACGGTAAGAAATGTAGGGTCTGGAGGATGGGGAGGGGAAGCGCTGACTTCTGGAGACAACATTGCTGTTGCACACAATTCTCACAGCAGCCGAGATCACCTGCAAGACACCTGCACAAGATCAAGTTGATCTCAGCACTGATCAGGGAGGGGCTGTCAAAGCCCCACGCCTGCCATGGAGTTTTTGGTAGTTAATGGCTATCAATGGAGGGAGAATCGCTTTTTCTTTGCAGATGTAGCCATTGATAAATTGCCTGTGCCTCAGTGGATGGCCTTATATTGTGCACAGGTAGTTATTAGATGGTTCTAATTGGACGCAAGGGATTATTAATATAATAATTATAATATTAATGAAGTGATGGTGGGGTTGAGAGAGAAGTGAGGCAGGGAATTCTGGGGGCTTGGAAGGATCAGAATACATCATATTCATGTAAAAAATATCAAAGAATAAATACCAGTCATTTTTGAAATTCTTATATTTTATGTGTGTGTAAGACTATTAAAAACATATTCTCCCCCACTTTTTTATGATTCTATGGAATCATTCTTTGCCCACACTTTGCATTACACTTGATTTTCAGTGTTTATTTTTGAGATTCTTCCATATTAATTATTGCAGCTGTTTGTGTTCTGTTTTCACAATGCCCTTCAATACCATTCTGTGAGTTTATTATCATTCATTTAATCCGTATTCTATTTATAGGGCCTCAGGAGATTATTAGTTCTTATTCAGCAATGCTGTACCGAATGGCCTTGGACACCACGGGGCAGCTGCTTGTTTGTGTGGAGGCCTGGGTGTAAATATTCCAGGCTTTGGAAGCAGGGATTCTGTTACAGCCCAACTCTTGCAGGTTAGTACCGATCTGTGTGAGCAAATGGGCATGGCTGTGTCCTAGTTAGGGTTACTACTGCTGTGATGAACTAAAAGCAGCCTGAGGAGGAAAGGGTTTATTTAGCTTACACTTCCACAGCACAGTTCACCATTAAACGAAGTCAGGACAGGAACTCAAACAGGGCAAGATCTGGAAGCAGGAGCTGATGTAGAGGCCACGGAGGTGTGTTGCTTACTGGCTTGTTGCTTATGGTCTTCTCAGCCTGCTTTCTTGGAGAATCCAGGTTCACCAACCCAAGGTGGACCCACCCACAATGGGCTGGGCCCTCCCACATCAAGCACTAATTAAGGAAATGCCCTACATGCTTTTCTGCCTACAGCCTGGTCTTATGGAGGCATTTTCTCCATTGAGGTTCCCTCCTCTCAGATGACTCTAGCTTGTTGTCATAAAATGAGCCAGCCTGGCTTGGTTTTCAATAACTCCCACTCTACAAAACTGGTCTTGGGTTTGATATGTCATTTGCTAATGCCTGACAGACATCGTTTTACATATAAGATCCTATTCATTAGGTAAAGTCTAAGAGAAAGAATATAAAAATTCATTCCTTTCTCTCTCTTTCTTTCTTTTATTCTTTTTCCTCCTTTCTTTCCTCCTTTCTTTCTCTCTCTTCCTTCCTCCCTTTCTTTCTTCCTTCCTCCCTCCCTCCCTCTCTGTCTCTCTCTTTCTTTCTTTCTCTCTCTCTCTCTCTTTCTTTCTTTCTCTTTTATTCTTTCTTTCATTCTCTAATATCTTTCTCTCTCTCCCTCTGTCTCCCTCTGTCTCTCTGTCTCTCTCTGTCTCTGTCTCTCTCTGTCTGTCTCTGTCTCTGTCTCTCTCTCTCTGTCTCTCTCTCTCTCTCTGTCTCTCTCTCTCTCCCTTTCTTTCAAGATTCAAGCAACTTGCCTTTTTCCAAAATTGAACTAACCTTCATTCCCAACGTATGGAATGCGTGTGAATCAACACTTCACCAGTACAACTTGCTCACAAAGTGTCAGGTTTTATCAACTTTGTAATATACCTCAATACAACTTTTAATTCCAGTTTGTTTGCTTTAAATGAATTTGAGCAAACATGAGAGACATTTGTTTCGTATTGGTTTATCAACTCTTTGTCTTCCTTGTAGAAGTGTTTTACATTATAAGAAGACATACACCTTTGTAATGTGAAGATGAATTTTTCAATGTATCATCTTTTACTTGCAATGTCTTTGACCAATGAAATGGTTTTAGTTTATATGTAGTGGTTTGAATGAGAATAGCTCCCACATACTTATATGGCTGCATACTTGGTCCCCAGATGATAGAACTGTTTGGGAAGGATTAAGAGGTGTGGCCTTGTTTTTGGAGGTGTGTCACTGAGGGAGGGCTCTGAGGTTTCAAAAGGCTGGCATCATTCCCAGTATGCCTCTCTCTTGCTTACAGATCAGGATGTAAGCTCATAGCTAGCTATGTCTTTGCTCCACCATCATGGAGCAGTTGAAATAATACGCCTAATTGAGTGATTCCTTTTATAAGTTGTCTTGATCATGGCATTTTTGCCACAGGAGTAGAAAAATAACTAAGAAATTCTATAAGCATATTAATGAGTCTGTTCTAAAAATCATGGAGTCTAATTTGTGTTGGTTAATTACTCCTGAGCATGGAGCCTGCCCTGGCGTGTGGTAGATATACCCAGTGTCACTCTATTGAAGAAAATTTCCTCTCTACCAGGAGCTATCAATTGTGAATACCTTCTTAACTGGGAGTAGGACTTTGGGTTGACTTCTCCTTCACAGTACTGAGATTTTGTTTGGCATGAGCTTGTACAAGTCTTACGCATGCTGTCACAATACCTGTGAGTTCTTTGTGTACTAGGCCCCATTATATCTTATAAACTTTCTGCCTTCTCTTCTGTATAAATAAATTCATGAGCTTTGGGGGAAGGAGTGTAATAAAGACATCCTTTTCATGGCCAAGTACTCCAAAATCTCAGTCTCTGCAGGTTTCGAATTGCTGTGTTATCATCTACTGCAAGAAACGGCTTCTCTGATGAGGACTGAGCAATGCACTGATCTATGGGTATAGCAGTGTGTATTGCTGTGTTCATTTGGCAAAATAAATAATAGTAAGTTTTTTCCTAGAGCCAATTGGCAATCTGGTCTCAGGTGCTTGGCCTTGGCCTTATAAACAATATCAGGTATGAGTTCCATCTCATGGGATGGGCCTTAAATACAATTTTAAACAGTGGTTGGTTATTTCCCTAACATCTGTGCTTCTGTTGCATTGGTGGGCATATTTTGTAAGCAGGTTATTATTGCAGCTTGTAGGCTCTCTCTCTCTCTCTCTCTCTCTCTCTCTCTCTCTCTCTCTTTCTATATATATATATATATATATATACATATATACACACATACACACAAATATACATACATACCCATATACACATATATACACATACACACATACACACAAATATACATACACATATACACATACACACACAAACACACACACACATGCACACATACACAAACATGCACAAATACATACATAAACATACACACATGCATAAATACATACACAAACACACATATACATTCACATACACACATACACATAAACATTCACACACATACACACATATACACATGCATACATTCACATACATACACATATACAAACATACACACATATACATTCACATACACACACATAAACATACATATACATACACACATACACACACATATACATTCACATACACACATAAACATACATATACATACATACATGCATACATACATACACACACATAAGCATATACATACATGTATACATGCATACACACATATACACACATACACACATATACATTCACATACACACACATAAACATACACACACATACACACACTCACACATACACACACATGTACATCACTTTCTCATCTTACTACTGAGACTTGTGCTCATCGGTGCTCACTGCTACTCTATTCACAAGACCCAGAAATTAGAAACTGGCAAGGTTCCCATCAACTGACAATGGACAATGAAAATGTGATACCCTCACATAATGGGATATCATTTGACTATTAAGAGAAGTGAAATTCCCAGATAAATGGGTGGAGCTAGAAACAATCCTGGGTGAGGTAACCTAGACCCAGAACGACATCAGTTGTGTTTTTTCTTTCTTTCCTTTTTTCCGTAGATATTAGCTTTTACACTTTAGACTTGTGAGTTCCATTTAGAATACTCACAGAGTAAGTAAGTAGAGCAGAGAAGGAAGGGAGTTTAAAGGAAGCAGAAATAGACCATAAAGGGATAAGGGAAAATTAGAAGAGGGGAATGAGAAGAGGTGAGGGATGGGGCCAGGTAGATTTGGGAATAAGAGAGGGACAGCACTAAAAGCCCTTTGAAACACTACTGGTGAAGAAGCTTCTTAAACTATATACATAAATAAAAGGAATTTAAATGGAGTTACCATATAACATAGGAGGTAATACTCTGACTGGACATCATATGCTACCACATAAAACCTCAGCACCAGTAATAGGTTGCATCTTTTTGAGTCATTGACCAAAAGGGTCCAATAGACCCAGCTGAACACTATAGGCCACTGCCAGGGCTAGGTTACCCCTACAACTTGATGGTATTGCTAGAGACAGCACATGCATATGGGACAGAACATGGAGAAACAGAGCTGGCAGTCAACCGGAAGCCACACATCCACTGGCTAGCATTTTTGTTTGTTTGTTTGTTCTATCTTTGTGTCTGAGTGATTTTTGCTTTGATCTTTTCTTTAATTATATCTTTCTAAGCAGCCTTAATCTTAGCGCTGCTTGTCATTTTTGACATTGACCAGCAGAGGACAGTCTAGGTCCAGACAATAGATTCACAGTTACCAGTTCAATTGTGTGCAATCATGAGAGTTTGCTGAAAAATGTGTGCAGAAAATAGACAGGTGATAAAAATTATCACAAATATGTGAATCAGTGATAAGAGAAAGATGACTTTTGACAAGCTACTTTGATACACATATAATAAAGCTTTTTATTTTTAAATCAAATTACTGGTAAGGATTCGCAGCACTATTTTTTACCAAGAGTTGGCATGTCAAAATAAACACCATGGTTGTGTGTGTGTGTGTGTGTGTGTGTGTGTGTGCGGGCACACATGCATGTGTGTGTGATACTTAGTATGTTTAATATTTAAATTCAAAAATTAACCCTTTATATCCTCAGAAGCTTTACAAAGTTGGATATTAAATTTCTAAGTCTAATTAAGTGTTTTAGGAGGAATAGAATATAAAGCTTGTTTTCTTTTTGGCTTCAGGATTGGAGTCTCTGGAGCTGAGTGTGTTGTCCTCTGAAAGTTGGTGTGTGTTGGACCCAGTACCCACAAGGTCAGATGAGTGCTGCTTTCTTGAAACAGAGTACTTTTTACAAAAGTGGTTTCAGGAAGTATCTAGAATCCCATTCACCCTTGGTGGGCTCAGCAAGAAAGCTGACACAGACTCTACTGGAGACTTGATCTTGGCCTTCTAACCTTTAGAAATGAGGGCAATGTAGTTCTATTGTTTAGAAATTATCCAAATGAAATTACTTTGTTATAGTACCAGGGTTAGACTGTAACAGCAGGATACCCATTCCAACTCAGACTCCAATACATTCAAATGTGACTCCATAATATTAGAAACATACCCACATATTGAAATGTTCTTTTACTGAGTCACTTTCCTCAAGATACATGCTCATCAGAAATGTTTTCCTCACCTGGATTTAATGGACAATTTTATTAGAGTTGAAAAACAAAACAAAACAAAACAAAACAACCAAACTGGTGGTGGTGCACGCTTTTAATCCCAGCAGATTAAAAGGAAGGCAGAGGAGGCCTAGAACTTGTGTTTGAATCTGTTCTTAAATTATTTTATTAGTGAAACTAAAATCTCCTAGAGAGGATCCTGATCTTTCTGACATCATCTGGTGACTGTCAAGGGATTCCCCCCCCCCAAAAAAAAATTCAGTAACATAAGGACTTTCAATTCAAGCAATAAAACTTGGAAGTTGCAATACGTCATGTGTCTGCCCCAAGTATCCTCTTCTGTCCTCACATCTTAACTTGAAATATTCACTGTAATGAGTCATTGGTCTGGTTCGAGGTCCCTGGCTCGATCAGTACCAGATCCTCACTGGGACTCCTCTCAGATATCTTGTTGTTGCCCTGTTGTCATGGAGATCCTGCAGCTTTGGATCTGCAAGACTGGCCCCTTTCATGCATTTCAGCAAGTCATAGATGAGGTAGATGTTGGGGTGGGCTAATTCAAAGACCCAGAACAGAGCCAGCCGGTAGCTCAGTTGGGCTGCACTTCAGTTCTCCTGCACTTGTGCCACCAGGGACAGCTCTCCCACTTTGCCCTTGGAGGGCGGGGCCTGCACTCATGCCTTAAGGGCAAACTTTCCAGCACTGTGCCAACTAATGATAGAGCCTGAGTCTGGCTGCTGATTCTTGAATGCTCAAATAAACAAGTAACCATTTTAATATGTCTGTTACCATTCGATCACACCTAAAGCTTGTCTTTGGTCATTGAAGCTCTCTTTTGATGAATCAAAGTTCCTTTCTAAAATGTTTTATTTATTTTACACCCCAACCACACTTTTCCCTTCCTCCTCTCCTCCCAGTCCCCTCCCCACACTTCCTCTCTCCACTCCCTCCACTCCTTCCTTTTTCTTCAGAAAAGGGCCAGCCTTGATGAATATCAACCAACCACAGCACATCAAGTTGCAACAAGACTAGGCACTTCCCCTTCTACTCTTCTATTAAGACTACACAAGGCAATCCTGTGAGGGTGGACGGGGGGTTTGGGGGGGATAGGGTTCCATAGGCAGGCAATAGAGGCAGACCAAGCCTGTTCCCACTGTTAGGAGTTCCACAAGTAAGACAAGCTAAACAACTGTAACAAATGTGTGGAGGGCCTAGGTCAATCCCATGCAGGGACTGGTTGGCAATTGAGTCTCTGTGAGTCACGGTGAACTCAGGTTAGTTGATTCTGTGGGTTTTCTTGTGGTGTCCTTGATTCCTCTGGCTCCTATAATCTTTCCTCCCCCTTCCTCAGGATTCTCCAAGCTCTGCCTAATGTTTGGCTGTGAGTTCCTGCATCTGTTTCAATCAACTGCTGCCTGGAATCTCTCTGATAAGAATTGGGCTATATGCCCATCTATGAGTATAGCAAAATATCATTGACTTTTTTTTTCATTCATGTTTAGTTCTAGCATGAGTCTAGGCTATTCAGCCTCAGGCTCCCAGACCTCCAGGCAGTATCAGAGATGGTTCTTTCTCGTGGCATAGTGTCTCAAGCTGGACCAGTCATTGGTTGGCCACTCCCAAAATTTCTGTACTACTTTTACCCCAGCATATCTTGTAGGAAGAACAAATTGTAGATCAAAGCTTTTGTGGCTGGGTTGTTGTCCCAATCCCTTGACTGGAAGTCTTGCCTGGTTATAGGAGATGGCCAGTCCAGGCTCTGTACGCCCCATTGCTAGGAGTCTTAGCTAGGGTCACCTTCATTGATTCCTGGGAGTTTCCCTTGCACGGGTTTCTAGCTCATCCCACAGATGCCCCCTCCCATTCCAGTTGTCTTTCCCAGTCATCTTTCCCTGGATCCTGATCCTTCTCACACCTGATCTCTCCTGTTCCTATCCTCACCTGAACACGTATCCTTGTCCTATGGAGGAGAATTCTTTGGATACATGCCCAGGTGTTGTCTATCTGGGTCTTGAGGTAAATAGATTTCTAACTATCTGAGAAATCTCCACATTGATTTCCAAAGATGCTGTACAAGTTTGCACTCCCATCAGCAATGAAGGAGAGATTCCCTCACTCCACATCCTCACCAGTAGGAGCTGTCACTTGTGTCTTTGATCTCAGCCTCCTGACAGGTCTAAGATGAACTCTTGGAGTCTTTTGATTTGCATTTCCCTGATGGCTAAGGATGATGAATATTTTAAAAGTATTTCTTAGCTATTACAGATTCCCCTGTTGAGAATTCTCTGTTTATATCCGTACCCCATTTTTAAATTATACTATTTGGTTTGTTGATATCTAGTTTCTTGAGTTTTTTTACATATTTTAGATATCAGCCCTCTGTCAGATGTGGGGTTGGTGAGGATTTTTCCTCACTCTGTAGGCTGATGTTTTGTCCTTTTGATGATGACTCTGGTTTTATGTTGAGTTCTTTGAACTTGAACTGGAGTTTTGTGCAGGATGACGGTCATGGATTTATTTGTGTCCTACGTGCTGACATCCAGTTGGATCAGTATCATTTGTTAAAGATGCTAATTTCCCCCATTGCATACTTTCAGCTTCTTTGTCAAAAATCAAGTGTCCCTAGGTGTGTGGATTTACATTTGAGCCTTTGGTTCGATTCCATTGATCAGCCTGTTTTTATTTATGCGTGTACCATGCAGTTGTTATTACTATTGTTCTATAGTATAGCTTGAAGTCAGGGGTGGTGAAACCTCCAGAAGTTCTCTTATTCTACAGGATTGTTATATCTACCCCAGGCTTTTGTTTCCCATATGAAGTTGAGTATTCTTTCAAGGTCTGTAAAGAAATGTGTTGGAATACGATGGCAATTGCATCTAATCTGTAGATTGCTTTTAGTTACTCATGAGCACAGGATATCTTTAAATCTTTTGATATCTTCTTCAGTTTCTTTCTTCAGAGACCTTAAATTTTGTCATACTCTCACTTGCTTGGTTAGTGTCACACCACAATATTTTTTTATTATTTGTGAAGGGTGTTGTTTTCTTGATTTCTTTATCAGCCCATATATAATTTGTATAAAAGAAGGCTACTGATTTTTTTTAGTTAATTTTGTATCCAGCCACTTTGATGAAGGTGTAGGAATTCCCTGATATAATTTTTGGGGTCATTTATTATATTATCATATCATCTGCAAATAGCCCTATTTTGACTTCTTTCCTTCCAACTTGTAACCCTTCAACCTCCTTTAGTTGTCTTATTGCTTTAGCTAAAACTTTGAGAACTATATTGAATAGATATGAAGGGAGTGGAAAGCTTTGTCTTGTCATTGATTTTTATGGAGTTGCTTTAAGTTTCTCTCCATTTAATTTGATGTTGGCTATTGACTTGTTGTATATTACCTTTAAGGTGTGTGCCCTGTATCCCTAATTTCTCCAATATTTTATCATGAAGTGATGTTGAATTTTTGTCAGAAGGCTTTACAGCATCTAATGAGGTGATCATGTTTGTTTTCCTTCCAATTTGTTTATATAATGGATTACATAGATGAATTTCCATATGTGGAACCACACCTTTCTCTCTGCGATGAAGCCTACTTAATTAGGGTGGATGATGTTTTTGATGTCTTCTTGGATTTTTTTTTGCAAGTATTTTATTGAGTATTTTTGATTTTTGTATCAGTGTTGATAAGTGAAATTGGCCTGAATTTTTTTTTT
>NW_021604578.1:8790436-8791347 GCF_004785775.1 Grammomys surdaster | reverse complement strand
ATATATATATATATATTGTTTATCTCATCTTGATTTAACTTTGCTAAGTGGCATCTATCTGTAAAATTGCCCATTTCTTTTAAGTTTTCCAATTTCATGAATTATTTGGCCCTTTTCCCTTGTAATCTTTAATATTCTTTGTTCTGTACATTTAATATTCTGATTGTTATGTGGCAGGGAGAATTCTCTTTTCTGGTCCAATCTAGTTATTGTTCAATACACTTCTTATCCATTTATAAGCATCTCTTTCTTTAGGATGGGGGATTATCTTCTACGATTTTCTGGGCATTTGAGCTGGGAATCTTCTCATTTTTCTATTCATATTATTTTTAGGTATTTTTATAGGTTCCAGATTTTCTGAATGTTTTGTACCCAGAACATTTTAGATTTAACTTTTTTTCAATGAACTTATTTCTTCTATCATGTCTTCAATCCCTGAGATTCCTTTTTCCATCCCCTGTATTCTGTTGGTGAGGTTTGCATCTGTAGTTCCTGTTTGCTTCCCTAGATTTTTTTCAGAATTCCCCCACTTTGTGTTTTCTTTATTGCTTCTATTTCAATTTTCAGGTTTTGAATAGTCCTACACCTATTTTTTTTCTTGGAATTCCTTAAGGTATTTATTGCCTTCAATTGTTTATGTGTCTTTTCCTTGATTTCTTTAGGAGATTTTTTTTTCCCATTTCTTCTTTAAATACTATTAGCTTCATAGAGTTGGTTTTAACATCGTTTTCTTGTGCTACAGTGCACTAGAATATTCAGTGTCAGAATGTCATAGGATAACTGAGATCTAATAAAGTCATACTGCCCTGGATGATCTTGTGTTTTATACCAGGTGTTTAGACATTTGGGTTTGGAATAAGCATTCTAGGTACTTATGTCTGAGTTTGTCTTTGTTGTATGGGTGTTTTGTT
>NW_021604578.1:8766502-8790036 GCF_004785775.1 Grammomys surdaster | reverse complement strand
ATATATATATATATATATATATATTGTTTATCTCATCTTGATTTAACTTTGCTAAGTGGCATCTATCTGTAAAATTGCCCATTTCTTTTAAGTTTTCCAATTTCATGAATTATTTGGCCCTTTTCCCTTGTAATCTTTAATATTCTTTGTTCTGTACATTTAATATTCTGATTGTTATGTGGCAGGGAGAATTCTCTTTTCTGGTCCAATCTAGTTATTGTTCAATACACTTCTTATCCATCTATAAGCATCTCTTTCTTTAGGATGGGGGAATTATCTTCTATGATTTTCTGGGCATTTGAGCTGGGAATCTTCTCATTTTTCTATTCATATTATTTTTAGGTATTTTTATAGGTTCCAGATTTTCTGAATGTTTTGTACCCAGAACATTTTAGATTTAACTTTTTTTCAATGAACTTATTTCTTCTATCGTGTCTTCAATCCCTGAGATTCCTTTTTCCATCCCCTGTATTCTGTTGGTGAGGTTTGCATCTGTAGTTCCTGTTTGCTTCCCTAGATTTTTTTCAGAATTCCCCCACTTTGTGTTTTCTTTATTGCTTCTATTTCAATTTTCAGGTTTTGAATAGTCCTACACCTATTTTTTTTTTGAATTCCTTAAGGTATTTATTGCCTTCAATTGTTTATGTGTCTTTTCCTTGATTTCTTTAGGAGATTTTTTTTCCCATTTCTTCTTTAAATACTATTAGCTTCATAGAGTTGGTTTTAACATCGTTTTCTTATGCTACAGTGCACTAGAATATTCAGTGTCAGAATGTCATAGGATAACTGAGATCTAATAAAGTCATACTGCCCTGGATGATCTTGTGTTTTATACCAGGTGTTTAGACATTTGGGTTTGGAATAAGCATTCTAGGTACTTATGTCTGAGTTTGTCTTTGTTGTATGGGTGTTTTGTTTCTTGACTTCTGTTTCCTCTTTGGTCTTCTGGACTTTGTGGCCTGGATTTTTGGCAGCCTTCTTGACCTTTGATCCAGTAGAGAGTCTGTGACCAGGCTGGGGGCCTGACTTCTGGCAACTTGCTTGACCTTTGGTACAGTAAGGATTCTCTGTTCTGACAGATATAATCTGCACCTGAGCAGCTGGAATTTGTCTGAATTGGGGGCAAGGGCCTAGCCATGGGGCAAGTCCTGAGGTAGGAGGGTCTTGGGAACTGAATCTACAAAGTGGGGCAGTTAGGCTGGCAGGCAGGTCACTCACCTCTTCTTGACTGGTGTGGCCTATACCTGAGCCACTGAATCAAAGTTCTTAACTCAGTCCTAGTTGACAGTCTTCTGATACAATGCCCTCTTCATGCTATTTAAATCTTCCTCCCCTGTGTGCTCAAAAAGCTACTGTCCATAGCTTCCATCAATACTGTTTTGCTCATTTGTGAGTCTTTACTACATTTGTAGATTTTTTTTAAAAAGTTTAATTTTATGTATAAGAGTGTTCTCTCCGCATGTACACTGGGGTGCCAGAAGAGGGCATCGGATCCCATTATAGATGCTTGTGAGCCACCATGTGGTTGCTGAGAATTGAACTCAGGACCTCTGGAAGACCACCCAGTGCTCTTAACTGCTGAACCATCTGTCCAGCCCCATCTGTGAATTTTTTTAAGACATGATTTATGTTAGTTGTTTGGTTGCTGTAACAAAATATCTAACCAAAGCCAATCAAGGAAAGAGGGGTTCATTTTGACTCACAGTTCAGGGGTACAGTCCCTCATGGCAGGAAGGACGTGGCTGCAGCTGCTTGAGAGAACTGGTCACACTGGCTGCTGTCAGGCATAGAGAGGAATGTTAGGGCTCAGTGTACATTCTCCTTTGTCCAGGAGCACAGTCCACAGAATGATACTGCCCACAGTTAAGATGAGTCTTGCAACTTCAATGACCTCATTCTCCATCATCCCTCACGGGTATGTCCAGATGCAAACCTACAACAGAAACTCCCTCACAGGTACAGGAAAAAGCTGTCTTTTAGGAAACCCTCCCAAATGCATTAGATCTCTAACCCCTAGTACCACAGAATATAATATTTGGCAGTAGGAATGTTAGAGGTAATTAACATTGGGTAATACAGCGAGTTGCTCATAATCCATCCTCTGTCCTTGTAAAATTAAATAGGATTAGCATTTCATAAACATAAACAGGGGACATATGTGCAGTAGGAAACACGGGGAGAAGTGGTCATATGCAAATTAAAAGGAGAGGTGTCTGAAGAGACCAACAGCCAACAACTTTGGCCTTGAATTACCAGTGTCCAGAAATAGAAGATAAAGTTAAAATATCCAGACTGTGGTATATTGGTGGCTCTAGTACACTGGAAGTTAAAAGCTCTGTTGTGTTCGAAATGCTGACTCTTCCTGTCAGTCTCAGATACAGAGGGAACTGGAAACAGGGCTAGAAGCTTGCTGAGTGTTTCTGGCTTCTCTTTTCTCCTTTGCTAACTTAAAGGTAGCTCCCTTTGAAGTAGATTCTTATTCAACTACGAATGTTGACACTGATTCATTCAAGAAACATTAACAATTTACAAGAATGGATGCAATACTCCATAGATTGTCAACTGCCAGCTCCAATGTCCTCTCTCAGATTACCAAACTGGCACTTGGGAGTCACTAGCCACTGGTTGTCCTAAACCTGAAGAAGTCCCTGTGGACCTTGGTCTTTCCTCTGAGTCATCTTCTCCTGAAGTTATTCAGAACTCTAGGAGCAACAAATAGGTTGGATGATCCTCTTGGGGAGAAAACCTGAAGCCACCCAGGCAACAGCTACTTTCTCATCACCGAGCAGGTCCCCAGACCTGGAGCTACTGATCAACCAGATCTCTGATCAAAACTATCCGATGATACAAGCTTCTGATTCTCCCCTACCCATGTGTAACAACACCAAAGCTCTTATTTGAGTCTCAAGGACAGGACAAAAGACATTTGAATCCCTTGTCCTCCCCAGTAAGGCTACAATGAATGGATTCTTTCCTGCTTCACCATGATTCTTTCTGTTTGGTTTCTAAAAGGAATAGTTAGTTCTATTGGGATTCCTTCTCCCGATGCTTCTTCTAATCAGGATCCCTTGACATAGGAACCTCATGGTAGGATGAAATACAGTTCTCTTTTTGACTCTAATCTCTAGTAACATGTTCTAAAGTGTAGCTCCTCAATAATGTACCGCATCTTCCCACACACAAAAGTTCTCTCTAGATGAGATCTACCATTGTTTCCATTATTCTGGCCCTTTGGTAAATTTGTCTAATTAACTTAGCAGCTTACTTGCTACAAACTGTTGTAAGGCCCAACAGCTGCCAAGAGAAAAGATATTCACCCTTCCTTCTTGCTTGAAGATGCTTTTGCTATTTTTGATCTCTTGAAAGATGATAGAAGTTAGTTTGTCAGCTTCTCACCAAAAGCCCCATTGGGATTTGGGCACTAAAGTCTCTATTCAGAGCATAGATGTACAGAGAAATATTGTGTCAGTAGAGATTTACCACCACCAGTGGAAAGTAGCTTTATTATGTGGACTACAGTTTCGATTGTGGCCACATGATGGCACTACCATAAAGAAAATCATTCTTTCCCAGTTGGCAAGGACTCAGCATTAGTATTTTATTAAATGCCTGTATATTTTTGGGAGAATTGAATTTCACATGGGATAGTCAACAATCTAGCAAATACTATACTATCTCCAGAAAAATATGTAATAGTGTACAACACAAAATTGAAATGAAAAAAATGTCTTAACTGTTCTTTCAGCCTTTTAATTGTAACACACACACACACACACACACACACACACACACACACACAATTAGAGCAATACTCTCTCTGGGAAAGTAAGGTGGTCTTCTCCAACCAGCAGGCCCATCCAATGGCTTCCCACAGGCTGGGGAGCAAAGGTCATAGCCAAGTTTATGAATAAAGCAAGGGGGATTGTGTAATTCTGCTTCTCCATTTCCAGCTCCGCCTCCCTCTTATTCAAACCTGGGATAATCTTGGGTTAAAGTCTCCTGTCCTTTGTGAACAACATGCCTGGGCTTGCACTGAGCTAAAGCACTGAAAGGGAACGTGTTTTGCCTTGTCTACTCTGCAGTGCTAAGGAAGCTTCCTTGTATCATGTTGGGAGTAACTGAGGTGAATATCTTTTTAACTGTAAAGATTAGATTTACCTATGCTTGAAAGTGGTCTGGAGGAAAACCCATTTACCCCATATTAATTTGGAATTCTATGTGTCACTCTTTCCCAGTTGGCACGAATTCAGCATTGGTATTTTATTAAAGGCCTGTATATTTTTGGAAGTCAGAACTCCAGTACAAAGCAACTGCTTATATACTGTGTTAACTGAGACAACAGGACAGACAGGCATGGAGTTCTCAAAACTTCGTGGTTCTGTGAAAAATGTATTGATAATAGCTATTTAAATTGTCTAGGACACAGTTTCTTCACCTGTAAGATGGGAAAGATGTAGACTAGACTATGTCATCTCAAAATATGTCCACAGGAAACTAGAATATGTTACCCTCAATATATTGCTGAGTCAGGATAAGGTTGAACTAAATTAAAAGATAGGTAGACACAGAAGGCCTGAAAGTGGCACACTGTTCTTTTGTAAGGAAAAAAAAAATCACATTTATTAAAAGAAGTCTCAAGTCCTAAGAAAATTTCCTGAAGCAGACAAAAAGAATGATTCTAAGTAACAAGTTTATCAGTGAAAAACATTAACAAACCTCTTCCCTATTTACTCCCTTGTTCCTGATTGTCTTTGTTTCCTGTCTTTTCCCACACTCTAGTTTTTAGCTTCTGATAGCATTCAAACCTCCGTTCTAAGCCATGTCGGAAGGTACTCATTTCGCTGTGAATGGATAAACTTGTGTTTCTGCAGTTAATCTGCCCTACTGGAGGAACCACGGCGATAATTTAAAAGGGTAGAAGGAAAATTATTTTCCCTGCCCTAATACGGCAGTATTTCTCATTCAGGATTGTGTTAAGATGACACAGACATGCCGGGCGGTGGTGGCACACACGTTTAATCCCAGCACTTGGGAGGCAGAGGCAGGCGGATTTCTGAGTTCGAGGCCAGCCTGGTCTACAGAGTGAGTTCCAGGACAGCCAGAATCCTGTCTCGAAAAACCAAAAAAAAAAGAAGATACAGACATTTCAGAATAGCTACCAGCATTTAATACAGTACAAAACAGTACTCCATAGGCGCTGGCACCTTTGCCATTGGAACAAAGAAGAAGGCTAAGCCTCTGAGTTGTTAGAACTGAACGGTAAAATCGAGTTTGTTGACAGCCACACATTAGCTCGGCTGCCTTTATTCTCTCTTTACCCCACAGTGGGACCTTGGATTGACTCTGTGTACCAAGGCGGTGACATCGCTTAATGACTTTAGATCCATGCAATCTGAATCACCTAGTGGGAAAAATAAGTCATAGACGACTTCAATTGTAAAATCATAATTAGCAACAGAACACTTTCAGCCTTACTGTCGAAGCCCAGATTGTTGCTAACGAACCTCGACCCACTCAAACCGTTAAATCGCTTTTCTGAAAAATTCCACAGGATGGCGATCTTGCTTAGACTTGTTGTGTACCAAACCTTCGCCGGGCGTCAAGCCCTCTCTCCACTCCAAGGTTAAGAGCCTGGCCTCTGACAGGGATCACTTATCAGGCGATGGGAAGAGGCTGCAGCGAGCTCAGATACTCCCATGCCACAGTTGATCACCTGGATCTACGACCGGGATTGTGCCCCGTTCCGTAGCTGCCTTGATTCTGTCTGGTGCCGGGTTCCGTGGGCCCAGCCACTGAGCCTCCCGATCCACAGGATCCTAGACTGGAGTAAGAGAACCCGCGGTGGCTGCAGAGGTCCCCAAGTACTCCGGATCTCCTAGTGCCGCCCCGCGTGGCTAGCTGGGTGACACTGGAGTCGGGTTGCACGGCGGTCAGGAGGGCGGTGCCAACCCTGTGACTCCCCGGGCTGCTACCCCTCATCCCCACCCGGCCAGGACCCAGACAGGGCGTCCGCCCTTGAGTTTCTGTTTTCCACGTCCAAAGTCAGGGCACGCGACGAACGGGGGACGCTTCCAGGACAGGTCGAAGCCCACGACAGCCACGCGGTCACCCCGCACCTATCCACAGCGCCCATTCCAGGGCCGGTGGGTGGGGCGCTCTCCGTGACGTCACGAGGCCCCGCCCCACCCAGCCGGCGGGTATTTAAAGCTTCGCTGCTCGCTCTCACTCGCACAAGCCGAGCGGGACGTCAGACTAGAGAGAAGCGAGAAGGACTGGGGCTCGAGGGACAGGGCTAGACCGGACGCGTGTCTGCGCCTCCGAGGTGGCAGTAGGCAGTGTCGGGTGGCGAGGCAACGATGGAGCTCCTGCGGACTATCACCTACCAGCCGGCCGCCGGTTCCAAGATTTGCGAGCAGGCTCTGGGCAAAGCTTGCGGCGGGGACTCAAAGAAGAAGCGACCGCAGCAGCCTTCTGAAGACGGGCAGCCCCAAGCCCAGGTGACCCAGGCGGCCCCGCACCACCATCACCACCACTCCCACTCGGGACCCGAGATCTCGCGGATTATTGTCGACCCCACGACGGGGAAGCGCTACTGCCGGGGCAAAGTGCTGGGCAAGGTGAGGAGCGGCGGACGTCAGGCTGCGGGGCGGGAGGGCGGGCTGCCCGGGCAAGCTGAGCGAGCAGGGACCCAGCGCCCGCTCTTATCGTTCCTTCAGCTGTCTGGTCCCCGGAGCGATGTGGGTCCCTCTTCTGTCCTCCCGGGCTTCTGTGCGCCGACAGCGCTGGGGATCGGCTTTGCATCCTCAGCTTGTCTACAAAGGAGAACTGAAGGCATTCTGCCTTGGCCCTGGGCTCTCACTACCTGATCCCCGGGGAGCTAGCCTGTCAAATTTCTTCAGAGGGCATTTTCCACTCTTTCCCCCTTCCACTCGCTTCTCCTTAGAGCTCTTTGCAAAGGGGAAACGAGAAAACTGAACTGGTTTCCAGGAATGTGTCTCCCTTCCTGAAAAACCATTTTACGAAGCAGATTGTATCGCTCTGCCCACCCTCTCTGTTCCTCAAATTTTGCTTCCCGCCCCCATTTATGTTCTCATTTATTTTAAACGTTGGCCCTTCATATTTTTTTTTTCTTTCGTCACGCTCAATTCCATCTCGGCTTTGTTTCCTCTCAGGGTGGATTTGCAAAGTGTTACGAAATGACAGATCTGACAAACAACAAAGTCTACGCTGCAAAAATTATTCCTCACAGCAGAGTAGCTAAGCCTCATCAAAGGGAAAAGGTGCGTATGACTGTTGAGTAAAGTATTTTCTTTGTGTGCAGGGATGGCCCTACCCTGTTAGGAAAATGTCTTCTGCGTGTTTAAGCACTGCCCTTCCAGACACGGTGAAAATCTAATAAGCCTTATCTTGCTTTTTTTTCTTAGATCGACAAAGAAATAGAGCTTCACAGAATCCTGCACCACAAGCATGTGGTACAGTTTTATCACTACTTTGAAGACAAAGAAAACATTTACATTCTCTTGGAATACTGCAGTCGACGGGTAAGTGTTAACTCCTGGGTCAGCGCTTGCTAACAGAAAGCTGGGGTGGTGTTTGGATTACATTTAATCAGCGGTTTTAGCCTTGACAGTTAATTATTCCCCCACCATATGAGGCTGCCTTACTAGTCCGGCAAAGGGAAGCCTGATCTAGGTAACTTTGTTTGACAAATTCTCCTCCCCCATCCCCCCCTTCTCTTCCTAGTCCATGGCTCACATCTTGAAAGCAAGAAAGGTATTGACAGAGCCAGAAGTCCGATACTACCTCAGGCAGATTGTCTCGGGACTCAAGTATCTTCATGAACAAGAAATCTTGCACAGGGATCTCAAGCTAGGTAAGCCCTCTCCTGCAGCGGCTGGGGGAGGGGCTAGAGAGCAGGAGATTTTCCTCGGCTCTACCCTTTTTAGTGTTCCAAATTGGGATCTAGCTTTTTGAATGGGTGCCTTCCGAGGAGGATGCTGGCCTCCAAATGTGAACCTTCCCAAGAGAGTTCACGTTTCATTTTGTTTATCTTCTAGGGAACTTTTTTATTAATGAAGCCATGGAACTGAAGGTTGGGGACTTTGGTTTGGCAGCCAGACTGGAACCACTGGAACACAGGAGGAGGTGAGAGTCTTGTCCTGCCTGGCTTTTGTGGACAGCAAATATACCTCTCTTATTAGTTCATAGAAAGTTAGTTCACACTACAATCTGCAAACCACAGCAGTGTTACTGAAAAGAAACCAATGTCCACTCTGAATCAGGTAACTTATACCTCTAAATTGATTATAAACGCAATCAATAAAATAAGTGTTTAAGTTTACTTCAAATATATATATATATACACACACACATACACACACACACACACATATACACACTATCTGGTGTCATTTGGTTAAAAATACTTGATCATATGGGATGAGAAAATTGTTCACACATTTAAAAAATTACCAAAAGAGGCTTGTTCAAATAAAAACACTATAAATGAGCAAAGAAGTCCAAGCTTTATTTCTCATTGAGTCATCCCCAGAGAAGTACGTTTAATTAAAGTTATAGTTCCTAATGAGATCTTGCTATATTTTGTCTTTTCAGAACAATATGTGGAACCCCGAATTATCTCTCCCCTGAAGTCCTCAACAAACAAGGACATGGCTGTGAATCAGACATCTGGGCCTTAGGCTGTGTAATGTAAGTAAATGCACCAGAATGCCTAAAAAAATCTAATTTGACTCAGTTGTAATGCTCAAAAAGAGTTCCTTCTTGACCCTTTCTGAAGATGTGTTTCTGTGCACCCAGGTATACAATGCTGCTAGGAAGACCTCCATTCGAAACCACAAATCTGAAAGAAACATACAGGTGCATAAGGGAAGCTAGGTATACAATGCCATCTTCGTTACTGGCCCCTGCTAAGCACTTGATAGCTAGCATGCTGTCCAAAAACCCAGAGGACCGTCCCAGTTTGGATGACATCATTCGGCATGATTTCTTTCTGCAGGTCAGCACACTCTTTGACCTTTTTTAAAATCTCGTGTCATTGCCCTGATTGCTGGAGAGGTTTCTGAAGGTCTCTTCTGGTTCCACAGGGCTTCACTCCAGACAGACTCTCTTCTAGCTGTTGCCACACAGTTCCAGACTTCCACTTGTCAAGCCCAGCTAAGAATTTCTTTAAGAAAGCTGCCGCTGCTCTTTTTGGTGGCAAAAAAGACAAAGCAAGATATAACGACACACACAGTAAGTGTCCAAACTTCTCTCCCCTTTCTGTATCCAAGACTATCCTTGAGTTTGATGACTTCGTTGAGACTTTACCTTTAGGGTAGTTTCAACATCGTATTTGTATACTGCTGGCCTTCAACTCTAATAGCAGTGTAAATATACAACTAGAATTGATTGATAGCTTTGGTTTACCTAAACACTGAAGTCTGCTGCCCTCGTAGTGGCAGCTGAAGCCAGTGATGACATAGTGCTAACTCTGTCCCACCCTTGTTGGGATAGATTAACATGCGCAATTCTTTCCCTCGATTTACAGATAAAGTGTCTAAGGAAGATGAAGACATTTACAAGCTTCGGCATGATTTGAAGAAGACGTCGATTACCCAGCAACCTAGCAAACACAGAACAGATGAGGTATGTTGGGGAAATACATAATAAAAAGGTCATTTCCAGTCTTGGATAACCAGCATTTTGATGATTATGGGGGCTGAGGCAATACTTCTAGTCAGGGTACCAGGGTAAATTTCTCTGGCTTGTTAACCTGAAATGTCAAGTGTAAATAAACCTAGCGTCTTGGCTCATTGCATGGCTCTTCTTTCCCTTTTCAGGAGCTCCAGCCGCCTCCCACTACCGTTGCCAGATCTGGAACATCCGCAGTGGAAAACAAACAGCAGATCGGGGATGCAATTCGGATGATAGTTAGAGGGACACTGGGCAGCTGCAGCAGCAGCAGTGAATGTAAGTGCTCGAAACTGTATTTTAAATAAACTGTAAGACTGGCTCTGAGTAACCCGAGTCAATTTAACATAGAAATAAGATTATAGAATTAGGGAAAGGACATGGAGTAGCCATGATTTCTATTTCTCTTTCAAATTAGTGGAGGGAAACAGCATTTCCTGATCCCGGGGTAAACAATGGTAAGCAATGTTGTCATTTCCGTTCCTGTGACTTTGCAGGCCTTGAAGATAGCACCATGGGAAGTGTTGCAGACACAGTGGCAAGAGTCCTTCGAGGATGTCTAGAAAACATGCCTGAAGCTGACTGTATCCCCAAAGAGCAGTTGAGCACATCCTTTCAGTGGGTCACCAAATGGGTCGACTACTCCAACAAATACGGGTTTGGGTACCAGCTCTCAGATCACACTGTTGGAGTCCTGTTCAACAATGGAGCTCACATGAGCCTCCTTCCAGACAAAAAGTAAGTGTGTCTGATGAACGCACTGCACCAGTTCTCCGCTGTCGGGCTAAATGAAATCAGGAAACAGTGATGAATTGCTTCTAATCTTTCCTTTCTCTCCTTCCTACTTTTAGAACAGTTCACTATTATGCGGAACTTGGCCAATGCTCTGTTTTCCCAGCAACAGATGCCCCTGAACAATTTATTAGTCAAGTGACGGTGCTGAAATACTTTTCTCATTACATGGAGGAGAACCTCATGGATGTAAGTACCGTGTCTTTAAAGCAGAGAGATGTGAGGCAGACTAGTTCCAGGAGAATCCCTTGGAAGTTAGTTTAGTTGAGATTCTCATGTCTTACCTTAGATGCAGTGCAGAGTCAGAATCGAGGCAGAGCCAGGAATCTTGAGGCCATTCTGAGGCTTAAGTTTCAGAGGCTTCTGTGTAATGTCCACACTGTACAGTTTCAGAGGTATTAACCCTCTCTCCTGATTTCTTCCAGGGTGGCGATCTCCCTAGTGTTACTGACATTCGAAGACCTCGGCTCTACCTCCTTCAGTGGTTAAAGTCTGATAAAGCCTTAATGATGCTCTTCAACGATGGCACATTTCAGGTAACTGAGCCTTTTATGGACCTACACGTTTAGGTCCTGAAATCTTCTTCTACCTAGCTGCTTTACGTTTTTGGCAGAATCTTTATTACTTCTTGTTTAGCGAGTTCTAATGTGTATGTTTATTTTTTTTAGGTGAATTTCTACCATGATCATACAAAAATAATCATCTGTAACCAGAATGAAGAATACCTTCTCACATACATCAATGAAGACAGGATATCTACAACTTTCAGACTGACGACGCTGTTGATGTCTGGCTGTTCGTTAGAATTAAAAAATCGAATGGAATACGCCCTGAACATGCTCCTACAGAGATGTAACTGAGAACCTGTTTCTATGAGCGGATCTCATGGGATTCTTTTCCACTGTGAGATCAACATGGAAGCCAGTGGAGGGATACAGAGCAAGTTAGAGAAATCGGAGAGATGGTGGTACGAAGACAATTTCTCTGTGGCCTGCTGGACTGCTGGAACCAGACCAGCCTAGGGTGTACAGTTGACTTTGGACAATCTTAAGCGTGGAGCCGAGTGCAGTTTTCCCTGAGATACCTGTCTTTAAAAGGTTTATCGGACAGTTTTGCAGAAAGTTGCATTGACTCTGAAGTTCTCTCTGTTGAGAGCATTTTCATTTGGAAGACTTGGAACTGTGAATATACTTCCTGAAGGGGAGGGAGAAGGGAGAATGCTCCCTTGCTGTTTAAAGGCTACAATCAGAGCAGCTTTTGGCTGCTTAACTGTGAACTATGGCCATACATAATTTTTCTTTTTTTTTTTTTTTTGGTTATTTTTGAACACTTGTGGCTGGAAAAAGTGCATTCCTTGTTAATAAACTTTTTATTTATTACAGCCCCAAGAGCAGTATTTATTATCAAGATGTTCTTTTTTTTTTATGTTGACCATTTTGAACTCTTGGCAATAAAGAGTATAAAATAGAAAAAAATGGCCTCCTGTCTTACTCCTGTGCAGCACTGCGCCATCAGAGCCTTTAAGCATGGCTTCCTGACACGTCAGTATGACATCAAACACATAAACAAATGAGAAACATCTTTACTTCTCCTAGTGATTCTTCTAGGAAATCAGCCTTTAATGTCATAGTTACAGCTATGAACTTTTTAGTGGATCTAACTTGTGTTTAAAACCATTGTCACTTTTTATAAAATCCCCCCTCCCAAATAATTGGACACCTGTTGAATTCCAAATCACTTTGTTTCTAAAATAGCTCTTCAAGAATCATCTAATTTAGACTCAAAAAAGCAGAGTCATCCCAAGCAAACAGACCTGTCGTTACTAAGTGAGTAGGTTCAGGAGGTTCACCTTAATATGGGCAAGACTATGTGTGATAATACATGCATCACTGAGATGCATTACTCAGCTGAAAGCTGCCTAAACACTTCCAGTGCCTCTGACAATTAAGCTTCATAATTTAGAAATGCTTTGCTAATAACTCTGTGTTTTCCTTCTGGTACACAGAGGTTGAAAAGAGATATGTAAAGCAAGTTATGGTATGGGTGCATCCTTTAAATTACTAAGTTACTGAGAAGGCAAATCTGACAAGATTTCTCTTTTAGTGAAAGGTGAAGAATTACACTATTTATCCTATGTCTCTGAGCATACAGTGACCTACACATGACCCTAATAAAACTTGTTGTTCAGCTGTAATCATACTACAAGGAACATGTTCTCTTGGGAAAGGACAGCGTTTTGTTCTCGAGCTGTTTACATTGTGATTGGGACGGTAGAAGTAAGTGGGTGTTATGTGTTATATTTATCTAAAAATAGATTCTGCACCTCATACACTTGGTGAAAGCCATATTTGAGAAACAGCTATGGATATCATGAGTTCTCAACCAATGTTTAGTGCTTTGGGATGTCTATGCAGCAAAATCTATAGCTACGTGATAGCTAAGCAAGATTAAGTAACAGGTATGTACAACTTGAATCTAATTTTATGAGCAGAGAACAAGCAATAGAGTTAAAATAGTGAAAAAAAATACGCTTTTTCCTCTTGAAGTTGACATTGGAACATAGCATGTTACTTTAAGGCTTTCAAACAGGCATATCCATTCTTGTAGTTACTGAGTATGTGCTGTGTGACAAGGTGCAGGGCCTAGCCTTGAGTGTGAGAACCTAGGTCTCTTCTTGTCCTGCAGGGAGTCTCCCAGAGGCAGGCAGTGCATCGACCTCAGTCTGATAAGTGCTGTGATATTATGATGAAGGTATGCACTGGGTGCTGTGATCATCGAGAACAGGAATCAGGAAAAAGCCCTGATTACGTGGTAGACTCAGAAACAGCTTTAGCTGGAGAAGGAAAATCTTTTTGCAGAGGTTGTAAGATGTTTTAGGGCCAAACAGTTTTGAAAGTCAAGAGATGCCAAATAGGTTTAAGCAAGTGAAATAATGTAGAACAAGAAGCCTAAGACTTTGAGAGTTCAGAGCAGAAGTATGCATGTAAACTGGTGTGAAAAACTAGCAGCGACAGCTAATGTGTCTCATGCATCTTAATGCATTGAGACTGTGTCATGAAGGCTGTATATAGACCTACTGATAGATATTTTTGGTTTGTTTTGGTTTTAGCTTTTGTTTTTTTTTATTGAGATGCTAGCTAAGGTTGGCTTGGAACTCCATATGAAACCTATCCTAGCTTGGAACTTGGGTAATAATTCTCCTGCCTCAGCCTTGTGAATGCTGAAATGACAAGCGTTTGCCACCAGGCCTGGCTTGCTGAAATTTTAAGAAAGAAAGTAATGTATATTATTAGATCTATAAAAGTTATCCTCGCAGCATATATGGAACGGATGAAGAAAAAAATAAAGGAGGGGGGAAACAGTGAGGAGTTGAGTATTGTAGTTCAGGTAAGAAAGGACTAGAGACTCAGCATAAGGAAGCACTGGACAAGTTATTGTCCCCATTGGCCCAGTGGGGAATTGTATGCATTGACAGAAAACAGAAAGGATCCTGATAGGGACAGCGTAATGCTGAGAGATGTATAGTGAGTTTAAACAGTAAATCAGAGTCACACAGGGATACAGAATGTAGGTCCAGAGAGCAGTTAAATAAACATGTCTGTCTCTCTAGTGTGTGATTTGGGAGTGACAAGGTATAGGATAGTACCCTGGGGAATGGGAACACCCTAGAGATTGATTCCTATTGTCTGTCTACCCAACAACCTTTGTATTTTAAACTACAGATGGAATATCCATAAAACACAACAGTGATGGTAAATCACAGCCATGGATGAAGAAGGACAAAATGTTACCAAATAATCAAGACAGACACAGAGACCCTAAATGCCACAAAATATCCCCCAAATAGCAGGTGCCCTTATAGGGCATATTTGATCCAAAGATGTTTTTCCACTAACTATAGTAACTCCTACAAGGGCATAGCTGAGAAAAATAACAGAATTCTTAAGAAACAAAACCAGTTAGTTTTGTGAATGGTAATAACTACTTTCAGCTAAACTTGGTATGGTCACGACAGTCTCTTGTTTGTAGTTACCCAATATTCACAATGTGTATATTTAGGCCCCTCGACACTTCCTGAATTATTTCTTAGTGTAATCTCAAGTCTGCTGTGCAGGAAGCATTTTCCAATAGAAAAGCTTAAAAGCCAGTTCTGACCTTTCGAAAACAGCATGGTTTTCAATAAAAAGCCTTCTCTGAACATCGGTCTCTATTTAGTGCTTAGAAAGCAACTTACATACCTGAGGTGCTCAAAAAATGCTCATTTCATTCCGGTTCCCATCCCGTTTTCCATGCACAAGATGGCAGAACCTCTGATTACCTAGGATGCAAAACAAATGGCTTCTTGTTTCTTGCCTATCCTGTCTTCCTTCCCTTGTGAGGCCTGGTTCAATCAGGACAGCAAAAATAATGGTGAAATGTTCAAACTGAAGGAATCTAATGGAGAGCATTGGGTTATACATGACCTAGCAGGAGTTAGGGAGGCAACCCAGATACTAGTAGCAACTGGAAGTCATTACTTCCCCAGTGGCTAGAGATATCCAGAAGCAAGTGGGATTGCTCAGGTCTGTGACACACAGGAACCTAATACACACTAGGATCCTAATACACCCATTGCCTACCAGGATTTTAAAATCATAGAACAAATAAATACAGATATTGTTGTGGAGGGCCTTCTTACATATTTGGGTGAGAAATAAGAGCAATAAAATATTCTGGAAATTTCTTCTTGCTCTTCAGCTTCCAATGAACCACATGAGAGGGATTCAGAAGAGCAGCCTGGGAAACGCAGTTACAAAGGTGGGTTCTCCCACTACAGAGCCAAGGAAGGAAGGATGGGGAGCCCACACAAGGCTCAACATGCAGCCTCCTCTCCTTTCATTAGTTTTTCTTATCTGAAATCCCAAAGTGAGGTCATTGTTTGGAGCTGTGGTGGCATACACATTACCTGAACAGGTTTGCTTCAGATGGGGCTCTTGAGCTCAGAGGAGAAGTGGACATGCACCCTCATCCCTAACTCAGAAGCAGTTGTGATAGTTGCTTGAAAACAAAACAAAACAAAACAAAATAAAACAAAACCAAAAACCAAAACCCCAAAACCTAGTTTTCTCCCAAAGAAGACTCACTGAGGAAATAAGACACTCTTAAGGGTAGGACCAATTCCCAGCTGTAGATAGTGAACAGAAAATAACCATCTTGGTAGGTTTGTTGTCTCACAGTATTTAGGCAAGGCACTTGTGTTTTGGTACCCCCACCCTCTACCCTTGCTACCTTACAGGTCCCTTGCATACATATGATTGCTTCCAGTTTGGGGGTTTTATGGGATTCCTAAATGTGTGAATGGGTTTGTCTCTGCATCTATATGTGTTTCTTGTATGTTTTCTTTGACTCTTATTTGGTTGTTTTGTCATATTCTAAATATGTTCGTAATTATTTATTTTATGTTTTTAGGTGCCTATTTGGTTTCTAAGAAGAGACAGAACGGATGTGGATGTAACTGGGAGTGAAGGTGCAGAGGAACTGGTAGGAACAGAGGGAGGGGATGCCATAATCAGAATATACTGTATAAAATAAATCACTTTTCAATAAAAGGAAGGAGCAAAAGAAGAGCTACAGTCATTTGTTGCTATGAGCAGTGTAATGTTTAGGGGGAGAGAAATAGCATAGGAACATTAGGACTGGGTTCATTTGTACTTTAGGACTGTATTCTTGCAATATCAGATAACTTTTTGTAGTATAGAGAGATTATTAACCTATTGAAAAATGAGTGACTAAAAATAAATAATGTATGTTGATAAGATACACCTAGGAATCAATTATTGGTGCTATGTGGCAGTCCAGAATGTAGGAGAATGGATGTATTTTTTAAAGCTTGTAACAAACTCTTCTAGAAACTGAAATCTGACGGTCTGTCTTGTTTTCCCTTTGCTTGGATGATGTGCCAATCTTTGTATGCTTAGACTCATGTTTCTTTCTAATGCTTTTTTTATGCCTTATTAACTTTTATAATAGAATAGATTTCTTTGAATTGCCACAACTTAATTGTATTTGTGGACTCAAATTAAAAAAGTAAAAGTTCCATGTGAAGCTTTGGACTACAATATCATGGTTCATCAATGTTCAGAATTCAGCTCAATAGGATATATGGATTTTGCCTCTGGAATAAGCCTGATAACACCTTTCTGTATAAAGCAAAATTGATTTGAATCATTGAGGTACAAGAGAAAATGGAAAAATTACTGAGTTATCTCTGCCATGAAATACTGAATGATTAGATATTTTAAGCCAACCATGCAAGTAAGAACAACTTTCCCCAGCTAGGCCTATAAGAAATTAGTGCTTTGAGAAATCAGGACACAGACTGAAATAAAACAAAATCCACAATACCTTTCTGTTGTGTTCTTTTGGGATCTATAGAGGCAAAGTGCCATTCATGGCTGAGATCCTAACATCCGACATGCCATGAGAGGCCCACTGGGATATCAACTTCTTGTAGGATCACACTAATGGAAAGACTGAAACAAACAGGATTCGGTGAGTTTTGAGAACTTTGGAACAGTGAAGGTGTCTAAATATTTCAAGAGCTGAAGACATGCAAAGTCCAGCAAGCAATGCAGTAGCCAGGAAGGGAGGCACCAGTCAGACTGCTAGGTGATGGGACAGCCGCTGCCAGGTGAATGTGTAACCAGCAGGTCTATGTGAATCAGAGAAGAGCCTGACTTGGTGCATTTACTGGCTCTGACTTCAGGACTCCAGAGTGATGTCACTGAACATGGAGATGGAAGGAAGTGGCAGCATGCCATAGTAATCCTAAATACAGATTTTAAAAAAGACCAAAGTAACTCCAAGAGAGAGTAATAGTGAAATGTAATAAGATGACCAGGTAACACTGTGTTTTCAGTATTTACTCCCTTTTAATATTATATTTTATAGTTGAATTTTTAATGATGGTTGCATTGAGCAATCAGATTGCATAATTCCTGAAAGTTTACCGATCAGTCTGATAAACTGGGTTCGACAAGAGCCTGCATGGACATAACCAATAACTCAGACTTAATAAAGGCCTCTGAGAACCAGGTGATTGCCCTACACTGTGAATAGATAGTAGAGTTTGCTGTGCTCCTGTAGCTGGGTCCATGGTACGAAAGTCTTAGACACTTCCTCTCAACCACACAGTACTAGAGGGCATCTCCTGGCTCAAGTAAATCTCAAAGCTAGAAAGGGCAACATATTGTGGGTTTTTTAAAAAAAACTGAAATTAAGGGTGTAATTCTAGGTTGCCAGCTATGGGTCCACTGGAATATACGTGTAGGCTAAGCTTTTTAAGGTCAAAAGCAAAAATTGTTTAGTTTCTTCAGTGGTTCAAGTATCACCCAGATCAGAAACCGAGAGAGCCAAGTATGGTGATACATATGTTTGAAAATACTATAATGATGCTATTGTGTTAAGTGATCATTTGTAAGATATATAATAAGATGCAGTAAAAATTACTAAAATGATTTAGTATTAAGCATATCTAAATGTTGATAATAGAAGTAATAAAATTAATTTTTGTTAATGAACTTATACATATTAGATCTAGCATTGAAAGCATATTTAGTGTTTCATAATAAAGCAATAGTAATAAAATTCAAATGAAAAGTTGAAAATTTAAAAACTGATATTGATGTAGAATTTTAAGCTGAAATCTAATGGCAGTTATAATTAGCTTTACATGATAACTTAAAATACTCTTATCTATATGTTTGATTTGTTCATGAATAAGTGCTTAAATATTTTAGAATATTTACCCCATCACATATATTATAAATATAGCATTAAACATTAAGGGAATTTAATTAAGCTTATAGGTAGAATGATATTTGAATGTCTCCTCAAATTCTTTGGTAAAGTGTAATTTGAGTATTTGAAAAGTTAACTGAAAAATATGCAGAAGAAATCATTTTTTAAAACCAAATACACTTCTGCACATAAAAGTGAGCCTAAAAGAAAATCTCGATGGTATCTGTTTTGCCTGGCATGTGTTTGGGTTTGGGTGCCAGGGATATATTCTGGCACAAGCAGTAACTGTAATGTAGAAAGAGGAGATATGAAAATGTCAACTTTCCCATTTTAATACTGTCTCCATAAATATTTTATTGTGTTTGATATCTCCTTGTTTTGAATCTGTATCAACAGTTATTGATACTATTAGTCCACAAAGAAGATTTATTACACGTACAATCACATTGTAGAGCATTTATATTTTAGTAATTACCCAGTGACCAGGTATTCGGTTAATTTATTTCTCTTTAAGTTATTCTGTTACTTTATTTCTCATTAAGGGGCGTCTCAGAGTAAGCATGATGTACTCCTAAGGACAACAGCATCAAATGTCAATGCCAGAAACATCTTTCAAAGTCTGAGTTCTCATGGTGACGGTCCTTTCTTGATCTTGTTTCAAAATATTCCCCAGATGTGTTACAAATCCCACAACAATGACAAACTGGCAAATCTTTTGTGAGAGATGCTAGGATAGATACATTTGAACAGATTTCTTTAAGTGAGCTTTATCTGTATTGATAAGCTGCATGAGAGGGAGGCCTGGGAACCCAGGATAGAGACAGTGTGTGACCCCAAAAGAAGGACAGTGTATGGTACCTGGAAAAGAATGGTGTGTGGCCCCAGCAGAGGGACAGTATGTGGCCCCAGCAGAGGGACAGTGTGTGAATCCAGGAGCCGGACAGTGATATGTGAGTGCTTTCCCAATCTTACTTGCTTTTTTTGAAATCACTTTTGAAATTTCGGAAAATGTTCTTTAGAACATCTTATCAGTGAATGTAGTGTTTTCATTTCTCTTCTCCTCTCCCCTTCTTCTCCCCTCCTCTCTCCTCTCTCCTCCCCTCTCCTCTTTTCTTTTCCCTACCACATCTTTCAGTTTTGTATTCAGAGTCTCACCATGCAGTCAAATCTGATCAAGAATTCCCGTATATTCCAGGTCAACCTCTTACCTCTGCTCTCCAGGGTTGCAAGGGTGGCTTCCGCACTTGACTGTTACCCATTGTCTATAAGCCAGATTTAGTTTTGAAAGGTGGTGAAAGCCAGATAATAGAGAGCGAGTCCTTCTGGCAGTAGGATGGCCTCTCTGAAACCACTGCTCTATAGGTTTTAGATCTTTATTAAAATTTCACTCACTAAGAAAACTTCCCCTCTAGAGAGAAATATGTGTTGACCAGAAACCAACCCATTAGTTACAAGAGCAACTTTGCACTGTAGACCCTAACTAAGTAATAAGGAGTGGCCTAGTTAGCTGATACCTGCTTATTTTTTTTTATAATGACAGACTAGAATACTTAAAATGAATTGAGTCTATATAAGTCTTGGTGTGCACTAGGCACTAGGGATTCAGAAAAGAGTTTCTTGGCAGTCCTTCGTGCTGTCCAGCCCAGCTGTGAGAACCCAAGGCCGCCTCCTCCTTGATCCACCTCCTAAGAAGAACTGGACAAGCACCGAGTGTGGGCAACTCCCAGTGAATGTGTGAGAGCATCGATTTCACTGTTGATCAGAAGTGGCCAGAGCACAGTTTTCAAATTCAGACTTTAAAATTGCTACAGGAAGGCAAAGTTCAATTGATTTTATTATGGACATGGTAAAAAAAAAAAAGAAGAGTTATATATTTAAAAATGAATAGTTTAGTGGAAAATATCAGGAAGCACAAATGAGTACACACATAAAATTGTTCTTTATAAGAACTGTACAGCATACCTTTCCTTCAGTGTCCACGTTGTGCTTTGGGGCATGCAAGGCTGGTTATTGATGAAATTGTTCGGTTTTTATATTTCATCTTCTATGAAAAGGCCTGACTGAGCCAGGTGTGGTTAAGTTTTTCTAGGTGAACTGGGATGCACAGTTATTCTCCACATAATCTATTTTCTGCTGTGACCCGCTGTTCAACACTGGTGAATAAGTGTCTCTTTAGAAACACTGTTAGCCATGTGATTTTTAATATAGCCAAGTTGCATCCCATACAACCTATCATTCAAGTTCCCGAACTTCTATCTCAATATTTTGGAAGTATATTGCTCTTCATAGTGTGAATATCTATGACATTGTTTTATAGCTCATTAAGCATGGCAACAAAAAAATTGATTCAGGATATACAAACTTACTCATATTTTAGGACACACTGTGTTATGTGGTGCTTTGTGTGCTTAAGACAATTACAGCCATTACAGTAAAAATGATCGACAGTCAATGGCAATATAAAAAACCAAGATGAAAGACATCAATTGGAGAAGGGTATAATTTCACCAACTCCTAACCTTTTGAAGACTCTGATTCATAATCAGTTACCTGTCGTTTTGATTTGAAGGATTAGGGCTATATTAAATAGCAGCGTCGTTTCATCTTAGTTACAAAGAGAACAGACAAATAACAATATAGAGTGCTTGTTTCTAGGAAAAGTGATTCCCTTCTGTTTATGGTAGACATAATTGAGAAATAGCTCAAGAAGAAATGAATGAAATAGAAATATGCTCCAAGAATAATAGAACCCATTGACTTAAATTTGATTGACATGTCTGCTGTGGGGGTGAAACTCGCATGGTGATAAGCATTTAAATTTAGCCACAAGAGTTTCTTCTGTCAGCATTAGTTGAAATATCCTTGCTAACTAAACATGCCAGGGTGTTGTAATTGTTTACCTAGAACCAGACGTGATAAAATGCTGGTCTTCTGAGTTCCTAGAAACATCAAAAGGGTTTCACTTTGGACACACACACATCATTAGTAGTTTAGTGATTTGTTCAGAATTGCAACTGAGTTGATATATTTTATGGGCTTAGCTAAGAGTTATAAGTATTAGCGGATGTGCATAATTCCATAGCAGCTGTACATCTGAGTGACATGACTCATGAGGGACTATCTATCAGATAACAATTTTCAAAATTTGTCATGAGAGCCTTCCAGATTCAAAGGGGTTTTTCCTTAGTGCTTATTCTACAGTGACAGTATATTGTTTCTTGCAGTTCCATTTCTATTTTACTGGTGAGAGAAAAAAAATAAAAACACGTGTCCCAACAATAAAAAACCAAGACCTTTGTTACACACGCCTGAAGACTTACAACAACTAAGTCCTAAGGAATAGTTTTCGAAATCTTTCACCTGTATAAACTTTTTCATCAAAAACTTAGAACTCTATGACAAGCAAAAAATAACAGATACTATGGATTGCATCATATTGTCCAAATTCATTGAAGAGGATGAAAATGAGCTTTTATTATCATTGTAAAATAAATTATTTCCCTCCTTTTAATATTTCTTATTGCACCAGGAAATGTCTCAAATTTAAATGCACTTGCTGCTCTTCCAGAGGACTGGGGCCCAGTTCCCATCATTCAAGTCTAGTGGCTTACTACTGTCTGTAATTCTAGTTCCAAAGAATGCAAAAAGCCATCTGATGGCTTCTGCAAGCTTCCATACCTAGTCACACACACACAGTCACACAAAGTCACATACATGAGTCACACGGAGTCAGACACACACACACACACACACACACACTCCTTTTTTTTAAATTTATTTATTGCATGTAAATACACTGTAGCTGTCTTCAGACACCCCATAAGAGGGCATCAGATCTCATTACAGATGGTTGTGAGCCACCATGTGGTTGCTGGGATTTGAACTCATGACCTCTGGAAGACCAGTCAGTACACTTAACCACTGAGCCATCTCACCAGCCCCCCCCCCACACTCCTTAATATACCACTATTTCAGTGACTCAGAAAGTTTTTTTCAGTAAACCATTGTAAAGTTTTCAGCAGAGCATTGGGTGTACGGGAATTCTTTTCATAGCACTGCTGCCTGAATGCTAATTTGAAAGGAAAGCACACCATGTGTGTGCAGATGAAAGCTTGTTCTGACACGAGACACTGTGAGCCATGGAGTGGAGGGACTCTCATTGTATTGCTATGGTCTTCTCTACTGGCTCCGTTGAAATCACTGTGGTTGACGTTAAAACATTGGGTACTTGTTTGAAATAGGTATAGGATGGATGAAAGGAAAGTTTTCTGACAACTCTGTGGAAGCCCTTGCTCACTTATGAAATAAAAACAACATAAAATGCACACCAGTGACCAAAGAGCAAAGCATTGGGCAGATGTCAGGAGGAAAACTTAACATTGTTTTTCAACCCATTGAGCTAGCTTTTCATGTTTGACAAAATAAATAAATTACTTTAAGATGCATTTTATTTTATTTCCCGTCCCTCTTTTAATGAAAAAATAGCAGTTAGGCATAAGGGAAGCATGCTTTCAGATGATTTTTAGGGGAAATATTATCCTTTCTTTCAAGACGTTTACCAGTATATAGAGTCATTTTTTTGGTATAAGGAAGGAGATTGAAAAAACTAAATGGTTCTAATTAGCTTCCAAAAAATGTCCTTTCCACAAAATAGTTAATGATGTACAGATCACCTGTAAAAACAGTTCTTTGTAAATTCTTGGTTCTGTTAGAAAAATGCTTCATCATCATTTCAAGGTCAAAGTATGTACCAAGGACATATTTGTGGAAAACATTTCTTTGGTTCAGCTGCTCTTGATCATTCAATGTGAAAGTTTGCATTTCTTATCTTAAAATACCCTCTCAGGAATTAGCATTCCATATCAAATTTACAGGTCAGAGCTGTCTCCACGGCTTAATGGTTTCATCCACAATAACTGGCTTGTTCAAGTAGACTCATCCATTTGGAAGACTTCAGCTGTCTGGCTGCTGTACCTTAGACTCTTTCTGAGAGATTACATACCCTCCAGTTCGCCTGTGTGGGCGGCCGGCCAACCTGACTAATAAAGACTGTCCCTGGGATTGACAGTCACCAGGCCCAGCATTGCTTCTGTGCCATTGCTGTGTTATGTAGTGCAGTCACACTGTTGGTATCGGAGTGACTCCCGCTTCATCATTTGATGCTTTTTTTTTTTTTTTAACCAGCTAGTGTCTGAAGAACAGGTTGTTACTTTAGTGGAACAATAGCCATGTTTGTATCCAAAGCCAGGGAAATTAAGGATATCGCATAGAGG
>NW_021604578.1:8694353-8766402 GCF_004785775.1 Grammomys surdaster | reverse complement strand
TTTTTTTTTTTTTTTTTTTTTTTTTTTTTTGGTTTTTTTCGAGACAGAGTTTCTCTGTGTAGCCTTGGCTGTCCTGGAACTCACTCGGTAGACCAGGCTGGCCTTGAACTCAGAAATCCTCCTGCCTCTGCCTCCCAAGTGCTAGGATTAAAGGCGTGCGCCACCACCGCCCGGCCCTGATGAAACCTTAATTTCAGTGAAACAATCATCTTTAAAAACAAGTAACATAACTCTCATGTTCCTTAGCATGGCCCTTTCACAACCCTTTAGAAAGGTTAGTCCATTGGCTTAGATTTGGTTGTGATGGCAGGCGTCGTCCATCACGTGATCATGGCTCAGTCGACCGGTTTGCTCATAATTGATGAGTGATTGCTTAACCTGAAGATGAAGAGCATAAGTAAAATAAATTCACCTCTCTTCACTTCATCACAAAGCTGTTTGAAGAGGTCCCATGCTAATTCACTGAGGCAAGCAAAACCTGGGGCCGAATCTTCCATCCGCTTAGGTATTTGTTCTTTGTAGAAACTTGGCCACAGCTAAAGCTGCAGAAAGGAAGGGAAGGAGCTGTGGCCAGACAGCAGGGAATTGTTCACATGGATTTGTCTGTCATGAGCTCTCTGACTTAGACCAGGTCCCTCTGAGTCTAATTTTGTTCCTATGCACAAGTAATTGAATATCTTATGGGCAAAATTAGCTCACTGTTATGCTTCAGATGCTGACCCATGTGCCTTTTGGAGAGACTTCATAAGCATGCACAAGGCTGCAGGGAATCAGGTAGTTACAGATTGATTTGTATGCAATTCAGGTGTATTTAAGGTTACCTGAAACCACTGAATCGTATTTATTGGTATCAAGTCTCAATATATATTAAACAAGTCCTGCTTATTTTTTTCTGAATAGTGGTTCCAGCATTTCAAGATGAGAAGTCATAATTTACTCAAAATTGTCTGTATTTACCATTGAAAGATATAGTTCTATGGAGAAGAAATAAAACCACATTTTATTTATATTTAATCTGACTGAATTAGGGACACAATTATGGAAAACCAAGAAGTATAAGATTTGTCAAAGTAATGGAGAATTCTTATTAACATGAAACACGACAAAAAAGTGCTCCTGAAGGAGGGCTAGGACCCTGTCAAAACTGTGCTGCACACTTGATGAACCGATAGAAGTGTACTAATGGAGGAGTTGTACACACACGCCCACGTTATTTTGTCTTAGCATTTCAAGCTGATCACTAAACATTAGGTTTGAGATTCAGTATCAATTAGTTAGTGAAATCCAGTCTTTAAACATCAAACCACCAGAGGTTATAATGTTTCTATTTGTTGAGTCAGCTGGTAGTTTTACAAGTTTGCAAAGATTTGAGAAAGCATGATTGAGCCAAGAGGCACCACTATCTCCTGTCTGGGGGTGGTTTTAAGCAGAAATAATGAAATGTACTTAGCTCAGCTGAGTCAGCGTGCACCTTTTGTTCTAAGTGAGTGTTTACCATCTCCATAGTTCACAACCCAATACCCCTTTCTTACCCAAATCACCCTGTTTATCTAGCTTATCACTTTTCATCCTTCCCAACACATTAATTATGATGTTCAGGTAACAATATAACAATAGCAATATATACAGTTTATCAAGGGCTTACCAAGTGCCAAGTTCTGTTCTAAGTATTTAATATACATAAATGTATTTCATTTTTGCAGTAAAGTCTATCAACTGGATTGAAATGCAGTTGAAGAATTGGTCATAAAGATATAGGCATGTGTTCAGCCTCAGGAAACTGATAAATAGAACTGCAGAGTATAGTTGTAGGGATTTTAATATTTATATAGAGAGAGCTAACATATTTTAGTTGAATACTTTCTCCCATAGTTTCCCAATTGTTGAGTCAATAGACACTCGTGGAGTGATATATATATATATATTCATATACATTCTGAGGCAACATATGGATTATCATCAAGTGACAGTGTAGTTCTAAGGAATGTTTGACAAAGTGACTACAGGCTTATAGCGGCCTCTTCTTTCGGTTGAAGCATTAAGTATGACCACATGCCTTATGATTTAAGTGTCCTTTAACAGGCATTTTGGATACTTGATAAAACTACAGATTTTCCAGCTTTACTGCATAGTTGCTAAATCTGTTTTTTTTTGGGGGGGGTTGGGGTGAGGAATCTATACACATATTTAAAGGCATCTGAAGAATACAAAAAGCTGGGATCCATTGTCCTCCTATCTTTGGCTAAAGAAGTCTAGTAATCCCTCCAGGAAACCTAGATCATATGAAAAAGGATAATGTACCTTAGACCTCACTGTCATGGCCTCTGACTCAGGAAACAGAAAAGGTTTTGTTTGCATGGTTTTGTTTTTCTTGAACTAAGATCAGTTTTCTGATGTCCCCAAAAATAATTCTTAAAGATCAGGAGGCTACACACTTGCCACTTAGAAAGAATTACTTAGTAAATATTTCTTGATTATGTGTTAACTCCTCTGGAGACAGAGGACTAGCTCCTGGAAGCATTCAACCTAAGCCTTAGAGAGCAGAAACGAGGCAGATTTCTGGAGCTTTCTGTCAACCAGACTTCATGATCAGTGTGTTGAGTAAGAAACTGTGTCTCAAAAAGTAAGGCTGAGAACCATGAAATGGACACCAAACTCCAACCTCTGGCTTGAGCACTTGTGCATATATATATATATATATATATATATATATATATATGTGTGTGTGTGTGTGTGTGTGTGTGTGTGTGTGTGTGTGTGTGTGTATGCATACAAATGTGCACACAATACTCTCCCACCACCACCACCCCTCTCTCTCACATACACACACACAATATCGAAACCAAAACACTGAAACAGAACCAACAGTCTCCCCTTCAGTCCAACCTGAATTCTGGCTTTACTATTTGGAACTTTAGAGACCTTAAAGAAAACCTTCCTTAACCCTTCTTGGTGCTTGTTTTTTATTGATGTCCTCATTTTAATGAGAAATACATTATTATAGTATCAGACACATTGTAGGCATTCTATAAATACTGGTGATGATGGTGGCTGTTGTAGAGACCAGTCATCATGTGATTCTGCTTCTGAACTTTCCAAAGCCTGTTGAGTCCAGGAGACTCAACCATAGCGTCACATGCAGGGCTTTCAGGGGAGAAGGGATACCTAATGTCAGGGTGTGACTGTGAGTTTTTGACTTGCCACTAACATTCGTAGAATCAGGAAGCTCAAATAACCACAGGAGAAAACCATCTAAGTTCACAGCTGCAAGGTGCACAAAATAAAGGATTAAAAGTCTTCAACTGTTCTCTGTAGAATTTACACACTGGCTTGTTAATGGTAAAGGGATAATCATGTGGCTTTGTATCACCTTTGCTTCTAAATTTTGTATATGCTGTTATTGGCCAATTCTAATGCAAGGAGTTTAAGGGCAGGAAGCTCCTTCTTATCCATACCATGTGACACAGAGAAATGCCAGAGACAAGAAAATATTCTAATGTATTAATAAACAGGGGACGTTTGCTTTTGGTGAATTATCTGCCCAGCCAGTTACTTCTATGAACTGCTATTGCAACCTTGTGATACACATTCAATAGCTCCCACATGCAACCTCGTAAAGCAACCACTGGTCAATATCCATTTCCTCTCCACATTGAGATAGGAGGTATAAATTAAAAACAGTTCTCTGTCCTTAATGAAGTTTCATTACATATTAATCCATTATATATGAACAAATGTATCAAGGTATCTGATTTTTGTTATTCAGTCTATTGTTTTACATGCATAGGAATATGTAATGATCAAGTGTTCAACTCAGACAGAGAAAGAAGGAACTAACAAATAAAAAGGGAATGGCTTGTTTAATGGTTTCAAAGAAATCCTTGGAATGTTTCCGTGAAACAAAAGCATCAAAAGCAAATGTTGACATTTCTACAGAGGTTGACTAGCAACGTTGTAGCAATGGCCTTCTGCCTAACTGCCACCCAAAGAGAAGACGATCTTATCTCCTACTCCCACAGTGGATTAGGAAGTCTCCACTCTCACTGGGTGCAAGGACCTACCCTGACATCATTGGTGATGAATCACTGAATCTATTTGGCACCACAGCTCTGCAGATTGGCACGCTATGCTCTTTGAGGCTACTTAAAGATGTGGTGTTTTACATTTGTAAGAGCATGTCAAGTGCACATGTTTTAGTTGAGAGTCAGTTGCACTTTGGGAAATGTAACTTTTTGAAAAAAAAAAAAAAACCTGTGGGCAAACATGTTTCACTGAGACAGCTGTTAATCTCTAGGTCAAATCCTACTGGGTAAAAGGTGACAGCTTACAGAGCTACTACTACCAGGAAAATTATGAAAAAGTCAGCAGCTAAACTGATGTTATCTGTTTTTTAACTCCTCCTACCTTTTTATGTTTTTGTTTGTTTGTTTTGTTGTTGTTGTTTTTTGTTGTTGTTCTTTCGTTTTTAACCATTGTCCTTGGAGAAGCATACAGTGGATTGTATACTAGACCATTCTGCATAGGTGTATGGCTCTTTTAAGAGGGAACTTGTCCACTAGATAGTGCTTAGTGTTTCCTGGATTGTAGCTATACTTTAGAAACATAGACAAAGTTGGAGACAACAGGAGGGGGAAACTATGAATACTAAGTTGCTAATTGTTCCAGAGAGAGACGGCTCCTGAGTGATCAGCATGGTTACTCCAGAGCCTGCCTTCGGCAGTGCTGGTAAAAGAAAACAGAATAAGCAGCTCACTTTTGGTATTTTAGGACTCTACCTCACATCCCTCACAAGATCTACAATAAGGCTTTATTTTTCTATCTTCCATAATGTTAAGGAAGATCAATCTAATGTAAGTTTTCCTCACAAAAACGAGTTTCTCCTCCATGTCTAATTTAAAAATGGGCATCCCGAGGAGCTCAGAGGTTCACAACCAGGTAAAGAAAACCAGGTTTGATGGCACAGAACCTTCCTGTAGGTAGCTTTGAAGTGCTGAGTGGGCTGCATGATGCACTCTGAGGAGAGAGAGAGAAAAGACTGTGGATTCCAGCTGTGAAAGCATCTACTCATTAATCACCTGGAGCCAAAGAATTTCATTCATAGTCTGTATGCCTTTCTGTAAGAATCAGGAAACTATGACTAACTCCATGCACTTACTGTAAGGACTGAATGAGATGTGTAATAGCATCTAGGTCGTTTTGCCTTGAGGCAGCTTTTCCTATTACATAGATCTCCTCGCTTCCTTTTTGATGGATGGGAGGAGTATCTGGTCTAGAAAGTAAAAAAAAAAAAAATCATTACATGCACAGGATAAATAATAAAGAAAGCCAAGGGAAAGGATCAGGAAATGCATTATATAATCAGAAACATCAAAATTATTTCAAATATCAGTAATTATTTTCATCTTCATCTGCCTGGAAAAGATGAGTCAACCCTCCATTTGAGACATAGATTTTTAAAATATGTTGTATTTCAATATAAATCCTGGTTTTATGGTTTGCATCTTTGTCTTCTTTGTGCAGCATATAAGAAGCACTGAGTACTGTGGACATAGAGACCATACCCAGGCACTGTTCAGCACCCACAGGTCTTGTAGCAAGCGAAGACGATTAGAGTCTTCATATTGGCCTCACCACCCTTCAGTCTTCTGGGACCTCTCCTTTCTCCTACACATACCTTCAAAACTTGTTTCTATCATTTCTATCTTCCTACTCTGAGAAATGCCTGGCTCAGCTTTCTCTTGCCTTCAAGATGAAATCAGCACAACGACTGTTAGGACACTTATAACTAATTTAAATAACTGAGTGAAATCATAACTTGCAAGGACCATTTTCTCCAAGTAGGAAAATACTGCTGCTCATCTTTCCAAATCTGATTGGACAACACAGCACCTCATGTGGTCCTTAATCCTGATGTCAGGAGGATTCTTCTACCATTCTGAGACTTAGGGGTTTGATGAAGAAGAAACAAAGAACTCTGGAGGAAACCTTTAAAACTATTATGAAGCTCAGAGCAATTCACTGTTTGTTATATTCCTATAAGTTCTACCAACAATGGGAGACACAACATCTTTTTTTTTTATTGGATATTTTATTTATTTACAATACAGATGTCATCCCCTTTTCCCATTTCCCCTCCCTAGAACCCCCTATCCTATCCCTCTTCCTTTATGCTTTTGTACTATTTTGATTACATGCATGTATTAAGGTCAGTTCTAGGTTGAGGGTCTAGCAATACAATAGATGCAAATAGTCAAGGAACAAGCAATACAGCAAACACAAATAGTCAAAGAAAAAGCAAGGCATTAAACCCAATTACGTGAACACTCCTGTGATCACTGTTTCTAAAGGCTTATCAGGATGACCAAAGTATCTGAGCCTACTTCCCTGTCCTAGCCCAAGGTTATTTTCACGTCTGAAGCCTACTTCTTTGTTCTAGCCTAATATTTAGATTTCTGCCTGACATTACTTCTTTGTTGTAGCCTAAGATTTAGATTTCTACCTGAAATTACTTCTTTGTTCTAGTCTAATGTCAGATTCCTGCTTGAAGCCTACTTCCTTGCCCTTGGCCAATGTCATATTCCTGCCAAGCAGCTAATCTCCTTGTCCTTGGCCCATGTCAGAGTCTTGCCAAGCAGCCCCAAAGGCTCTGCACCTCTCCCCTTTTTTATTTTGTTAACAAGACTGGGCCTGTCTTAGGTCATTCTGACAAGAATCCTTCCTTACCCATGATGGAATATGCATTATCAAAAGCAATGAACTTCGAGACAAACATCTTAATCTTTAAAATAACCTTTATTTTTGATTTTCAAAATGTGCATGTGCTCTTGACTTTTTAGGTGTCTTCTTTGCCACTCCCATGTCTTTACTACAAGACTTTCCTCCCATATTTGAAATGTTGAACATCTTCAAGATATAATCCAACACACACCCATGCTTCTTTTAGCATTGTGAACACGTAGATACCTTCCGGCAGGAAGAGCCAGCAGATCTCTTTTCAATGTGGCATGCCAATGTATTTCATACCTTGTGTGAAAGGTCATCTTGGAGCCCTTACATGAGAGTATATCCAACATGTCTAAACTGAACTAATGGTCTTCCCATTTACTTCCCAGACTTTTTTCATTTGGCATTTCATTTCTCAGTGACAAATCATTCCCCACATCCAACTAATTGTTTTAATCTGGGAGTTTATAGTAATCCATGATAGCTCCTGTTTCACACGAACATTCTATTTTCCCTATGCACAATTTTTCATGTGACCCCCTCATCGCATGAGCAGCTGAGAGCTGTTTGAGTGCTTTCTGGAAACTGTACCAATCAATCGTTGCTTCTCAAGAAATCTACCGTAATAAAAACCAAAACACTAAACATTTGCATGTTGAGAAAAAATGATTAAAAAGTGTTCAGGGTTACCTTGCCTAAATATCTGCCAATTGTTTTATAGAGCAAAGAGTAGAACCACCCTACACATTTTAAATTTCTAATTAAATTTTCTGATCACACAATTATGTTTTCATCTTGTAGCTATTGAATAAATGCCCATTCAGTACATTGATTTTAATCTCTGGATTCATCTTGGGGACAGACAGCATTTTCTTACTAATTCTTTTCATCATAAAGAAAGAAGATAGAAAGACCTTATGTCTGAGAACTACATAAATATTCAGGGAAAACTCCAAAAGTGTACATCCAGAAAATTGCTAAAAATAGTAATCTTTTACTAATTGTTTTCAGCCTTTATGCTCCATTTATGTATTTGAGGACAGCCTGTGTTACATAGCAAGACATTCTCTAACACAAACATAATTTTGCACAACCAAAAATAATAGAGAGTGAATGAAGCTCAAGCTCTGGTCTACATGAGTCCAATCTCTCGGTGATTTGCCTGTCCTTTCAACAATGACCTACAATTTGAGGCTCTACCTGCAGCTCCTATGGTTAATGCCTGTTAGAAAGGCTACAAGAACAGACGAATTTATAGACAAAACCTGAAAACAGACTTCCCAGCTTGTTCTCTTCAGTCCTTTTGTCTGTACTCTAAGAGGACCTTCATCCCTGCCTGCTGTCTCAAGCTGCCTGGGCTGACCATGCTGGGCTGGGCCCTTCTTGCTGCTTCTTAAATTGTAATCACGAATTTCCCTGTATTGTCAACAGGGAGGAGGACAGACCAGTCCCTTAGAGGAATGAATCCAGGATCTCAGGCAAAGCAAACTGACTCTGACAGGACTGCTGCGTACTATTATGGTATTGTCATGTTCTCACATGCTTTAGTGTCAAGGACCCCTCTTTCCTTGTATCTTAACCATTCTGGACAGTTTATAGAATGTCCTGGGTAGTTTGTGACCTTTGACTCTACAGTGTATACAAATGAATTCAAAGAGGAAATATAGTGATATCTTAGTTAGATCCTGGAGCTGGGAAAAAATAAATGCACCCGTTTAACCACTGAACCATCTTTCCAGCCCCTGATTACCTTAGTTTTAAGACTCTTATTTGTGTCTTGCTCTTTTATGGCAATTTTTTATGGCTTTTTTTTTTTTTTTTTAGTTTCACATTAAGAAATCCATTGTCTTTTTCTCACGGTACTTTTTAAATATTTGCACAGACTTAGCAAATATCCCCAAGGTAAGACAAGCTCTGAAGTATCGGTTCTGCCAGAAGGTACTCATTTATCATGCTGCTGCTCAGAGAGATAAGATAGAGTGCACTCAGCTCTCTCTACCTAAAGGCTCAGTATCCACAGATTCATCCAACCAAAGTTGGTAAATATTTGAAATAAGACTGCCTCCATGTCTGATATGGGTAGATGTTGGATTTTTTTTTCAGCCATACTTCAAATGAGAGGTCAATATCTAGATTAGGTAAAGAAGTAAAACAAACGTAACACCTCAAAGCTCAAAACTGCCAATCAATAAATAGATCAATGAACTAAACCAATGCTTTTCAAAAGAAGAAATTTAAATGATCAATGAATGCTTTTTATGAAAAAACAAAAACAATGAGTGTTCAACATCCTTAAGCATCTGGGAAATGAAAATGAAAGCTGCTTCGAAAAATCTCTTATTTTAGTCACAATGGCTGTTATCAAGAATACAACAAATACTGGTGACGAAATGAAGAAGGAGGGACTTTTGCTTTTGGTAAAAGTATAAACTAACAAGACCCTCTGGAAATCAGAGTGGAGGGTTCTAAACAAACCAAAAGCAGACCTACTATGCAACTCAGCCATACAAGTCCTGGATGTCTACATATCCCCCACAATAAAAAAACACCTCTGCGTGCTACCACAGAGACTCTTGCTGCTCTGTTCACAACAATTAGGAAGTGGGGCTCACTCAGACATAAAGGAAAATGAAAGTGCAAAAATGTCAGGAAAGAAGTGGTAAAACGTATTAGACGAAGTGAGGTTACCTAAGCTTAACATGGCAGGTACCACATGTCCTCCCTCATGTGAGAAACTAGCTTCTGATTCTGATATGTGTGTGCTTATGTGGAATGATTGTAGGTAGAGACCAGAAAATTAAGAGGCCCACAGTGGTGGTAGGAGAGAAGATTTAGGGCAAGCATTTTGACAGAATAATAAACTATGGGATATAAGTTAGATACAAGTAGTAGAGGATAGAGTGGGGAGGAGACAGAGAGAGAGAGAGAGAGAGAGAGAGAGAGAGAGAGAGAGAGAGAGAGAGAGAGAGAGAGAGAGCAGCAACAACCAAGCACATAAGAAAATGCCATGAGGAGGGCCTGCTATTCTACACACTAAGCTTAAAAGACTAAGCTAGATTCCCTATAGTGGAGAAAAATTGAAGGAAACACGTAAGGGAATTCTGGCTTCTCTACAATGGCTCTAGCTCCCAAATAAAGACACAAAGACCTTACATTTACTAAAAAGCTTCTTGTACCATAGCTGGGCAGATACTCACCTATTCTAACCCATATTTGGTTGCCTAACACCCAGCCATGTGTCCTGTTACTTGCCAACTTAGTCTTGACTTGGTTGTTCCTGCTCCATGGGTGTCCTCATGGAGACTCCTCAGCAACTCGCTCATGGCAAATCTTAATGGAGAATCTCTCTCCTTCTCTAGCTCTCTCTGGTCCCAAGAAACCCTTTTGCTGGAATCAGAAGTCCTGCCTCTTCCTCTCCTGCCCAGCTCTTTATTAACCAATCAGACATTAATGGAAAACATTTTTTAGACAATTTTGAGACAGGAGATGCTTGACAACGCTGATGTCTAGACTGTAACCAGATCTCTGGGCACAGTAGTCAGCATCTGAATACAGTGCACAAAACCATCTCCCAACAGAAACACACTGGCATGCTGAAGGGGTTCAACTAAATTGTATATTAATTGGTCTCTAATCCTGGCATGAGTATAGGCTGAATTAAGAGAAGAAAGTGCACCTGGTGAAGCTGTCAGGAAATGATATTGGTGGTGAGCCATTGCTCCACGGGCATCTGGAAGGAAGAGTCTTATTGGATCCCAAGAGAACTGAAGAACTGGAGATAGGGTAAATTCAGGCAGTGAAAATTTAAAGGCACTATCTTCGCATATCATAACCCAGAAAAGCAGAAAGAAGCTGTGTGTGTGTGTTTGGGCATAAGAATCAATAACGGTTTCTTATCTTTAGCCAGTTAGTCACCTACTGATCAAACTCAAAGGACAGAGAATCTGTGTGACAGTTTGCAAAAGTCAAACGTCTCGAACTCAGGGTTCCTATGGCAGCTAAATTTGGAGGACAGAAGCAGCTGACTTCTTCTTGGGCACAGAGATGGTCACTTGGAGAGAGCAAAAAGGGTCCAGGTTGGTGCTACCAGGAATGACTAAGAGCAACACATGTGTTGTTGAAGCAGTCTGACTTGGAGAACACAACTGTTTTACATAAGGACTCAGAGAGATGGGTCTAATGGTACACTTGTCACCTCCGGTAAGTATTTCATGTTTGCCTGATAGCTCCACCGGGTCTCATATAGAGCTGGGGGGTTTGTGCTCAGCACAGAGGCTCCTTGGTTAAGAGGCAGACGTGACTGACATGCTATTCTCAGTTCTTCTTCTCTTGTTCAGCATCACACATAACACGATCATTTTATAATTGGCACAACTCCTCCTTCAAAAACAAATAAACAAACAACAAACAAACTGCTAAATGAAAATTAAGGTTCTGAGGATATTCACGTAGAATTGGTTGCAAAAGTGGAACATTTAATCAAATGATTGTTTTCCTTGATAGGCCAATGTATAAATGCAGAAAAGTTCTCAGAAGTCTTGTGATTTTGACTTCTACATAGCTTGGGGGAATGGTTCATCAAACCTAGTCTTTCCTTACTTTTCAAACGTTATAATAAATGATGTTAACAAGAACATTTTCTTCTCCAGCCTGTAGACTCATGGTTTAAGAGATATGCAAATTGTTTTGCTTTAAACATGTTCTTCTCAGCCTAGAATAGGTTTCCAAATGTCCAACTAAATTTAAAACTGGAGTAACTACTAGAAAGTATAGTTGAAATTTGTTCTTTTCAGGTGTTTGGGGCATTGGATACATATCCATTGTATTACTATAAAAGAAAAGAGAAAGGAAGGGAGACAGAGAGAGAAGGAGAGAGAGAGAGGGAGGGAGAGAGAGGGAGGGAGGGGAGAGAGAGAGAGAGACACACACACAGAGAGAGAGAGAGAGAGAGAGAGAGAGAGAGAGAGAGAGAGAGAGAGAGAGAGAGAGAGAGAGAGGATATCATGTCTTATTCATTGGTCACAGTTCAAGATCATTAAGAAGGGACAACTTTTACATTGACAGACCCATTTCAGATTTTACATGTAGGGTAATGTCACTGTTGCATAACCATTTTTCCCTGAATTGAAATAGTACCTCTGGGGAAGTGGAGGTTCTCATTAGATTTAAAACAAAACTTACTAAATTCAAGAAGATCCTGAAGCTTACAAGATTTACTAGACACCTCTCTATTCCTATAAGGAGTAACAATTGCTGGAGAGAGCAGGCTCTGGCTGGCCACAAAGACTGCAGACTGTGCAGGCAATCAGGGATGCAGCTTTTGTGATTTGTCACTCATATTGCAATGGACTTTCTGGTGATGCGGCTGCCTTTGGGTCACCTGTTTTCTTTATGTGAACAATTAACACTGTAGCCCTCTTGTTGCAGTGACCCCCAACCATACAACCATGCTTTGTTGTCACCTCACAACTGTAATTTTGCTATTGCTATAAATTGTACTGCAAATGTCTGATATTCACAGTATCTGATATGTGACCACCCCAAAGAGGTTTTGACCCACAGGATGAGAATCACTGTTCTATGCAATTCCTCCTTATACTCTTATAAGAATCCTTATAAAACTCGCTCATTAGGGAGGTCATAGACCCTAGGAGAAAGGTCACTACTGTTGTTTACCTAAACTGGTATGGTGCCAAACTACAGTCTAATTATTGTTTATAGCCCAAGACAAATGCTTTTCTTGTCTTTAACAGAGAACCTTCTCATTGAATGGGTTGTGGTGAATGGAGACACTCATGGATGCTTAAGATACTTAGAATAAATCATGGGTGAATGCTCAGTCCTCAATAGGTCATTGACATTTCCCTTTCTAAGGCTCAGGGAACATTTTGGAAGAGAGAGAGGAATGAGTGAACAAGCTCGAAGGGCTGAGAAATGCTGTCTTCAGGGTCTGATCCCACCGCAATGTGATGGAGTGCCCCAGGCCTGCACAAAACTGGGTATGTCAACATCCAGTCACAGATTGGGAAGGGTCTCATGGGTTCTAGAAAGTCCCAGAGACCTGAGTTGGAAGGTGATTCTAGGACTCAGTGTGGATGACCTTAGCTGAAATGCCCAACACTGAGGAGATGGAACCTGAAGAGATCAACTTCAATAGTCAGACAGGACCTCCAGGGGAGGGTGGGGACACCAACCCACCTACAAATCTTTCAATTCAAAGTTGTTCCTGTCTAAAAGAAATACAGAAATAAAAATGGAGCAAAGACTAAAGGAATGGCTGACCAGTGACCAGCCCAACCTGGGATCCATCCCATGGACAGGCACAAATCCCTGACACTATTACTGATATTATATTGTGCTTGCAGACAGGAGCCTAGCATGGCTCTTCTGAGGGGCTCTACCAGCAGCTGCCTGAGACATATGCAGATACTCATAGTCAAGCATTAGATGGAGGTCAGGGATCCCTGTGGAAAAGTTAGGGAAAGATTGAAGGAACTGAAGGGAATGGCAACCCCATAGGAAGACCAGCAGTGTCAACTAACTCAGAGCCCTGGGAGCTCCCAGAGACCGAACCACCAACCAAAGAGCATACACAGTCTGGTCTGAGTCCCGCAGCACACATATGGCAGAGGGCTGCCGTGTCTGGCCTCAGTGGGAGAAGATGTGTTTAATCATGTAGAGACTTCATTCCCCAAGGTGGGAAGATGACTGGGGAGCCATCTTATCAGAGGCAAAGCGAAGGGGGGATGAAGGATGGGAGAAGAACTTTGTGAGGGGGGACTGGGGCAGGGCAATATTTGGGTTGAAAATAAATAAAATAATTAATAAAACAGCACATATTTTTCCACAGAAAAGAAATGTGTTTTTTTTAAATCCCACAATCAAAATTCATTCAGGATGCTAATAATTAAATATTGTTAACATAGTCTTAAAAATGAATAACTAAAATGAATGAAGGTATTTTATTAACCAGATAGTAATAATTTTAAACCATTTTAGTCAAGGACAATGCACTTAAAATTTTATGCAATTCTCATGAATATGAGATAGAGACACCGCTTTTCACAGTTATAGACACGTAAAGTTTCTAGGTTACTCAGGTAGCTGTTTTGTTTGTTTTGAGACACTGTCTCATGTAGACCCAGGCTGGTCTTAATGAAATCATGATGCCCCTGCTTCAACTCTCTGAGTATGGGGAATTTCAATAGTGTGCACCACTATTGCTGCTAAGTCAAGTTCTGTGATGGTGAGAAAAACTGTGTTCAATGCAAGCATAGTCTAGATTGTGTTTAAACGGCTTGAATTTATAGTACTATGAAGTTTATGGTTAAAAAATGTGAGCAGCCCTTCCAATTACTGTACAGTATGGCTGGGGTTTGCTCTCTCCTGAAGTTTTATGTGGGAGTTCTCAAAACAACCCTCCTGGACCTAAGCTGTCTCATTAGGGAAGCATTCAGCTATAATGAACATAAAGTCTGACAACTCTTCACGTACTAGTATTTATATAATAGGGATTTATTTTTCCACAAAGCAAGAGATTTGGAGAGGGAGTACTCTCAGTGTGGACTGAGTGGATTAAGAATATCGGGTTTGAAATCTTTGTGATGTTTTAATTTTTTTGGCCTTTCTCCCATGGTCCCTCAATGTTTGTTGTACATCCATCCGCACAGGCACAGGAGGATCAAGGAAAAGAATTCTCTGCACCTCCCCAGCGTTTCCTCAGCTCTGTTTTCTTAGGGTAATCCCTAGGTCCACAGACCCACGAAAAGTCAAGGTCTACACCGAGAACCGAGTTAGTACTAGTCACAGCTCATCTTGAAATGAGGAGCCTTGTGGTAACTCTTTTGGCTTTGGAGTACAGGCCATGGTCTCTAGTAGCTGCTCATCGATGCTGATACATAGTGGAAAAGCCACCCACACATAATTGGTAAATGAATGGACTCAACGTTGTGTCAGGAAACCTTTATGTACACAGCAGGCATCAGCGTGGATTTGGTCTATGGCTCCAGCTTATGACTGCTGTGCAAGGTGGTTATACAAGTAAGAACATTAGACAGTAGCACTCCATTGGTGGGCTATCAGGGTTTGATTAGGTGGGCTTGAGGGTGGCTGCTGGCCCACACAAACTGTACTGCCTGTTTGGGCAATGTATGACTTCTGGGTACTAGTGTGGTGACCATGACAGCTGCTTGCCAGTTATCTTTTCCTTACTGCTCAGCGAGGGGAAATAGCATGCCCAGGATGGGCATATGGTTTAAGAAGTACATTACCAGCCTCTCTGGCAGCAAGAGTTGGTCATAAGACATTATTTTGTCTAATGAATTACGAACAGGTATTTACAGGCGGGAAAATTATTCACAGGAATACTCCCCCCACCCCAAACCAAAATGGCTTTGATTTTTCTGATCAGACACAGTGAATGGTCTTGCAGCCACAGTGCATTTAGCACAAAAGTGAAATCCATTTACTAAAATGGCCCAAAGAGGAAGCAAGAGATTCCTCAAAACCTGGATGATGGGGTGAAGCTACTGTACCAGTCTTGAACTGCCCACTTCTGGCAATGTTATACAAAGGAAATAAACCCATTGAACTAAACTGTGTAAGACTTGGCTGGTTGGAGTTTCTATTGCCAGAGGCAGGGAGTATTGGAATTGGTGGCAGATGTACACAGGAGCCTTGCTTCACCTAAGTGGAGAAAAAGAAATAGTTCCCCTGCTACTTCATGTAAAACAAGCTGCTTCTGTAGCATGCCTACTGACTATGGGCAGGCATGAGAGGTCTCAGCCAGGGATAGTCTGGCCCACATTTTGTAGACTCTGGTTAAGACTGCTGTGCCGTGCACCACTGCAGAGAGCAAGCTGTTGGGAGGAGGCTGGGATCCAGACTTTCCACTTTGGTTCCCACCACACCTTGTTTGTTTATTAGGTCACAGAGGTTCCTAAACTCCATCCCAGCAGTCCAGAGATTTTGTGACTGGCTGGTCTCACCCCGGCTCTTCTGAATGGATTCTGAATACAATAAATTCACAACAGGGTTACAGACATTTCCTTATATTTCAGTCAACTCAGAGCTTGGTCGGCCACATCTTTTCTCCAAACATTTTTCTTAAGTCATAAATGTCCTGGGAGCAATAAACCTGAACATCAAGTCTTTCCTGATGGATGCCATATCTGTCTTTGAACCACCGCTAGCCTAAATAACATCTCTCACAATCCTGGGCAGTGAGCACAGAATGTTGAATGGAATGTTTAAAACCACTTTTTATAACTTTAATACATGTATCTCATTTCTTTGGCTACTTTGGAAATGGTGTAGACTACCTATAAATATGTTTTTATTTTTGTTTTAAATCCTGTCAGGCAAGTTTTTAAACTTTTTTGATGACTGTCTCATTTCCTTGAAGCCAAGTAAAAGTCCAGTGTGGACTTTTATCAAATTAGATACATTTAAATGCCTCGCTTTTCTATCTGCTCTGACTTGTTTATTCCAGAAAAAACACTGGACTGCATGGGGAGCTTATTTGAAACTTTTTAAGTCCAAATAAGCAAGTTGTAGAGGTTTATGGCATTTTAAATACTGACTTCCCTTTCCTGCCGTTCTCTGCTGACCAGCCCTAGCAGCTAAGACTCCTTATTGTGAAACCAGAAACTGGTGATGTCATATCTAAGAATTCTGTAGTGCAGCATTTCCAGTGGGAAGGAGAGTGTGCTCTTTTTCTCCAGCCCCTCTTTGTATGAATACCATTCTATTCTTCACTCTGCTTTTAACAGAAAACAAAACAAAACAAAAAAACCTACAACAATTAACAAAAACCCAACCATACCAAAAACAAGAAACAACAACAACACTAACAACAAAAACCCTATCTGAAGACCACTGTGAACTGATTCTCTAAACTCTAGGTAACTCAGATAAGTTTTTTCTGTGTTTTTTTTCCCATTAATTTATTTATCCGCTTTGCATCCTAGTCTCAGTCCTCCTCTCTTCCCAGTCCCTCCCTCACATGGCCCTTTCTACCATTTTCCCCTCCCCTTCATCTCTAAGTAGAGTGAGGTCCTCCTGGTTGCCAACCCACCCTGGCACATCAAGTTACTCCAGGACTCAGTATGCCCTGTTTCACTGAGACCAGCCAAGATAGCCCAGTTAGGGAGATAGGGTCCACAGGCAGGCAGCAGAGGCAGGGTAAGCACCTACTCTAGTTGTGAGACCCACATGAAGGTCAAGTTGCACTTCTGCTGCAAACATGTGGGGGCTTAGGCTCAGCCCATGCCTGTGGTTGAAGGTTCAGCCTCTGGGAGTCCCCAGGGGTTCAGGTTAGTTGACTGTTGGTTTTCTTGTGGAGTCCCTAATCATTCCAGGTTCCTCAATCCTTCCCCAGACTCTTCCACAAGACTTCCTAAGCTCTGTCTAAGGTTTATCTGTGGGTCTCTGCATCTGTTTCAGTCAGCTGCTGGGTGTAGTCTTTCAAAACACAGTTAGCTAGGCTCCTGTCTGCAGGGATAACAGAGGACAGAGATTATGTTTGAAAGTAAAAAATAAAAGAGCAAATGTCTTTCAAAGAAGCTTGAACTAAAAAAAAAAAAAAAAAGCAAAAAACAAACAAACAAAAAAGCCAACAAAACCATATCAAGGAAATATTTCTATCAAGTTTATGAGTAATAAAATAAAATTGATGGAAGACTAGTTAAATCACAATGTACTCATTTTTTTTTAAGTAATAAAGGATGTGGGACGTTAACTTAAAGCCCTTAGCATTACCTGAAACTTCTCTTCTGAAACTATTATTGTAAGACAGTTGGGATTAGTAATCATAGTTATGATAAATGATATTTATTAAACTCCCACTGTGTTTCTATCATGGCATATTCTGGCGGACATAGAGTCTTCATGTAAGTTAGCATTCTCGTCCTCCTTCTTCTGCCTGGAAGATGTGAGGTTCAGCAAGCTAGACTAGCTGTTTTGAAGATTGTAAAACTGTCCCTCCCCCTGTGAAAAGATCCACCTATGTCCAGGCCTGGAGAAACTCGTGGGCTCAGTTTTAGCATCCTGACTGTTCCCTCAGCACTCTGCTCCGTGGTAGCTCTTACACATCCACCGCCACTTGGAAGTGTTTTTATGTGGATTAAAATGCTTCACCAGGAGGGTGAGACCTCTGTGACTTGCAAATTATTATTGGAAATGTAAGTGAGTTTAAATCATTCATCAAAGATGGGTGAGGTAGCTGGGGGGCAGGTTCATGGTTTCCTGGATTCTTCTTAGGTACCAATTGGGTTCACCACTGGCCCTGAAATTGAAGAGAATTGTCTTCCATTAGGTTAGAAACTCTGATGTTTGAAAGTTAGCAGAACCAGGAGATGTTCATCACAGCTCTGCCTTAGATTTTATAAGCATGGGAGAAAAGGAGCAGAAGTGACGCTTGTGATGAACTGGGAAGGCGAGCCTAATAAAAAAAAGGTGTGGCAACAGTTACTGCTCTCCTTAGCAAAAGCATGGTGAGGCTGTCAAAGGTGGTTGAGTAGTATCACTGTGGCCATGTTTGTCCTTTGTTTAATACACATACTTAGAATTGATGAGTTGAGGTCTAAAAGGCAATGGGGTGATAGTCTCCAATCTCTCATGGGCTCCCAATTTCTCTAGGATTATTTAGTACAACTGGAAACACTAAGGACAAATTTAAAAAGAATAACAAAGAAATGGTGGGGGATTTAGTTTGACATGGATAGACAGAAGCACACACTGTCACATGAGACCATATGACTGTCATTAATAAAGCAACAAGCACTGGAACAGTACCAGTAAGGGGGTGGTGTGGTCTCATGTAAGAGCCCATGTGATGTTACAGGCCTCTGCCAGAAAGGGGAACACTGTGGGAGTTCAGAGCTTATGACTCTGGACTGTTTCCCATGTATCTTGCTCCAACAACTTCTGTTTCTAGAAATGAGAAAGATGATGATACACGTGATAGATTTGTATTGACAATAAGGAATGGTTGTGTATCTTCTATAATTTGGGTATCCTCCAGAAGCTGTTAATGTGTTCAGGACATAGAAAGATCAATGTTACTGAAGCAGAAAACCTACCCTGTAGACAAAAGACTAAATTGGTAGGTTAGCACAAGCCAGAGTTCAGATGAGAATGAATTGTTAGTTTGAAATATTATTATTGTTATAACCCTTTTATGGTGGTGAACATGGATTTGTGGAGGTCAAGCAATCTACCTAGTGTTAGAAGTCAATAATGAATTTGAATGCAAGTTCAAATTTGAACCCATTATTTTTTCTTTTATTCTTGAGATTATGATATAATGACATCCTTTTTCTCTTTCCTCTCTACAAATCCCTCCATATAGCCATCCTTGTTGTCTTTCAAATCTATAGTCTCTTGTTTTTTTTTTTTTTTAATTGCTGTTATATGCATAGGTGAACATGTATTTTCCTAACTATAACTTTTCAGTCAGTATAATGTTACTCATATGTATGTTTTTAGGGCTGACCATTTGGCATTAGGTAAGTAAGTGATAAGCACTTCCCTGGAGAAAACTATTTCTCCCACTCTTGGCATTTTTAATTCCCTGCAGTTCTTTGTGTAAGCCTGAACCTCATGAGCTAGTCCCTGCTTACTTTTACGTGTCTGTTGGTACTGCCTTTGATTGTCTCATATTCAAGCAGTTATTTTGGTGAGACAATGAAGACAGCCTCTGACATTTCTAGGAGATCCACTCTTACAGAAAACCCCTGATCCTTTGTCTTTTACATACCACTCCCCTTCTGTAGTCTTCCCTAACCTTTAAGTGTAGGAACTGTTCTGTATATGTATCCACTGGGACTGAGTTCTACAGAACTCCATTTTGATTGTTTGTAGTCTTCTGTAATGGACTCTGTTGCATTGGGAAGCTTCCTTGATGATAGTGAAGACTCTATACTTTCCTCTGGGTATAAGAACAAATAAGTGTTTTCAGGGATTATGTCAGGTTAAGTAGTGATTGTAGGTTCTCGTCCAATAACCATGGCTTCTGTAGCACTGAGATAGTCACCTAGGTTCCAGTACCAGGTGTGGTTTCCCTCACGTTGAGTGGGTCGTAAGTCCAATTAGAGAGCTGTTGGTTACCACTAAGGCATGAGTGCCGCTACTGCACCCTTAGAATTATCATGCTGTGCTAGTCATTGATGTGGTTTATATGCATATAATATATACATATAATACAATGCATATATGCATATATATATATATATATATATATATATATATATATATATATCAAAGCTTGGTAGCACATTTGGTTGCTTTCCTCGTTTGGAAGCTTGCATAGCACTGTATGGTACCATGAAAGCTTGTCCTTGGGTCAGTTCCAGCTCAAGGGCCTCTGGGCCCTATGTCTGAAATGGATAATGGATACGTCTTTAGCAATAGGACGTATCTCTCTCCTATTGTGGGTAAACAAAGGCTATAGCAATAGGCTCTTTGTTTTGGGAGTTTCTTTGACATCTAACTAACAAATTAAAAATAGGCTTCTCTTGCTTAGTGTTCAGGTGAACCTAAGTTATTTTATTCTAAAATTCAAATCCTTATTAACATGTGATTCTAGAATTAAGTCTGTGATTATTTTTGTGTGTGAAACACAAAATTCATATTTAAGAAACACTGACTAAAACAGTTGGGGCAAATGGAAGCAAGTGAGTATTACTGACAGTTTTTTTTTTTTTCAAAAAAATTTTAGGTAGTTTTACAGGAGACCTTAACCAGGGTAGAAGAAAAGGACAAGGCTAGACCTGCAAGAAGACTCACTTTGTCTATGGGCGTACATAGAACTTTGCGTATGATAGAATAACAGATGAAGCAAGAGAAAGTAACCAAGTATCAGTGGTACTTAAGGATGCGCAACAGGATTGAGACAAGACTTCACAGGTAGACCTGTCTGCCCTGGAGTTCATTACATAGTCAAGGTCTGGCTTCTGGTTTAGAGCACTCCTTCTGCTGCTTGCTTCCACGTGTTGATATTACAGGTATGTGTCACCCTGTCTACCATGTCAGTAGGAATTTAAGAGATTAGAACCTGGGCCTTCCTCTCCTGCTTGTAGTGATTTCTCGCTGAATGAAAGCAGTTTCTTTTGAACTCATTCATGCTCACATCAGTGAAGCAGAGGAGACGCATTCATTATTCCGTAAGGTGTAAACCAGCTCTAAAATTGTAGAGAACGCTGTCTCAAAGATTACTCAAAGCCTGGGTAGCTAGTCAAGCATCTTTTCATTGATGGTGATATATAGTAGGTAAGGTAGAGTCAGATTTGAGATGCGAAAGTATGTTTCCTGCCTTGATGTGACTTCTGCCTTAATGTACCTGCCCCCTTTATGTAATCATCCACCTTGAAAGTCCTTCTTATCCCTCCCCGTTTCTTTCCTTCTGTCCTCTGGATGTAATCTTGCTTTATAATTTCTGGTTTCCTTCGTCTATGATAGCTATGGTACTGAGGCATCACTCGTCATCTTATAACGTCTATAATTTGACTGTGTAGCCTATTTACTCTTTCTTCTCAGAAGAAAAGAAAGGCAAGACCTCCGAATCCTTTACATGCTCACTCAACGAACACTTCTTACTGGGTGCAAAACCAGTGTCTCCTGAAGTCCTCATCACACTATGCACAGAACCTTCTTCAAAATATTTGAGAAATTATCTAACAATCAACTAGCATACAAATATGAATGTTGGTCAAATTTGTAACATAGGGAGCCATCTCTTTCAAAAGCCGTTCAGTAGATACTGTTTTAAACAGTAAAATTCTCTGGTTCACTTAAAACATGACTCAAGTGTTTGAAAGTGTGATTGGCACGAATGTCACTGGGTACTTACCCTGGTGTGCATGCTGAATACCTGTGATGAAACAGTAATCATTGTAATCACATTTAGTAATTGACTAGAACAATGTTTGAGAGACTAAGCTGTACTTCATGTTCCAAGATTTTTGCTGAGTCAAAGGGGTAACAGGAAATAAGGTAATCAACTCTTTCCGACCTTGCAGATGAGATTGGCCAAACAATAGAGAGTACTGATCATTAGAGGGAATTCTTAGGTATCACTTGACAGAAACAGTTTCTCCTGTGACTCAGGCTACCCTGAAGGCTGGAAGGGTTTCATTTGCACAGAATTCTTGCCGAGCCGGCAGTAAGGCATGGGTGTGTTCTTCGTGGGACTCTTTTTGTCATTGGCTACCTTGCACCTAATCTTCTAAGAAGGACATTTGCCAGTGAAATCTATGCGTCAGACTCGACGTTGCATTAAAGGCACACTTTGAATGTTAAGGTATTTCAATTCTTAGAATATTGGTTAAATGCAAATACATGACCCAGAACAGAAAACAGATTAGCATCAAGTCTGTCTGTACCTGGCCAGGGTTCTTAGGCCAGTTATGCAGTGTCTCCTAGCTTTAAAGCTTTGCTTCTATGGCCTCTTACAAAGCTCATCAGAATTAAATTTCATTAAAAAATGGCCTAAATATTTATTTATTTGTTTTATACCCAATGTTTTTAGTGTTTGATAGTTTCACACACTTGTATGGTAGATTTTTGTCATATCTACCTTCATTTTCTTCCCTTAACTTCCTTCCTCTCCCACATAGAGAAAGAAATTTCACTTATCAGAGATCCATTGAATGGAGTAGATGATTGAACATACTTCTTATGTTGTAGTCACTGATCTCTGCTCTCCTAAATGCAAAGAATGTACCCAAGGCCATATCGTTCATTTATAGCAGAACAGAGACCAGGCAGTCAGTCTGAGACATGTGTGACACCCTGTGCACACCAGCTGGGGAAAAGCAAAGATCTTTGTACAGTTCTTAGTCCATGATCAAGGCTTAGTTAGTTTGGAGTAGTCATAATAAAAATAACATCAGATCATGCTAAGGGAAGACAGAAACCAGGGATCCCAAGTTTCTACAATCTACTTACGGAGTCCAGAGTTCGGAGGAGTAGATGATACAAGTTGATGCTCTCCCGGCACCTGCTGAGAAGGTCGCTCTGGGTGGATGGTGCACTTTGCAGACCATGACACTATTTTTTTTTCTTTTTACAAGTCTTATAGACTTTATTGCTTAAAAAGATCTTGCCAGTAAATAAAAATATCATCCACCCAAATTAACCAGGCCCATATATAACTTAATGAGCTTCTGTATCTGTGGTTCCTAGCCTTCCTAATGCTGTGACCCTTTAATACAGTTTCTCATGTTGTGGTGATCCCAACCAGAAAAATTGCTTTTGTTGCTACTTTGTAATTGTAATTCTGCTACTGTTATGAATCATAATATAAATGTCTGTGCTTTTCAATAGTTTTAGGCTACTCTTGTGAATGGCTTGTTTGATACCCTCCACGAGGGGTTGTGACCCACACAGGTTGAAAGCTGCTTTTCTGTACAGTCAAATTAGAAATTCAGAATGGAAGCTGCGAAGCTTCGCCATACATTTTACACTTGCAGTATAGAGGAAGTTTAATGCACTTATCCACCAACCAAAACAAAAAAAATTCCACAACAGAATTGGAACTAGTAAACAATTAGCTTTATATTCTTTTTCATAATTTGTACCCACTACCTGTATTCTCTTTTTACTCATCCCCTTATATGTAGTACTATTTTGTTGTTGTTGTTGTTTAGAATTTAAAGAAGAAAATATATGATGAACTCTTTTAGTAGGAAGAAAAATAGCCAGATTCCAGGACAGCAGTGTGAAATGACTGTCCCTATGATCCGAATTCACAATTGCTATTCCTACCCCAGGCACCAAGTTACTCTGTGGGTGCTTCATGCCCGTGATTTTCTTGGACCCAGAGAACATAGAGAAAGTAGAAGGGAGTGGAGGTAGAGGAAGAAGACCAAAAGACTGCCAAGCTGCTTCTTCCCTGCCAAAGGCATTGCATTTCCTAACTGGTGTCAGTAGCTGCCTGCACAGGCAGGCACAGATGGAGTTCACTGACAAGCAACAGGTTCCTCACTGCCAACGTCAACCCATGTGTGCTAGCCAGTTCCTTCTTCCTGACCTTAGAGAAAACAGTCTCAGAAATCCTCTCTTCTGCTCTTTCATTCTTTTATTCTTTGTTTTTTCCTTCCTTCCTTCCTTCCTTCCTTCCTTCCTTCCTTCCTCTCTTCCTACCTTCCTTCTTTCCATCCTTCCTCCTTTCTTCCTTTCCTTTGAGACAGTGTCTTATTTAATACCGATTTGGAACCTGCTATGTAGTCCAATTTGGCAAATATTGCACTTTATGTATTTATTTTAAAATTATGAATGCATGTGTGGGCATATGCATGTTCATGTGTATGAGTGTGTGTGTGTGTGGGGGGGGTATACAAGTGCCAGTGGAGACCGCTGGCATCAGATCTTGGCCTCTAGAACTTGAGTTACAGTTGGTGAGAAATCCTCTACCAGCTTCCTGAAGCTGTTCTCCAAGATTTTATGTTTGTAGTACAGACTATAGGAACCGTCTTCCAACCCTATTCCATCTACTATACATTGGTTTTAAGCTTCTCTCCAATGTCTCCTCTCTCCATTCAACAGTGCTAACCATGGTACTCCATCGTGTCCTGGGTTAAGCATTTGTACCTGTCATTTAAATCATGTGAGGCTGGGATGGCTGAGTTTCTGTTCATAATGACCTACAGAATCCTAAACTGGCTAAAAGCTAAAGTAGAAAATCACCTTTCCAGTAAAGCACTATGTCCTGCTGCAAATTGATAGTTTTCACTGGGTGGGGCTTTGCCTTTTCTTGTTGGTAGACAGGTAATTTGCTCAGTCAAAACTGTAGGGCACATGCCTTATGTGCCTCCAGCACTGAAAACCTAAAGCAAAGTGAAATGCACCAGTTACTAATGTGCAAAATCACACTGCATTTGTAACTTCATGTGCCAGACCCAGAGAGCCACATGCTCATAATCCAGCAATAATCCTGGATAATGGCTGTCTGTGAAACTTTATCAGGCGAGAGATGCACACAAGAATCTATACTGTCATCTTTAAGTTTTGGAGTTGAATAGCAAGAGAAGATTAATCAAGCATGTCATATCAATGAGAACTTTAAAGAATGAATATGTACTAAGCAAGAAATGATTATACATGTTAAGCATTGGTCTATATAGGCCTTTATTTAAGAGTGCCTTAGAGATTGGCAGAAGAGAAAATAAGGAACATTTCTCACAGCTATGCACCAAACAGGTTTTAGTTGGCTTATTCATTTTTAAAACAAAACCATATTGTTATTTCTATGTGCATATATTACACAATAGGATTGTACCTATGCTGCATATATTTTCCCCTGCCGGAAAAGTATGCACTAGAATATTTTAATACTTTTATAATACATCATGTCCTAGCATGTCCTATTAAACAGGGAAAAATCTACTTACAATTCACAAAGATTCATGGGTTTTAAATGTTTAACTTTCATTTAGTTAGGCAAGTGATACTACATCCACCCAATTCTCCAGACATATAAAAACTATAGTGGGCTGCATTTCCTCTTTGTGTATAGAAGATTGATTTAAAGAGTCTTTTTTTTCCAGCCCTCAAGTATTTAGATGTCTGCCAAGGTCAATGATGGAACTGTCATTCTTTTAACTGAATGGGAGGAGCTAGCTCATTTACACTTTGTGACCTCCAGGACAACCCAGTGAAGAAATATAACAGAATCATGGCTAGTATGGGGTAGCTAGTAAAAGGCTCATTTTTAAGAATTATTTCTAGATTTTTGGAAATATTTCTCTGTCATTCATGAAGCATACTCTTCTTCTCATTGATAGCCAATGATCATTGTATGAGCCAGAACACTAAGAGACTAAGAAAAGTGTCCAATACTAGTCATCTTTTTATCTGCATGTGAAGTTCGGCATCGAGAAATATTTCTAAGATGAGTATTTTGCTGTTTATAATCCCAGCACTGAGAAGCTGAGGCAGAAGATTATAAGTGTGAAGCCAGACAGGGTTACCTAATGGGTTCCAGCCTAGCTATACTATTATAAAATCACTCAAAGTCTCCAAAACAACCTGGAATGAATCAAAAGGGGTTTCTAACAGTTCGTCAAGAAGATAGTGTATTTAACCATTTAACAAATTAAGACTTTGTGGTAGAGATTCCTGTGAACAACTAAGGACTTCTTAGGACAGAGTGGTGCAAAAGAACCCCTGATGTTGCACAGAGCTCTGGAGCCTTCCCTGTGCACAGTGTCTTCTGCACTTGTGCATCTTAGTGACTTGCAGTCTGTGGAAGTCTTTTGCTCCAAATAAAGAAATCTCAAGTTGCTTAATGGAATCTGGTTACTTCTACAGGGAGAAAATATCAAGGATAAAAAGTCTAGACTATTGAAAAGAGATGTGCAGTCATTTGCTTTGTAGAATGGGTGGTCATGGGAGGTGGACTGGGCAAATCCAGCCTATGGCATTAGTCCATCAACAAGCCTACCATGTAGTTCAAATGATAAAGGGACAAGAAATAACTCAGCTTCCCAAGATTTCCTTTTTTTTTTTTTTTTTAAAAAAACCTTTTTAGTGTAGGAGGGGTAAGACATCAGCGAGAACAGAACCATGACATGAGTGAGTGAGGTTCTACTGATCCTGGTGTGGTTGGCTTAGTCTTGAGAGAGTTAGAATGTTAGGCTGTAATTTTGTCTTTTTGTCTAAGACAACTTTGGGACAATCCCACCACTCTGGCTGACACAGAAGGTAAGAAACAAGGAAAAGGAGTCTCAATTACTCGTTACAAAGAAGTGGCTTATTCTCTATGACAGCTATGTACACATAAAATGAAACAGATTCATAAATAAACTTTTGTAATTTGGATTCAACCCAATGAATTCCATGGGAAGCACTTAACGACAGATGACAAAACTCATTTTCTTTCTGCCGTGCTTTATTCCTTTTCCTGCAATCCACACATCTGCACCAGTCCAACTCCTTCTGTAGCCTTCTCTTTCCAGTCAGCTCCTATAAATGACTAGTTAGTTCCCCGTTAGCTACCATTAGCTATGCAAATCTGGGGGAGGTGTCTTGCCCTTCTTATACACCTGCTCAAACAACTTCTCTGTTACACAATTTTAAAACGTGAGATACTTTGGGGAATCTATCTTGTTGTAGGGCAGGAAATAAAGATAAAGGCAGCATCTTGCCTGCCAGAATGAAAGTGAAAATAGCAAATCACTGTCTCCTTGTCCTTGAGATTTTTAGATCCATGACTCTCAGAATTTGTTAAGTGGCTCAGCTGGAAAAGATGAAACTTAGATCGGAAAAAAAAAAAAGGTCATTTTTTGTCTTTGTCCATTTTTTTCCCCTAATGTTGGATTTTGACCTATGTGCTAACTTTGGATTGTTCTCAATGACATTGTGACTAGGAGAGACCTATGCTCAGCTAAGTTTGATAAGAAACCTTCAGTCAAGGGGCCTGTTCTAAAGAGCTGAAGAAAGGAGCAGTTGTCCAGGTCCTTGGAGCCTGTAAGCATAAGAAGCTTAAGGCAGCTCCAAAGTCATGGGCAGTTCAGAGGATCCTTTCCAGTCTTCAAAGAGAGGCAAATAAGAGTGCCGCCTTCTTCAGAGGCTTTTAGTCACTAGTCAATACTCATGTCTCCTCTGTGATAAACCATGTTCAGACCTCAGGCTATTTTCTAAGAATGTAACCTGCTCCAAAAATCTATTAGATATACAGATAAGACCAAATTTAGAGTTATCATGAGACTCAATAGGGTCCCAAGGCTTTGATGACAGCCTTTGATCTCTCTCTGCATTCTCTATTATCTGAAACCTACCATATGGGAGGTAGGTGTCTTGACCTTCTTATATACCTGCTTCTGAGCTATAATGACTTACAAAACTACAGGTTGTTTGAAGGATACTGTTATCACAACTACCGAGAGTTGCTGGCCCATTCAATATGTTCAATAAGTATTTGCTTTAAGTTAATCTGAAAACTTAAATTGGAGGGTGGAAACTACTTCTAGGCCTTGCTAAAAAATTCATCATTTCAAGACCTGGATTCTATTAGACAAGGATTAGGGACACTTACTGACTGCTTAAGGTGGTAGATGACTACTCTAAAAATAGACAAGTAAATTCTTGAGTTTTACACTAGGCGAGTCAGTGATGGTGTTCAAGTAAAGTGCGAAGATAGACATTAATAAGATGCTGTTTATTCCAACATGTGCTTAATTATGCTTTTTTTAACTAAGAAAAGCATGAGCAATCTAATGTACATTTCTAATTCACACTATAATAACACTGGTTGTAAAGAATTTATGACACAATGTTAACCAAATCAATGTAGAAACTTATAAAACTTGGAGTTCAAACACGATATATAAACAGTCTGACTTGAGAAGAGAAGAGGTTATGACCTTTCTTAGGGCTTTTCTACAATTCAGCTTAATTTCACATCAGAGAATCCTGCTTCTTTTCAGAACGAGTACTTCTGTCAATTCCTGGCAGATATTAAAGTATGTAGAGCCTTAACACTCTAGAAATAGCTTGTTTTAATCTAACTGTTGGCACACTGGGTTTTCCTTGAGCTTGCTAAGAATGCCCTGAAAGCTGTGTGGCTTATTGGAGATTTCAACAGCTCTCCAGCAGGGTTTCAGTTCCACTCTTGTTTTTTTGGTAAGAGTTCTTGTCTCTTGAGCCAGAAATAAATGTTGGCCACTGATTGTAAAAATACAACCCAAAGATTTATTTGATCTTTCAATGAAAATATCAGAAAAAAAGATGTATACTGATAATCAGGTTTCTATAAAGTGCAAATGTCTGCAGTTGAATTTGTAAAATAATCATACGCGCACACACACACACATATCTACATACATACATATACATATATATGTATATATACATACACACATACACACACATATATGTATGTGTGTATGTATTAAACACCAGGCATTGGACATTGTCTCAAGGGCTGAAATCAGGCCAGTAAAAGACTACAATGATTTGCACCTTCTAGTTGCCTGTGGTTTAGTTGAGAAGACAAATTATGAATTGAACAATCATCAAGGTAATACTAGCCATTGCCAATATGGCTATGGGTTGTATGAAGTCAATAGTAAGCTTAGGAGGAGAAAAGTAGATTTAAGATCTGGTGGTGAGTGTTAGGAGAGACTAGTATTCACAATTTTTAGAGGAGCTTTTAATTCACTACTCAAAGAGTATCATATGAATAGATTTTCCTTCATATAATGGTTACCTTCCTATAACATTGGAAACCTACAGGAAGGGAATGGAGAAGGCATTGTCAAAGCCTGGGAGACACATCACTGTGAATGTGACTACAGAGATGCCTTTCCAACATCCGTAGAATTGCAATGGAACAACTTAGTGGTCAAGGAATGAATGATGTGGTTCTTTCCCAGGAGAAACCAGACACTGCCCCCAGCAACCTAAGTCTGGCAAAATGACCATGATAGTTCAGTTAATTTGGTTAAGGTGACATATTTAAAAATCACTTGCAACAAAAGTCAGCAAAAGAATTATCTTCCAATTTGGAGCAAACTATTACCTGACTTGGTTGTGTTTTTTTTTTTTTTTTATGTAACTGGGTAAATGCTGATTCTGCATTGAGTTTAACGGTGTGTGCATAGTTTCCACTAATGAATAAGATTAGACGCTAGGCAACTTAAATACACAGTTTCCAAAACTTCAAGGCATTTTCAAAGCAAGCGATTCCTACTTTGAAGACTTCGGTGAAATCTAAACTCTATTTACAAATGTTTGAAGGATTTCTTCTGTGCCAAGAATTATAAGCAGAGTGTGTATATTATTTCTCTCTCCTTTTGGCTTGTTCTTAAATTTTAATTTGAATCTTTAGAAAATTTGAGAGGAGAGGCAGTAGCTAACAGTGTCGGGTGCCAAAGCTTGGAATTAGGTTTGGACATGAAGCCCAACACTGAGATTTATTTGAGGCTGAGCCAGTGGCGATCTCTGGTCTTCCTTCCCTGCCATTTGATAAAGTTTATCTCTGTACCCCACAGTGTATGTTTATCTGTCTTTTTTCCTCAATTCACTTCTTTGAGGCTTGTCTAGTAAAAAACAGAGTGCCACATTTATTGTGATGTGGCCACTGTCCTCCTGTGACTCTGAGTTCTTGCTTTTGAACTCTGGTTAATTTTTCCCTATTAGCAGCAAAGTGCCTGGAAAGAAAAACACATAAAACGGTTGAGGCAGTTGTCCTCCTAAACATTTAAGATGGAAAGGATATAGAGGTGGGGGATGGGCAGTCTTAAAAGCCACTTGCTGCTTTTTGTGTTCTAGGCCTGAGTTTTCCTTCACAGTTGAGGTCACGGCAGCCCAGCTTTCTGACTCTGGGTTTCAATTTGGCCTAATGTGTTCTTCATACACACAGTGTGCCTGTGGGTTGTTTTCACAGAACTACACGGACTGTCGGTTGAGGAGAACCTTTCTGTCTCATACCAGAGATATTTCTATCTTTAAAAGCATTCCTTCCAAGTCAGGATGGACTGGTCGTACTGGTAAGAAATTCTGCCTCAGGGAAGAGCTGGCCTGGCTCTGTCTACTGCACACTCATTCCTAAATGCTCTTTACCTGCAGAAACCGAGAAATGCTAAGTCTGCAGAGCCTAAAACAGCCTTTAGGCATCTGCCCTTCAGAATCGTGCTCTCCAGACCATTGTATCTTCTCCTCAGATGTGCTTCTCACGCCGGTGTCACTTGATGACTCTGAGGTCCTGCCGTCCCTACTAAGTATAGCTGCCACCCTCTCTAAGCTCTGCTCTTGAGGCTCGGGCTGTCCCTCATCCATGGGGCAGATTCTTGTCTTCTGGTGGCTTCCAAGACCTAGCCAAACTCTGGAAGAAAAAAAAAAAGCACTTTCTGGAATATTTTGCTAGGATTTCCACACCCAGAGAGGACTTTACTTATTTTCTGTAATATCATTCTGTTCACACAGGGCCAAGACTTTCATCTAGTTTCTGCACGTTGTTTCCAATCTATTTCACTTAACCAAAAGTCCTCACGTTTGGTGTGAAGGATTATCATAATTCCTTGTGGTGTGTGCCCATGATAAAGTTTCAGGTTAAGATTTTCCCCTTGGTTTATTGCTGGTGTGAAAACTTTAGTCATAAATACCATAACCCTCTCAGGAGTGTGAAGTTCCAAATATTGGATTCCCTCATGAACTCCCCTCCCACATTTTTTTTAAAGTATGGTGTTCTTAAAATTCAGTTAATGTCAGTTCAATGTTAAGGACACTGATTGATTAGTTCCAAACTCTAATGGTTGCTGTGTAACTAATCCAAATAGGAAGTAACTGATGCATTTTTGGTTTTGTTTTCTTTTTTCCTAGTTGAGATGCTGGAGGTTAAAGCCATACCGTCAAGCTGCGCATCCAACAGAATCAACTTGGAATCCTGTTGCTCTCCCTGGATTTTATTGCCTCATAGCCTTTGGTTAAATGCAGTTAGGTGGATTTTCCTTATGGGTCAAATAGCAATGTGTACTTTGGGGACAGCATCTTATGTTAGTGAGGGCTATGCTCAGAGGATTAAATGCCCTTTACAATAAATTAAGAACAATGATCATATTGCTTTAATCTAGCAATAGGATGGTATAACATGAGGAATAGAATAAGCCCTGTGTGGCTCGATTGTGTCTGTGCTTTGCTCAGTGATTCGATGTGGGTTATACATTCCCAGATGCAGATTTTCTCAGCAGCGACATTTTTTGTACAGCAGGTTAACTCATGGCTGATTCTTATATTGTGTGGTTACTTAGCTGTTTCCCTCCTCCAGGCTTTTATTTTTACTGTGTGTTCTATCACCAGAGCTGAGGTCTGTGGTCATGTGGAAGTCATGCTGTACTTTTAGGCTAGCTCCCTGTCTGCCAGTGTCTGAGTGGTGTTCTCTTTCTAGAGACATCTGTTTGTCTGCCACTCTTGCTGTTCTTGTGTGAGGCATGACCAGCTATTTGTCAGTAGACTGGCTAAGATATCATTCCATATTCAAACCTATTTGCAGATGTGATATTTAGAAATGATACATTTTATAGTTATCTTTGTCATTTTTAGCATTTTACCACGCTGGCTACCATTTCTCTGTGAAAACTAAACATTTCTGACATCATTTGGGTGTGGGGAGAATATAGGATTCAAGAATCACACTGCAGGTTCATTTCTGTGCTGATTGTTTATTCCTTTGATAATACTTAATAACAACAATTTTGTCTTGAGAGGATACAGAAAGTGTTTCCTTCTCAATGTCCCACTATCAGTCAGCATGGCTCTGAGGCTCTCAGTTTTTTTGGTAGCTGCTTCAGTGGTTATTTTTATAATTTTATAATTGTCAATGGGAGTCAAGAAGGAAGAATGATGGAATCAAACTCCCAAAATAAATGTATGTATTTAGACATGCATGCACATATATGTTTCAAGAGAAGGAACAAATGTTCAAGGAAAGAACTAAAGTAAAACTTTTGTCTCAGATGAATACTGAGGAGCCTAGAGGAAAGAAAAAATCACTGTTTGTAAGGCCTTCAGCAAAGAGAATATTTATGAAAGACATAAATGGGAGCTGACATAGCATAACTTTAATTTGGAATGTTCCACCTAAAAGAATGCTCTAGAAGAGAATCAGAAGGGTGTGGAAGAGCTCCAAGGCACAAAGGCAGACCAGAATCTTCCTCTGCTGTGCTAGGCTAGCCTGGAGTTGGTTGCCTGACCTAGACATGTGGCCTGTCTAGAGCCTGAGGGCACGCAGCTGGCCTCTCCAACTACCCAGAAGGCCTTGGAGAAGGTTGAGCAGATGTCCCGTCTGCGTGGGCTACACTATGGGATTTTATCTCATAGCCTAAAATGTGTTGATTATGTTCCATGAGATCATAGTTTACACTGAGGAGAAAAACAGGACATTGTCCTCTTATTATGTCCCTTGCTTATTATCCGACCCAAAAATCACTGGCCACAGAACAATGACAGATGCGACTTTGTTTATATTTGAAAACTCTGTAGAATGAATTCAATTTTATGATCAGTTTTTATAAAAAACAAAATGAAACACAATATTGTAGAATACATCTCCAGAAAAATGCCTGTGGCATGGAATTTATAAATTCACTTGAGTTACTCTGTCAATAATATTGGTTCTTTACCTCCAAGGGTCCGAGTTAGCTCACCATTTATATGGGTATTTATATATTCTAATAAAATTTTGCATGATCTTCATAAGATTCAAACCCTTATTAGGCTTATTTATTTCTAGGTAAGTAAATTTTGTTGCCATTATACATATCCCTTAATATGTTTTTCATTTGAGAGTGATTGACAGCAATTTTGGTGTCTAAATACCTTTGTCTATATTTATATTACATATGTTTAGGACAAGTATTTTCTTTTTTATGTTTATTGATTTTTTAATTTATTTATTCATTCATTCACTTTATATCCTGCTCACTGCCATCCCCTCCCAATATTCCCTTCCCATAGTCCTTCCCCCATCCCCTCCTCCCCTTCTCCTCTGAGAGTGTGGAAGCCACCTATGTATTCCCCTCACTCTGGCACATCCTCTCCCACTGAGGTCAAACAAGGTAGCCCAGGTTGAATATATTCCATGGACAGGCGACAACTTTTGGGATAGTGTCACTCCAGTTTTTTAGGACACACATAAAGACCAAGCTGCACATCTGCTAAATATGTGCAGGGAGGCCTAGGTCCAGCCTGTGTATGCTCTCTGATTGATCGTTCAGTCTCTAAGAGCCCCCAAGGATTCAGGTTGGTTGACTCTGTTGGTCTTCCTGCAGAGTTCTTATCCCCTTCGGGGCCTGCAAGCCTGTTCCCATCTTTTCCATAAGAGTCCCCACACTTTCAGGTTTTGCATAGTTTTATCTATTGCTTTTACCTGTTTAATTATATTTTTCTGAATATCTTTAAGGGATTTGTTTTTCTCTGAAGACCTCTACTTCTTTGATTGTATTTTCCTATATTTCATTAAGGAATTTATTTCCTTTTTAAAGACTTCGATCATTTTTTATAAGATTGGATTTAAGGTCATTTTCTTGTACACCATTTGTGTTAGGCTATTCAGGACCTACTACAGTAATGTTGCTGTGGTCTGATTTTTTTTATTGCCCCGACTTCTGTTGATGGTGTTCTTTTGAGGGCCTTTCGCCATTGTGGATGATTTTGGTCCCTGGATGTTCCTGTGTAAGTAGATGTTGGGATGGGAGTTAACCTCGATGGTCCTGATGTGGCAGGCCTCTGATAGGTATCTTTGGGCTGTATGGTTCTGGATCTGCAGGTCAAAGAACATGGCCGGAGAGGTAGACAGAGAATGGAGGTCACCAGGGAGAGCAGACTTCTCTGGGGTACCCCAGGGGACTCACTCAGCAGAGAAGACAGGTGGGGGAAGGGAAGCTAACCTGTATGTTTCAGGATCTGCGGGTCTGATGAAGGTGGGGGGAAAGGTGTGAGAAGAATGGAGGTCCACCATGGATAGTCGGCTGCTCAGGGCAGCTAGGGTTGCCCTCTCCCTTAGTATTTTCTTCATAGATTCTTTTGCATCTTTTTTTTTTTAAACTCTGTGGAAATATTGTCCATGAATCATGTCTCTTCATGGAAGCTGAGGCTGACTACCTCCATACTCACTGTCACTGTCCCTATCCTCAGGAAGAGTTCCCACCTGAGTTTATTGATGCCAGCATGGCGCCAATGATCAAATTGTACTTGTAAGTGGAGGTCCTGAGCTTATGTAGTTGGGATAAATTTTTATAAACAAAAATCTAGCAGACTTTGAAGACCGTGAAAGGCAGTATTCTACTGGGCATCCTTCCTCTTGCCTTAGCTCCCTTTCTTCCAGGTTAGAATGCATATGCTGCATGCAGCAGGGAGGAAGGCAGCTGTACTGTGAGGGTGAGGACAGAAACTCACAGAGGGCAATAGCATAGAGAAACTACAGAGTTTTAGTGACAGCGTCTAATGCCTACTCACAAAGTGCTTCTTAGGTGGGAAAAAAATAAATTCACATTTGATTAAGGTTCTAGAGGAGGTTAAAATATGCCACTGAGCAAATACAACAGTAATTTAGTAGATTTCATTTATTTTATTTCATTTCAACATTTGTCTTTGTATTTGTCTGTGTTTGATTGGTTTTTTTTTCAGATTGCACTCTTTGAGCATCAGTTACTTTTTTAAATTAAATATCTTAGCTGGTACATAAAAGAGTGAGTTTCATTGTGGTGTTGGCTCCGCCATTACTGTCCTGGTTCCTCTGCTTCCTCTCATTGATCTCCTTCCTCAATGATTTCCCAGCCTCAATAACCTTCCTAAGTTACTGATCAAAACTATCTGTTAAACAACATTTCCGTTTCTTAAAAGGCAAATACTAGGTACCGCCTTTAAAATAAGGTTGTAAAGGTAAGAGTAAGGTGTGTTCAGACTGAGAGTTTGCAGTGGCTGCATGAGTTTTGTTCGTTCTTTAGCAAAGAGATCAAATAGACCTGGCCCTGGTGTTACTGGCATACAAGTCAAGCTACATGGGAATCTGAGGCAGGAGGAGGAAAGGTAAGGTTCAGTCTTTCTTGTGTTAAGAAGTGAGTTCCAGGCGAGCCTAGACAATCTACTGGAATGCTGTCTCGAAATAAAAGCTAAAGTGAATGTCGGGGATATAGCTCAGTGATAGAGCATGTAGCTTGCATGCAGGAAATCCTGAGTTCAGTCTCCAGCATCACAAAAGAAGAACAAAAAGAAAGACGCCTGGATTTATTTTATTAAATAAGAATTAGTAATAAAATAAAAAGAAGCTCTTTATTCTTTGTCATATTTATATAAATATTATATACATATATACATATATATAGTTTCTTGATTATTGATTAGCATGAATATACTATTGCATAGCATATGCACTGTGGGTTTTATAGTCTACCAGTTTACATATGCTACACTTCTATGTATCATCAATGGGACCTAAGATAAGGCCCTTACCTCCTCTCTCCTTATAGATCTCAAGTTCTAGCCAAGAATAATACAAATACAGCAAAATGTGATGGAACAGAGGAATGGCTGGAGTTATGATTATTGGTTTGAGTAGAAATGCTGTACGGTTATTGATGCCAATCAGAGACCAAACCAGAACCAGAGAACTGCATCATCTTCCTGCTACTAGCAACATTGGCCAACACTGGCCTTGAGTTTTTCCTTAGTCCTTTATTTCCTGTGTCTCAACCATCAGTTGTAAACCCACACAGGAACTTCTTTTGAAAATTTTATGTGTATGGGAGCATTGATTGTATATATGTTTATTCACTAATGCATGTGTAATGTGTAAGGAGGCCAGAATAGGGCATGAAACCACCTGGAACTAGAGTTACAGTTAGTTGCGAGTGGTCATGTGTGTGCTAGGAGTTGAACCTGTATCTGCTGGAAGAGGTCCCAGTGCTCTTCACTGCAGAATAATCTCTCCAGATGTTCAACATAAGAACTTGTAAACCTAGCATATGTTAAGTTTGCTTTGGTTACAGTATGTTCTACAAAATTAAAGCACAGGTTATCATATTGGACGTTCTTAATATTTTTATTCTAGTTTGAGTTTGGGGCAAGTTAACTATCTCTCCAGTCTATTTCATTTGTTGATTATTGGGACTTCTAATTTTATCTGCTTCAACTATTACACAGAAATTTCATAAGAATAAAATAGATAGAATAATTCACATAAAAGACTTTAGTGTTAAATAAACAACACATATTACACACCATTTAGCCTCATGATAAGTTTACAGGATATTTACCAAAAAAAAAATGGATGAATTGAACTTTTGAATTTTGTGTCTGTTCTTCTTGTTTTGATGTTAAATTGCTGAAATCAATGAGATTTAATTTATATTAAAAACACAGTGATGTAACGTCCCAGAATATGCAGTAGAAGGAATACCTATAATTTTCCTTCTATTATTTAGTTTTATAATGTATTCTCAAGTATCAAGGCAAGAGACAGAAAACAATGTTAAGTGTGGAATAACTAAAATCTCACCTTCTTAAAATGGGAAGTGAGTCTTTGCCCTCTTGTCCCTGTTATAGTTCAGTTCCTTTGTGCTTAATTGGATTTCCCAGGCAGCTCAGAGAATGATGAAAATATCCAGTTGGGGCTTGTTTCTTCAAAACTTAAGCTGACAACCACACTGCTCTTTGTTGCCTAAATCTCGTAAAATGTTCTGGCTTATTTCCCTCATATAATTATTTGAGGATTCCTTTGACTTAACACAGTGCCTCTATTAGGGATCACCATAATCACCACACCTCAAGTTAACCAACGCTATTTGTTCATAACAATTATTTAGTTCTCATGAAAGCTACGGTGTGAATACATGATAGAATTCCCTTCCCATGAGATTTATTTGCAAGTGAAACTCTCTTCAAAGTGAAATACTGGTGTTATTGAAGCTGACATCCCATAAGGCCCTGCAAAGATACCTCCAGTCACACACTCCAGGAAACTGGTATGGAGATGATGGGGACCAAGATCACTGCTCCTGTTGGTTGTGTCTGTTACGCTGAGGGACTTAGCAAAGCATATTTAAGCATCTTTATATCATTGATGGCAGACAGCTGTTCTTAACTGGAGGAAGATGATTTTTAAGAATGTTGATAATAAGATTTAAAAACAGCTGTGTTCTCCATTTTTTTAAGTCTCAGACTTAGTTGGTATTATATTCACACACATATTCTACTCTTTTCTTCATCATATCTTGTCTCTCTTTTCCTGCTTGTATTTCCCAAGCTGATCTTCAAGCACTCATGCACGAGAACTACCAGATTCCTTTCAGTGTGCTGACACAATCTTCAAGTTGTTTGGGATACTCTATTTCTTTTAAGCCATTTATTTACTGTGACACTCAAAAACTTTCAAATATGTTATGTCTCTCTGTTTCTTCCCAAGGATGAGAAGACCAAGATGACAGGGATTTTAATAACTGTGAGAATGAAACTGCCCCTAGACTAGGGGTGCAGAAGCCAGACCAGCTTGGCATCCGAAGGAGATAAAGAAAGAGTTAACTTTCTTTATCCTCTGAGGTACTGAGAGAACAAATAAGTAAAAACTACACTATCTGCACAGGGAAGCTGAGAGCTGGCTGTGGGAAACTAGGAGCCATACTGTGGAGAGCAGTGTAGTCATGGGTAGACTGTATTGTCCAAAAAGACCGTTTGGATTAATAAGAAATAGAATAGAGTATTGTCTTAAGATCACTAGAAAATTGCCATAAGGAAAAAAATAGCAGAGAAGATAAGTTAAATTTGTATAGCTGAAGCTGATGAGAAGAATATAGGAAATCCTACTTAGCCCCACTCACTTTCATATGAGGGGGGAGATGTGTGATAACTAGAGCTATCCATGGCAGTGGCCGTCCTTCTAGAAAGTTCAGGAGCATGGGTGGAGTCCTTGTTCTTTAAAATGCTGGAATCATTGGAGTTCTGTTCAGGAACTTTTCCCCTGTGCCCAAGTATTCGAGGCTTTTCCCCACCTTCTCTTCTATTAGTTTCAGTGTATCTGGTTTTATGTGGAGGTCCTTTATCCACTTAGACTTGAGCTTTGTACAAGGGGATAAGAATGGATCAATTTTCATTCTTCTACATGTTGTCTTCCAGTTGAACCAGCACCATTTGTTGAAAATGCTGTCCTTTTTCCACTGGACAGTTTTAGCTCCTTTGTCAAAGATCAAGTGACCATAAGTGTGTGGGTTCATTTCTGGGTCTTCAATTCTATTCCATTGATCTTCCTGCCTGTCTCTGTACCAATACCAGGTAGTTTTTATCACTATTGCTCTGTAGTACAGCTTGAGGTCAGGGATGGTGATTCCTCCAGAAGTTCTTTTATTGTTGAGAATAGTTTTCGCTATCCTGGGTTTTTTGTTATTCCATATGAATTTGAGAATTTCCTTTTCTAACTCTGTGAAGAATTGAGTTGGGATTTTAATGGGGATTGCATTGAATCTGTAGATTGCTTTTGGCAAGATGGCCATTTTTATTATATTAATCCTGCCAATCCATGAGCATGGGAGATCTTTCCATCTTCTGAGATCTTCTTCAATTTCTTTCTTCAGAGACTTGAAGTTCTTGTCATAGAGGTCTTTCACTTGCTTGGTTAGATTCACACCAAGGTATTTTATATTATTTGCAACTATTGTGAAAGGTGTCATTTCCCTAATTTCTTTTTCAGTCTGTTTATCTTTCATGTAGAGGAAGGCTACTGATTTGTTTGAGTTGATTTTATAACCAGCCACTTTGCTGAAGTTGTTTATCAGGTTTAGGAGTTCTCTGGTGGAAGTTTGGGGGTCACTTAAGTATACTATCATATCATCTGCAAATAGCGATATTTTGACTTCTTCCTTTCCTATTTGTATCCCTTTGACTCCTCTTTGTTGTCTAATTGCTCTGGCTAAGACTTCCAGTACTATATTGAATAGGTAGGGGGAGAGTGGGCAACCTTGTCTAGTCCCTGATCTTAGTGAGATTGCTTCAAATTTCTCTCCATTTAGCTTGATGTTGTCTACTGGTTTGCTGTAAATTGCTTTTACTATGTTTAGGTAGGGGCCTTGAATTCCTGATCTTTCCAAGACTTTTATCATGAAGGGATGTTGAATTTTGTCAAATGCTTTCTCAGCATCTAGTGAGATGATCATGTGGTTTTTTTCTTTAAGTTTGTTTATATAGTGGCATATGCTCTAAGATCGAGAATTGACAAATGGGACTTCATAAAATTGCAAAGTTTCTGTAAGGCAAAGGACACTGTCAATAGGACAAAACGACAACCAACAAATTGGGAAAAGATCTTTACCAATCCTTCATCTGATAGAGGGCTAATATCCAATATATACAAAGAACTCAAGAAATTAGACTCCAGACAACCAAATTACCCTATTAAAAAATGGGGTATAGAGCTTAACAAAGAATTTTCAACGGAAGAAACTCGAATGGCCGAGAAGCATCTAAAGAAATGTTCAGCATCCTTAGTCGTCAGGGAAATGCAAATCAAAACAACCCTGAGATTCCATCTCACACCAGTCAGAATGGCTAAGATTAAAAACTCAGGTGATAGTAGATGCTGGCGAGGGTGTGGAGAAAGAGGAACACTCCTCCATTGTTGGTGGGACTGCAAGATGGTGCAACCACTTTGGAAATCAGTCTGGCGGTTCCTCAGAAAATTGGACATAGCATTACCCGAGGATCCAGCTATACCACTCCTAGGCATATACCCAGAAGATGCTCAAACATATAATAAGGACATATGCTCAACTATGTTCATAGCAGCCTTATTTATAATAGCCAGGAGCTGGAAAGAACCCAGATGTCCTTCAACTGAGGAATGGATTCAAAAAATGTGGTATATTTACACAATGGAGTATTACTCAGCTATTAAAAACAATGAATTCGAGAGGTTCCTAGGTAAATGGATGGAACTAGAAATTATCATCCTGAGTGAGGTAAGCCAATCACAAAAGAACACACATGGTATTCACTCACTGATTATTGGATATTAGCCTAGAACCTTGAAATGCCCAAGATGCAACTCACAGGCCACATGAAGCCCATAAAGAAGGAAGACCAAGTGAGGGTGATTCGGTCCCTCTTAGAAGGAGCAACAAAATACTCAAGGGAGCAAATATGGAGACAAAGTGAGGGACAGAAACTGAAGGAGGGGCCGTCTCAAGACCACCCCACCTGAGTATCTATCCCATGTGCAATCACCAAAGGTAGATGCTGATGTGGAAGACAGGAAGTGCATGCTGATAAGAGCCTGAAATGGATATCTCCTCAGAGGCCTTCAAGAGTCAGACATATTCAGAGGCAGATGCTCACAACTAGCCATTGAACTGATCATGGGGTTCTCAATAGAGGAGTTAGAGTGAAGACTGAAGGAGTTGAAAGGGTTTGTGGCACCATGAGGAGAGCAACAATACCAACCAACCACAGCTCCCAGGGTCTAAACCACCAGCCTGGGAGCACTTAGGGGGGGATCCAGGGCTTCAGCTGAATATGTAAAAGTGGAGGGCCCTGCTGGGCATAGGTGGAAGAAGAGAACCTTGACCTCATGAAGGCTGGATGCCCCAGGGGGTGGGAATTTTGAGGGTGGGGAGGTGGGAGTGGGGGGGGGGTAGATAGAGGTTACATCCACAGAGAAGAAGGAGGAGGGGCGAGGGGATTGGGGGTTCCAAGGGGGTGGTGGGGGATGGGGTAAGGGGACAACATAGGAAATGTAAATAAATCATCCAATAAAAATAAAATAAAATAAAATAAAATAAAATAAAATAAAATAAAATAAAATAAAATAAAATGCTGGAATCAGTTATAGCTGTAAACCACTGTGATACACTGTGTGTTACAGATGACATTCATGAAATAAGAAGGTTGCCCAAACAATCGGCCTCTAAAAGGATACTTGGAAGTAACACTACACAGATTGAGCAGGTTGTATTTATACATTTAGCAATACACACACACACACACACACACACACACACGCATAAAACAATAATTAATGAGAAAAAGGGCTATACATTTTAAAGAGTGAAAGGAAGAATGCATCGAAGGGTTTGGAGTGAGGAAAAGGAATGAAGAGTGATGTAATTATCTCATAATCCCAAAAAATAAAACATAATTTTAAAACAGACCTTGACTAGACAGCTTCTTAGCTTTCCACTTAGAGATTTCAATATTCGATATATGTCGTGCTTTTCTCCCTGGGGGTGAAATTTTTCAGCACAAGGATTAATTGTTCCTTAGAAACCCAAGAAATTCAAGGCATGCTGTGGGACCTCGATAAATTATTAACAGCCAGAGCTTTAGACCGTCTAGAAGCTGGGTGCACAAATACCTTTTAATCACACCTATTTAAGAATCATTGAAAATTGGGCTAGAGACAGTGCAGGGGTTAAAAGCATTTACTGTTCTTGCCAAGAACCAGAGTTCAGTCACCAGCCCCTACTGGGTGACTCACAAGTGTCCGTAATTCTGGTTTTGCAGATCTGATACTCTCCTCTCGTCTGCACTGGTTCTTTACATGCATGTGGTGCACATAACCTCACTCGCACATAAAAAAAAGTGAATAATTAAAAGAAAAAGAATAATCAAAGTAGTGATGTAGAGGTAGTGTGAGGAGTGAGAAGAGGGCTGGTCGTAGTGGGAGAAAAATGGGAGACAGGGCAGAAGAGGAGAGATGAGCTCAAGTAGATGAGAAAGTTACTATTGTTTGCTTTGGGCTGAAGACTTAGTTACTGACTGCATTTTAACAGTATAAAATGCCTTCATTATTATAGTCTATTGGGGTACCTAATGTATCATTAAGTGTAAGCAATATTGACAGGCGTGCTCATGTATGAATGCACACACACAGATGCCTGGCCACAAACAAACCTGGTGTTCTCTTTCCCTGTGATATCCAAAAGACAGCGTTCACTTTAAAAAGACACATATTGTATGATGCTACTTTAAGCAGAATCTAGAGCAAACCGCATGCACGTGCAAATATCTAATGTGCCAGTGGAATTGAGAAGCATGTTAGAATTAATAGCTATGTGTGGAACTCCTTGACACTACAGTGGTTAACCACTGGAGAGAAAGCAGATCGGTTTATAAAACAAAATGAAACTGTCAATCAACATCTTTAATTATAGCAGGAGTCATAGTAATGAGTCTTTTTGTTGTTGTTATTAAAATTACATTCGCTAAAGAATTTTTTCTAGTTTTATTCATTGAAGGAGAGACATCGAATGTGTGTTGCAGTTGAAAATATGTGTTTCCCCCCCCCCCGGGGTTGTGTATTAGAGAGAAGCATGGGTTTCCAGTACTGTAATTTATAAATATTACAAAATGGCTACCACTCTTCCCTGCTGTCTCCTTTAAGACTGTTACATACACTACAGCAACCAGTTACGCAATCCGATTTTCAGTGCAGAAAGAATCTCATGGAACTGGGCTATTTGCATGTGTCTGGCAGCCATTTCCAGGGCTCATTTAAAAACTAAATGATACCGTGCGAAATGCGTGCCCTGGAATTACAATTAGCCCGGGTATCCTAGTGCATTTTATATTCTGTTTACAGCTGTCAAAATTGACCTTTTTTTTTTTTCCTGGCTAAATTAGGCTAAGTCCAAGTAAGCAGAACTAGGGTGGTCACATTTTGACTGGATAAATCGGATAGAGGTTTTGCAGACAGCTGAAGCATCTATAGATGCAGTTGAAAATAGCTAGGAAGGAGGAAGCTTCTCCATGGAGGAACAGGTATCTCTCCTCTTGCACAAGGGACCTTGCTGCCAGCAAACCACATTTCTGGGAGGTTACCTGTCACTTCAAAATATCTGCACCTTGTGACTGAAGGTCATAGGTCAGATTTTCAGATGGCTTTGCTCATAAATCAATTCCTTAGACTGATAAACCTCTCAAAACCATTGGCATGGCAACAAAGAATTAGAGCCTTTGTCCTCCAAAATAAACAAAACAAAACAAAACACCTGTCTTCAACAAACTCTAGGCTTAATAATGCTAATAACTCTTACAAAGCAATGTTTGTTTTTTGTCCAAATACTGTACTAATTAGTTTCTGTGGACAGCTTCCTTTAATTCTGAAAATCCTAACAGTGTAAGTTCAATTCTAATTATTTCTTCTTTGTTACAATTGTAAAAATACAACTCATTCTAGTTAAGAATGTTGCCTAAGACTGTATTCTACTAACTTTGAGCCTCAGGAGTCCAGCACAGACCCAGGGCTCCAGGGTCCCAGCACCTGAGGCTCCTCCTGTTTTCTGAGATCAGCTAGTGCTCACTGAGAAAGGTCTTGTGAAAATGTTTTGTAACTTAATATACACTCCTCACCTTTATCGCCTTCTGTCTCTGGTTTAATATTTTCCTTTCGGTCTTAAAAAAAGGTTTTTATTTTATTTGTGCATGTATACGAGTGTGTGTGTGTGTGTGTGTGTGTGTGTATTTATTTGTATGTGCACATGAATTATGGTATCTTACGATTGCCAAAGCAGATTGCTGAATTCTCTGGAGCTGGAGTTACAGACAAGTGTGTGGCTCTTCATATGGAGCTGAACCTCAACTCTAGTTCTCTGTGAGAACAATCAGTGCTCTTAAGTACTGAGCCATCTCTCCAGCCTCCATCTTGTACTTTTATCCATGAGAATTCATTAAGCACTACCCTATGTACAATTCTTTAACAAACACAAGTCATTTCTAAGGTCAACGACCTCATTAGACATGGATAGTTGGCTAGGTTTCTAGGACCAGTCATGTTGTCTCTCCTATTGAGCAGGTAGTAGAAAGTCCAAGTAGAAAGTTGTTGGTTACTATCAGTATGTGAGTGCTGCATATTATATCACAGATGTCTTTCCATGTTGGTCATTTGTTGTGGTTTAGAGAAGTTACAAGTGGGTAGGACTGTTAACTGTTTACATCCTTTGGTGGCTTCCTGGTTGCCACTCTGACCCATGTCCTTCCTCAATTGGTCAGCTGGTACACGGACTACTAACTTGTCTCCTAAATCCTAGTATTGTTTTCTGTTAAATAAGTTCTTTTCAGAGCTATTCAATAACTTCTCAAAAGTGCCAACCTGTATCATATTGTTGCTTAAACCCTTCTCTCTTCAATGCCCAGGTATTAAAGGACCACCTCTTAGTCAGCTCCATAACCATTCTAGGCCTCCTCCCCTTTCCTCTGGGATGTATCTTCTGTTCATGTGCTGTGATTTTCCAGCACCGCCACCTTTATCATCCTTTTCTCCATCTGTCTTCTTCCTATTCTTCACCATGTCCATTAGCTTACCCTTGTAGAATTCACTCATGGAGTAGTTTTAGGGTGGCCTTCTCTCTTTCCAGAAGATTCTCAAGAGCAAATCACTCCCATATGGCATGGCTATTTTCTCTGTGTTTCTGTCATCTTGCCCATAGCACAGTGTCCCCACGTGATCTCTACCTTCCACCATGTCAGGTCTGCATCAACTTTGTATTTCCTAAGTACTATTCATGTCAGGTACACAGCTCCTAGGACATGGGATAAGGATTTGTGGAATAAAAGCGAAACTTCCCCATTTCGTTTTATAAAAGAGAAAAGCAAGATTAGACAGTACACTCTGGTTTAAAAGTTCAGATTTTGTAGAGAAACGGGCAGGCTGCTTCAGGGATATCATTAATTGCACACTCTGAAACTTAACCTTTGGCGATACTGCTACAGCACTAACCCACCTGAGAGTACTCTGTTTGGGTTGAAATACGTTTTTACCAGGAAATGTCAGTGTTGTGGCTGTTAGGATAGAAGGCCCGGCTTCTTCAGATCTCCTGCTGGGCCTAAGTAGGTCAAGCATCTCATTGTGTGAATCAGTGGCGCTGCCTGAAATAGAAGGCAGACAGATACATCATTTTGTTCAGCCACTGCCTAGATAAACGCAGTTTTGATGCGATACAAGCAGAGCTTGAAATCAACAGAGATGCTAATGAAAACTATTTGGGGCAAGGATTTATGAGGGTGTTAGGAGCTGGGCTTATACAAGTGCCCTTCAAAGGAAGTAATGCATTAGCGATGCTAAGAACAAATCATTTGACTAGATGTGTTTGTGCTTCGAAACATACCTGATCTATAAATTTGACTTAATTCACCTTTTTACAAAGATATATTCTCCGGCATAGTTTCTTGTCTATGCCCTTATGTGAACCTTTTAAAACTCTGTGATCAAGGAGTGATAGGAAGCATATTCAGTTTTCAATGAATGAACCAAAGTGGGTCTCCCATGGTCTGGTGCCTGCCTGTCTTCCTCTCTGATTGAATTACCCCTCATGCTCTACTGTGACCTTTGGATAGCAGCTCTAACGAACACTTGTATCCATGTCACATGATTTCTTTCCTCTAGGACCTGGCTAATTTTATTTCCCCCAGCATTTGTCAGCCTTTACCCACCCTCTGTCAAAATCATGGTGCCCCACAAAGTCCCACCGTTCCCGCATTACTAACTCTGCAATGCTTCTGATGATCACAACTGGTCAGGGAGAAGAGGCTGTGCTGTGTAGCAGCTCATGGGTAGAGATGGGGGATGGTAACAAATAGGCCACAATCTTCATGGCTAAATTCAGTTTGTTCACTTAAAAGTATGTCTTTAGCAATTTTCTAACAAGTATCTTTTTAAAAAGAGTGAATAGCATAATTTAAAATCAATGACTGTAAGCTGTAAAGGGTTTTGGAAAGATCATAGCTCAACATGTTCGTCTTGTTTCCAGATATAAGGGGGTTGGATAGAGTATCCTTTGATGTTATATTACTCCAGTCCTTTACTGAGGAGCTAAGTATTAGATTATAAAAGAAATATATCAATAATTAGTGCATTGCTCTTTGGGTAGGTCCTATATTCTAGTTGATTTGGGACATGGCTCTGTAGCTTATTAATCAAGGGCATGTATATGCACACAGGTATACATAAACACATAAAATAAATGTAAGTAAATCATAAAAAGAAGTTCATATTCTCTAGAATCTGTTCTGCTTGTCTTGACTTAAGGAATGTGGTATATCTGGAATCGCTACCCTTAGCAGGGGAATTCCTTTGCCATTGCAGATAGCTGTTCTTATTTCCTGTCTCCTAGAAGGTGAACTTCAGTTTTTAGGTTTAGCAGCTTAGACAGTCAGACTTTCACTGAAAAACCACACCTGGAACATCGACCCATTCTTCATCATTATGGCAAGGGCGTATTTAGGGCACGAACTTGAGCTGACGTCCGAGATGAAGAAGCAAAGTTCTGTCTAACCCTATTTTATCTGGAAGTCTAATTCCAGATTTAGGTAGAAATGATAACATTATTGTTTAGCCAGGTTCTTCATACTTATAGTCTCAGCACTTTGGGAGGTAGAAACCGGAAGATCACAGCTTCCTGAAGGCCTGGGCCACAGAGTGATATCATGAGATTGTACCTAGAAAGACAGACAGACAGACAGACAGGCAGACAGACAAGCAGATAGACAGACAGACAGACAGACACACACACACACCACACATACACACGGAGAGAGAGAAAGAGAGAGAGAGAGAGAGAGGGTGGGAGGGAGGGAGGGAGGGAGGGAGGGAGGGAGGGAGAGAACTGAACTTAACAGAGTTTATCTCACATTATCACATCATATACTTGGTAGTGATAAAATTTACTGAGTAGAAAATATAGGAGTGTTAGCATACCATCAGGCACGTGGAAGGTACGGAGAGATCATGAAGACTCACCATTGGGTGTATTCATATTTATACTAGGGTAAAAGAGACTACTAGGACATTTACAGCCACCTTCTTACTCAAAATTCTGGACTTCTAAAAGTTCTTCAAGAGTGTATAATTCTATTTGACAAAATGGCTTCTTTCCAGGACAGTCAAGTAAGAGACCTGTTTCCACTGCCCCTTCCTGGGTTGTGTTCTTAAGCCTCTTTAGGCTAGGAGTGCTTTAGTGGATACTTAAAAATAATTCTGCACTAGCCACGCAGGGAGTGGAAAATCCCACAGACATTAAAAAATGCCAAGCAAGGGTGGATGTACAGGGTGGGGTTATCTAAGACTGGATTGGGAGGGAGAGGCCAGGATTTGGAGGTGTGTCAGGGTGGCACCACCATCTGTGTCTTTTCCACTTACCAGTTCTGCTTTCAGGGACCATGTCCTGATCAGGACAAAGTTTATAAATCTGTTTGTAGGATTTGGTGCCAAAGAAGGAAAGGGAAGGCATCAGGGTACTTCAGTACCATGTGCCTGTAAGCACATCTTATCTAGAAAGAAGAAGGAGCTGTAGATATATCTGTCTCCTTTAGTCACAAGCCTCACAGTTAGACAGCATCATATCTAAAACGTGTTAGCACTGTATCATTTCTGAGTTCTAATTATCTTACATGGCAGTGGGCATGTTCCCACACAGTCTTATAATAAAGCTTCAGAAAATACTAGATACAAATGGAATTTGTATTTATCGGCATTATTTTGGTGATAAACAGAAGAAGTGAAGTCAGCAAAATTTAATTTTACTCTGAGATAAATGGTCCTCCAGTGAGGCAACACCATCACAGAAATAAAGGAAACTCCTGTAAGGACTGTGGGGCCTGTGCTTCGCCTCTCCCACCTGCAGGCTAATCTAGATTAGTTTCTTTACACCTGCTCCTATTTTTTTTTTCTTTTTTTTTTTTATTGGATGATTTATTTACATTTCCTATGTTGTCCCCTTACCCCATCCCCCACCACCCCCTCGGAACCCCCAATCCCCTCGCCCCTCCTCCTTCTTCTCTGTGGATGTAACCTCTATCTACACCCCCCCACTCCCACCTCCCCACCCTCAAAATTCCCACCCCCTGGGGCATCCAGCCTTCATGAGGTCAACACCTGCTCCTATTAACTGCTCTAGATGATGGTTTCTGTTTAGAAATGAACTATTCTGCAACACAGCTCTTGCTGATACAGCTGCGAATAGGAAAGCTGTTTCATTGTTTCAAGAAGGGAGCAAATTCTGTTTTCATGGAAAAGGTATTTAGTACCTTTGCGTTGCTATTTACTTAGTGTCTCTAGGCAGGAATATGAGTGATCTGTACTTTATCACCACCTTTTTTCTTTCCTCAGCAATGTGTGTGTGTCATCTAAAGGAGGGAGGGAGTCTGGTAGCACCGCCTTCAGAATGCTAGCTGGCTATGTGTTCCTGTTCGGAGACTCACCCGGGCAGCCAAAGGCTGTACCCCATAAGCATTATGAGAAAGGAACACCCCTATAATGATTCACGATAATTTACCTCATGTGCTAAATAGAATTCCACGTAGCATTCAATCAAGCATACATTCCATTCTCCAAGTTTGGCTAGACTTTGGAAATATTAAAGAGTTGGGTATTCATCACCTTTGCCATAAGAAGATTGATGTGCACCTCATTTTTCTCTAAGCTGTTGGCTGATTGTGGTTGGAAAATTTGATAGAATTGACATTTACTTGCTAGGGACTGAGTTCTTTCAGCTCGTCCCTCTATCTGGGCTGTTACACATGATCAAGTCATCATATTATGTTCACTTTTTGTGAAGGAGACACTTAGGGACACTCCTGGACTTTTCTAGACAGAACAACACTACAGGCCATCTTATGTGAGACAAAGTGAGCCAGAGAGTCTGGTAGCAGCTCAGATGTGTGCCAACAATGTGCAGAATTGACTCTTCTTGGCCCTCATAAATTCCTCTTGCTTATCATTTCATGTATATGGATCACTCTAGTATAATTTTTAAATAATAACAAAAGAGACATGACCACAAAGGAAGGGTATATGAAGTGTTCCCCACATTCTTCCCTTCTGCTTTCTTACACAACCATAGGACAACACTGGAACTATACAAAAGGTCCTCTCAGTAACACTTGAGTTCAGTTACCTCCGCTGAGGGTAATGCAGAAAGATAAACCATGGAACAGAGGAAATATATTTCTGTTCATGTTCAAAAGCAAACATTTCTAGCTTATCTTGGAGGCTGGAGTTAAAGGTGAGATTTGTAATCTTATTCCCACCTCCATTGTCCCTCTAGATATGATGGACAGGCTTTACCCCATTTGCCCACTCCTCGTACCTGTACTTCAGAGATCCTCCCGTTCTCCCATTTCTATTCAGAGTACTTCAAAGATGCTCCATCGATTTCAAACACTTTTTATTTTCACTTTATATCAATTATGACTTATGTTGATAGTCTTGAAAGTCTTACCATTACTAATACTGTAGAAGATAATGAACACATGTTCCTTGCTTTTTGTCATCTCTTGAACTTGTTGGTTGGTATTGTTGAACTGCTATCTAATTTTGTAAATTATACAGATTCTCCTCACTTCCATTGGAAGCTGTTGGCATTGCTGACTTCCAGGACTGCAATCCTAATGAGTCTGTGAGTGGGTCCTGTTTATCCCCCGCATCATCACCTGGAATTTGTGTTCTCATTAGAGGGCTCAACTGTTTCCACTGCCTGACTTTAAATCGCCTGGTGAGTGACATCCTTCTGTAGTTAATATCTTCTCCTTTCTCTTCCAGATAATAGTGACTTTTAAGGTATATCAATGGTAATCAGTGAATCACAATTCAGACTAAATTTTAGCCATAGGTGTTACTGCAATTGCAAATACCCCAGCAGACAGGAAAATCAACTAATGGATTGATTCAGTTCAACTTGTACATTCCCAGGGTGTTATCACAGAGCAGAGTACATACTCTGTAGGAGTTAGCATACTGTTTTTCATTTAATTATGCAAGTGATACTGGATTTCAAACCTACTACAATGTTGACCAAATATTAGCCAAAAATCAAGAAAATATGTTCATTTAGTGGTTGGGTAGTTTTGCACCAAGAATTAAACCTCCAAAGTAGCAAAATATAAGAAGTCTTATCATAACAAAGTAACCACAGGAGCAAAGTAGCCTTTCGAATCATGCTTTGGTAGTTTTTGCATACATGTATTTCTGAGAAATTCAGTCATAGCAAGGATCGGTATCTGTTTCTATAAGGTAGCGCAATATGTTTTAAAACTGTGTTAAAAGCCAGCAGCTGTGAAATGTAAATACGATATTATGTAGGATATTATCTAGGAAAAAATATAGAATATAACTGGGCCTGGTGATCTGATTAATCAAGAAGATGGAAAAATCTGCTCAGGATCATCCTCCTATTTCTATCTCAACTCAGTACATCAACATATTCTCATTGTTCTTAAGGAATATACTATACACTTAATGCTTACAAGTTACGTCTTTGACTTCCTTCCAGTTTGCAGAACCTGCATGCTGGATTCTGCAGGATCACCTCTGCCTGGTGAGTACCTATGTGATTTCCATACTTACAGTGATATTTAGGCGGCTTGGCTCCAGTCTTCTTTCTGTGATTACGACAACAGAACTATTACTGGAGAACTATTGTAAGCTCCTTGTCTGTAACTGAGGGGGCGGTCACACCTGCTAGACAGGACAGCTCAGGGACAGTGAGGTCAAGGAGGCAGATTGCTATTTCTTATGAGCTTTTATCATGCAACAGAGTCAACACCAGTACATCACTCTCTGCCCCTTGTGTTACCTAGATATTTTAAGAGGAGCCAACTTTAAAAAAAAGTAGCCACCTATTTAAAAGACAATTATATCTTTAAGCAATGTTATGACATCTATCAGTGTGGAATTTAAGCTTGCTCCCATAACAAGTGCTGAAATAGCTCAGGCAGTAATAAACAGAAAGCAGCTACTGTAGGATACAAGAGTCCCTGGTATCTGGTTCTAATTCCTACCTAATCCTACCCTATACCAGGAAAAGTACCCTTCAGCTAGTAAGTTGTTTCAGAGACTGGTGTGTGGGCATGTGTGGGGATGTGTGTGTGCACGAGTGTTCATGTGTATTCTCTTTGGTATCAAAAACAAGTCTTCCTCTTCAGCCTCTTGCTCTCCTGAGTGTTTATAGTATCACCCTGTGTTTGGAACACAAATGTAACTAAGGAATACACACATCTAGGTAAAATCAAAATAGTGGTAACCAATGTCTTCATTTCTAAAAAGGAAACAAAAACAAAGCAAAATTTCAAAATGAGCCTAATCAGTATTCATTAGCAGTCTTGTGGTGAAGACCATGCAGAAGGAGGACTAAGCTTGTTGTTGAATACAGTATAGACCATGCAGGGAAAAAAAAAAGAGCATCTCCATGAAGGACTGGAGGGGGTTTGGAGTCAAGCAGAAATGAGGCCATGCTGAATTGATGCTTTCAAAATTAAATGTATTTAAATGGGCACAGAGAGTCTTATCAAGATGCACTCACAAGCACTCACATACTTCATCTGAGATATAGGCATTAAATGTCCTCAGAGATGGAGGAGTGAAGAAACTTTTGTGGGACCTCCTTACTGGAGCTATCTCATCAGATGCTTCCCCCACGTGACTCTTTGTTCTTTGCCAATGAACTGTCTTTGCTCCATACCTACAGATTGTCTTCTCTGTGTCCAATGGTGCCAACAGAGGTAATGATAACATAGGGTGCATAGTTAAAACTGAGGAGAAAAATGGTAATGAGAATCTTCAACCCAAATGGCACCACTATTAGCTCAGGCTCAATCTTGGCTGACAGGAGAGGGAACTTTGATGCTCATATCAGTTTCTGAGCCCTTGGGCATCTAGAGCAATGGTTGTCAACCTGTGGGTCACAACCCCTTAAGGGTTGAATGACCCTATCACAGGAAATTTTCTAAGACCATTGAAAAACTAAAAATTTTACATTGTGTTTCATAACAATTGCAAAATTACAGTTGTAAAATGGCCGTGTAAATTTCTTTGTGATTGGGAGTCATCACAACATGAGGAACTGTATTAAAGGGTCACAGCATTAAGTGCTTGGCAGGGGTGCAGGAAATTTGACTTTGATTGCCTTCTATTTCCTATGTTGTCATTAATGGCCATCACCTTCTATTTTTCCTATGATGGCTTTCATTGCTCTCATGACATGATTAGCTAATGGTTAACAGATTCTAAATTAAAAACAGAAAATGGCTGGGATTCTATTTTTTTTTTAAGGTCCTTATTTTAAATTGTTAGAGTCTTCCACATTTGTTTAGGTTTATGCATTTAACTGCAAAGTTCAGAGTGGGGTAAAAGTCATAATTTGGATAACTTGGTGATAACACCAGACTAGGAGACTTGTTTAATTTAGAACATATATTTAATTCTCATGCTCTCTAGTTTTATTTTTTATTAGTATATGGTTAATGCATGTGCTTTGCTAGTTCCCAGCACACTCATAACTAAAGTGTGCTTCTTTCTTCTCTTGTAAAAGCTAGGTAAGAGACTTTGCAAAGGCTCATCAAATGGGAGTTATAAAATGGCTAAGAGATTAAAAATTTACAAACAAAATTACATGACTGAAGAAGTCAGATGGGGCAGAGATTCAGAATGCTTCTCCAAATGAGAGATGTTTCCCCAGGAAGTCACAGTGGAATTTAACAGACTTACCTCAGACATCAGTGCATCCTATCCTTGTGCCTGGCTGAAACTGTCCAGTGTCAATCTGGAAAGGCATTGGGTAGTCTCACAGCTCTGCAAAGGAGAAGTTGGAAGCCCATCCCACAATCACATGCAGACAAGTTCAACCGGTATAGGCGCCCTTGTGATAGCCTATATAAGATGCATCATTACAGATGAAGGAATAGGTCACCCACAGCATCCAAGCAAAGCAGAACAGTCCACAGAAGTTTTTCAAAGGCTGCTATGTGGGAGTTTCCAATGTTGCTTCCAATATTGTTCCAATACTACCAATGAGGTCGTATTAGTGATCTAGTTGATGCTGCGGTATTTGCAGACAGGGCAGTAAGGTTTGTGTTTTGAAATAGTTGTTCAAAAGACAATGCATTCCTGCAGCCAGAGTCAGTTTCAGAAGGGATTATATAGGCTTAAACCCTAAAGCAATCATCACTAAATCCTTATTTTCTTCTTGCCAATAAACAGTATTGGGTAGACTTTACATTTTGTTTCTTCTATTTTCCTTGTATACTTGAGTAACCCTTGAGAAACTCTGAGCTCCAATTTTCTTAGGAAATGAAAATAATGATGAAACTTTTCACACATCCATTATGGACTTATCAGTTTAGTCTGTGATCTATACTCATGAAATAATACTCTTATAAAAAGAAGCTTATATTCTCTCATACTTCCAAGTAAGCTCTTTTAGTTTAAGTAAACAAGTACTATTTACTTACTATTGTGAGGTATCTGGAGTTGGGATATAAAAGTGAAGGAGACAAATAGCCTGCTTTTCAGGAGTTCATAATATGGTGCATCAAGAGACAGATTCTCAAGCTTGAAGAGACGCATCTCCAAGTCAAGTCCAAGGTTACTCTGGGCTGTGGCACTGAGAGACAGGTGGGATTGGAGAGACGTCTTGAGAGTGTGGATTCAGAGGCGATGCATGAGTAATGACTGTGTATTTTTCCCTAGTTGAATTTGTCAACTCAATTTATTCCTGATCAGTTTGTCATGATAATTATGATTGGCAGTGAGTGTCACACCCTGGACTTCATGGAGAGTTGATAGAGAAGTATTCCATTGTCAACCTGTTTTGTATCTGGTTCACCATTATCTTTATTGCTTGCCTGGGAGGCCATGTGGATATGAGGGAGAGAGGGAGGGAGAGAGAGAGAGAGAGAGAGAGAGAGAGAGAGAGAGAGAGAGAGAGAGAGAAAAGAGAGAGAGAGAGAGAGAGAGAGAGAGAGAGAGAGAGAGAGAGAGAGAAAAGAGAGAGAGAGGCTGCAAAAATCAAACAAACCAAGCAAACAAAGAATGGAAAGAGAGAGGAAAGAAAGTAAGAAGGAAGGAAGGAAGGAAGGAAGGAAGGAAGGATTAAAAGAATGAAGGAACAAAGGAAGGTAAGCAGGAAAGGCTCTAATTTATCATCCAACACTAAATATTATTTAACTTTACATGTGTTCATAATTAAACGTTCACAATATTAATTTCAAAGGTTGTTTATTTTAAATAGGAAATAGATGCAAGACAAGGTTATAAGAAATGATGGCCAGTTTTACAGAGCACTGACTCTGTGCAGGCTGATCTTATAGACACTTTAAAAATACTGACACAATCTCTAGAACAGTTATGCTGTTGGATGTCGTTCACGTCACAATCTAGAAAACTGAGGCAATAAGTTCAAATAGCTTTTCCAATGCTGCACAGCTGTTTTGGGAGGCTGAGTCTTAGTTTGTGCTGGGTCCCAACTAAGAAGCTATGGGATCACTTATATCTACAAAGAGGGGTCATTGAGTGAATTATCTGAGTTTTCTAATTGTGTTAAAACATTAATGTTTTAAGCATTGTCCGCATTTCAAAAAGGTTTACCTTCCTGCATTTAGTACTTTAGTTTCAAAGAAGCTTTCAGTTCTCTTTTCCTTAACACTTGGTTGGATTAAGGATATCAATTCAAAATAGGTTTGTGTTTCTTAAATTAGGAAAGTAAGGTGGGAATTGTAAAAGAATGAAGGGGAGATTGTTGACATGCTGGAGAGTTTGGGATCCTGCAGAGTTCTTTCAGCATCTCTGCCTACACCTCATTCTGTCTCAAGTGGACCTTGTGGGAAGAGTTACTTAACATCCACCAAATTTAGACATTGAATCTTAATGAGCACAGCACAATATGATCATTAATTTTATAGCATCATTTTTATTAGATCTCCAACTGCATTGGTTTTTAAGTAGAGAACTTAAACACCTTTATTTTTTTGCCTGTAAAGATAAACAGTATGCACAGAGTAGGGTACAGGAACAAGAACACACGCTTAGGGACTAAGAAGCTTTAAGCAATTATCTGAATTTTTGGCAGGAAGCTTTGCTCCCCAGTTAGGGGAGAAAGATGATGTTGTTTCAAAGACTCTGGCCACAGGGTAACTGGAAGCTGGCTGTCCTGCAGGTTGAACTGGCTGGGCACACAGTCTCTCGCTTCCTTCTTCAGTCTGTGTTATCAATAAGGAAGCCTGGGAAGACTGCTGGGCTGTCAATCACTTTCTGAGTCTTGAAGAGAGACTGTTTTGAGTTTACTCAGATGAGATGTCAACTCTAGCCAGGAGACAGGATTCGTTCCTAAGAAGGACTTTATTTTAGAATAGAGCATTGTTTGACAACAAAAGGTTAGATTTAGCCTCAAATATATAAACATGAGATTTGGAAAGGAAATCTAAACATTCCTCAGGGCATGGTTTTATTTTATTCTATTTTATTTTATCTTATTTTATTTTTTTGCCAGCTTGTTCTTCTGAACAAAGTTCATTTTCCTTCATCCTCTCTCTTTTAGCCAGATAATGAGTTGGATGCAAAACTCTGACCTCTGAATGATTTGGCCCAAGTCTTTACACTGGCCTGCTAACAAAACCTACTTCTTCAGACAATCCACAATGTAGTCATAATATATTTGACTTCTTGGCCACCTAGCTTTCTTTCTGGTTTCCTTAAGACTATCTTCAAATTTAAATGAATTGCATTTTTCCTTGACCCCTGCTTCCTATTGTTTCTTACTCAGGTTATATTCCATTCTTCATCATGGTGCTATTGCGTGTACCTAGTTTCAGTCGTTGCTACTCATGTATTTGGAGCAATGAACAGATGATAAATGTCATTGGTGAGGCATCCATAGTCACTCTATGAACTCATAAGGTGCCTGGGATCATACATGGCTCACTGTAATTTTCCACTCCAGCTGATCGTCTACCTCTCGCTCATGGAGAATTCCCTTGGGCTAAGTCTACATCTATAATGGAGGCAGAAGTAGAGAGAACCCAACTGCTGGGTCACCGCCATTCGAGAGTCCCATCAGCAATTACATTACTCATACTTTTGGTGGTGGGAGGCAGAGATAGAGAGTAACCCAGATGCTCTTTGTTTTATATTCTCCCCTTCATACCTCTTACATTGTTCACTTGTCCACTTTGGCCTTAACTTCTTCAGACCTTCTGAAGGCCTCAATAATAAAAATGGCAGTAAATCTATCTTGGTTAATTATTAACTTCTCTTTTATCCATGCATCTGTCCATGCATTTCTTCATCTGTCCATCCATCATTTATCCATCTATCCACCAACCATCATCCATCCATCAATGGATCCATTCATCCATCATTTATCCACCACCCATTATCCATCCATCAATCCATCATCCATCCATTCAGCCATCCATCATCCATCCATGCTTCATCCAGTGAATGAACATGGGTACTTTTTTCTTAGTAGTATCTAGACTATCCATCTTCTTATTTAGCATCAACTTCTTTAAGCTGTGCTTATATTCAAAAGCTTTCATCAACTCTATCTCACTTGCTGTTTATGTGTACTTTTATTTAACCAATGATGATTTCTGACAGAATAAGTCATGGGAACATGGTGTAAATTCAAGGCTGTAGATTCAAAAATCCTGAGACCACAATTAATACACGGTAACTTTGTAGAATCCTAGACAGGATAAAAAAAGACCCATTTCTATAGTAACCCCTGTCCTCCTCTATTTCACAAATAACTTCCATAAAGACTAAAAATTTATACATTGGTCATTGTTATGTTTTTATGCTATTTAATATTTTACTTCTTTTTAAAATTTACAAAAGTACAATGTTTTTCTTCTAACCCCTTGCCAGTTCATTCCAGATCAGAGTAGTGAGTGTGAAAGACTTTCTTTTCCTTATTTTTAACAATTTTAAAAATGTACATATATATATATATATATATATATATATATATATATATATATATATGTGTTTATTTGCTTTTCAGATGCAGGATAGGGGAAAACATAAACTCTACAGATGATTAAATTTAAAAGTTCATTGCAGTAGCTAAGTATAGATTTATCTCCTTCACTTTAAATAGCTGAATATTATTCTATTTTGTGTGCATGTTTACATGTTTGTGTATACACAGGCACATTCATAACTTACTCAAGCAGTTCCCTCCAAACAGACATTGGAAGTTTTGTTGTTGTTGTTATTCTATTCCTTATAAAAGTTAAATAACGCTAAGTCTCTGTGACCTTATTTTACAGATATACCAACTTTCTCTTAGGGCATATTTCTACCAACTTCTACTCACTATTTAGAAACAACATTAATACCCCTGAAAATGAAAAACTATGTTTTAGAGATGAATTATTATATATTCATATATATGCATATATGAATACATAAAGTATATATGATATATAACTTATATATAATGTATAATTTATGCTTATATATGTATATATAAGAATAAACATATATAAGAATAAATTATACGTCTAAACTTTTTACATGAAGTTGGGCTGTTAAGTAAAATAGGAATAAATATGCTTATTTAAGAAGATAAACTCTCTAAAATTAACCCAAAATCATCTGAAATCAGATGTCTATATTTTATTCAGACTTCAAGTACATGCTTCATTAAATTTTCCTTATTCTGGGTTTTGCATAGTTTTACTTTGGGTTTTCCCATGTGCTGCTGGAGAGTCCACTGTGTCCTGTAAACTCCAAGGTCAACCCTTGGAGGTGAGGATAACCCTGTTCCTTCACTGAAATGTGATTTCAGCAAATCAAACAAATGCCTGCTTTTCCCTTGTTTGTAGGTAAACAGTCTGCCTTTAATGATCAAAACCAGACAAACCAGATGAAATTCTCTCAGACTGAGCAATGAGCCTAGAAAGAATAATAGATTTGTTAAAATAACTATTACATGATTTGTACCTGAGTTCTCTCTTCGACACAGCTTGGTCTCTGTAAAGCTTTAAAACTACAAAATCCCAAACTTTGACCTGGAGAGATGGTCCAAGAATACAGAAAAAACTCTTTTCTAAGAGCTACTGTTGTTATCTTGTTTAATATGCCTAAGTCCTGTCAAGATCTTCTGCTGTAGCCATCACTCAGAAGAATATTTTCAAAGAAGTTTTACTATAGTTGCAGTTAAAGAACGAATGCAAAACATTTGGATTCTGTTTTTATGACCTCTTAAAATTTCACTTCTGTTTGCTAAAAACTAATTCAAAATAAGCATATTCATGTACTGAAAGGACCTTCACCAGTGCCTACTAAATAGCAGGCAGTTTTGTGTGACTTCAAGCTCTTGTAACAAACTGAATGATGTTTTTGACATAATTATCAATGTTTTGTACACCAGAAAATTAGCAAATCGCTTCACTTTCACTTTCCGGAAACTACAAAATTCAGGCCTTGTGGTCTAACTGAGCAGTAATATCAGTTCAGTATCTTTCTGCTAGAATTACAAGAAGTACCACAGCCACTGTGGACAGCTACAAAGCACCTTTCCACAAGGTTGAGATACTTCAAATGAACTGATGCTTTGATTTTCGCATAGGCCAAGTCAGAGACTCCTGGTGTGTGGGAAGCTTCCTCATCAAGGTGACTTCGGGACCTAAGTTCCTCCTGTTTGTGTGCCTTTCTTAGCCACTGAGACTCATTACAACTAGAAGGAGAATACAGAACAGGTATACACACACACATAGAGACACATACATACATAGACACACACACACACTCTCTCACACACACACTCATATACACAAACATGCACACACAGACATGTACACTCACATACTCATACACATACACTCATATACACAAACATACACACACATGCACATACACAGACTCACACCACCCCACATGCACATATACAGACATTCATACTCTCACACTCATACACACACACACACACAAACAAACATATTTGCAAAAATGTACACATATGCACACACAGACATGCATACTCACACCACCCCTACATGCACACATACACACATAGACATGGACACTGATACCCCTTCACACATATGCACACGCAACGAGACATGCATGCTCACACACCACCCCCACACACTCATAAGAGGCCTTATTAGAATAAATGGGAAGTGTCACAATTACCCATCTTCGTTTCATGAGCAAGATTGCTTAGTTCTATATCTAAGACAGAAGAGAAAGCATGTCTATTAAATTTTTAATACTTAATTTATTTTGTCTCTGAATATTTTCTTGCATGTATGTGAATGCACCATGTGCATGCTGGGTGCCCAAGGAGGTCAGAAGAGGACATCAGATGCCCTGCAACTGGAGTCCCAGGCAGTTGTGACTACCTGTGGCATCACACAGCTATGTAGATGTTTGACTGAACTCTGGGTCTCTGCAAAAGCAGCAAGTACTCTTAACGGCTGAGCCATCTCTCTCGTTCCAAGAGAACAAATCTGGGTAAATAACTCAGAAGTCATTGCTCTACCTTTGTAGAGTCCACCAGGCAGTGTCAACAGACTGTATGAAGAGATGTGAGAGACACAGCAGAAAATAGAGCCATGCCTTACAGGAACTCAGAATTTATTTTGTCAAGGAAGAAGTTAATTTAGAAAGAAAACAGGACAAGCTGGTGAGACTAGGAGCCACATGTGCTAATCAGAATTCAGAGAAGGACTCATTAATTGTGGGTGAAATAGGAGAGAACTTCAACTGGACCTGAAAGGAAAGGAACTTTGATGCTGAGTGAAAAACCAAAAGTCTCTAGACAGGCAGCTGCTTGACCCTGAGTCCTCTCTGTCAGCTGTTACTTCATTTTCCTGAGGGAAGGGTGTTATCCCATGGTAGATATGCCGTTCTGTGAACAGGAAGTACAGTTTGCTGCCATAGACAACACTGTTGGCTTCACACTTAAACTCTTCTTAACATAAACACTGAAGGTAAAGTCCATTTGTCCAGATGATCTTAGCCTTAAGACACTTTAATATTTAGTATTCTTATAGCAGGCAAAGAAGATTAGGAGTTTAGACTGGCCAAAATTAGGAATGTGGAGGGAATTTTATTCATATTTTTTGCTTAATAATTTGTTTTAATAACCTAGACTCATATATCATTCTCTCTTCTTGTTTTGGGTCATGACTGCATCTGCAACAGAGCCATGCAATTTTGCTGTGGAAAGAAAGGCTTTACCCTCTTTAAAATTGACTGCTTGGGCCCAGTATATTAAATTTTGTGGTAGCATCTATCTACCTCCTTGCTTTATCTTGGGAGGTGAAAAAGCTTCCAAGACCCTTAATTGTACAAATAGAGGCAGTGTTTTGTTTGTTTGGTTGCTTGCTTGTTTTCTTATTATCAGCCACTCACAAAGCATGCATTTGTAAGCAAATGACTCGCAGAGATTTATTAAGTTCATGAGGAAGTCCACTGCCCCAAGCGAGCATTACTGACCTTTGTCCCACTATAGACAAGAAAGCCCAGGGAAGGTTCCAGAGAGATGGCTCAGTGGTTAAGAACATCAACTGCTCTTCTAGAGGACCTGGAATCAATTCCCAGCCCTGACATAGTGCCTCACAACAGTCTGTAACTCTAGTTTCAGGGGTCCTGACACCCTCACACAGATGTATATGCAAACAAAAACAACAATGTATGTAAAATTAATTTTGAAAAGCCAGACATGGATATATTCTTAAGCTGGGGTAGAGATGGAGAGTGAGGGGAAACAGAAAGACTGGGCAGAGAATGAATGAACCCCAGTAGTGTGGGCCTTCCCTTTGTCCTACCTGGGAACCTGCATCACAGTAGGATGCGGGGAGTGAGGGATCATGCCAGTTGGTGAAGGTCTACACTTGTGCATTTCCTTTGGTCGTTGTCCTATTCCAGGGGTTTCTATGAGGGACGGCCATCTCTGGAACAAATGTTCACAAATTGTATACACTCTTCTCAGAAAACACCTACCATCAAATCACTAACTTCAATTCAGGTTACACCCTTACTGTGTTCACCATTTTTAGTAGTATCCCTTTCCAGAGCTGCTTTCTTCCCCTGGCTGTTTAAATGCTGACCTCCACCTTGTCTTTCTCACCTTATGGGTCCAGAGAGTTTACTCTCCACTTCTCTTGCTCAGTTGGTCAGGTGTTAATGTTTGAAGAAGGGGCAGGTGTTAATGTTTGAGGTGTATATATCTAAATAAAACTAATATGTAGCCATGTTAGAAGCTTGCATTGTGGATGTGAGGCAAGGCAAGCCCCCTCTAAACCTCTTTGTCTTTCCTAGAAGAAATGATTTCCCAAAGAGTCTGTCAAATTACCTCCTGCTCCTGTGAGGAAAACCCACTGTGACTAGCTAGGACTTTGAACAAGGAAGGCTTTAGAGTGAGGGAATAAAGTTTGTGTACGTGTATAGAAAGGTAGTTCTTTGTTATAATAATAATAACCTCTGATATTGTTTGCTCCTTTGGTACTTGGTTGCACCACTGTTGTATGTACCGCTACTGCGTGTGAGCCAAGGTAACGAACCTTTTTATACAGTGCTGTCAGAACAAAACCTCCAGAGCTCTGTGAGAAGAGCCAGGCAAAACTAGTGAATAAAGAAAAAAAAATCTCATGAATAACTTGTGGTAAGCGCAGTGGTAAGCGCAGTGAAGAGAATAGGGCCAGTGAAGGAGCCCAACTGAGAAAGGGAGATAGACAGGAAGCTCTCTGCAAAGTGACATCTAGGTGGGTACTTAAAGCAAGAAAGACAAAATGGCGTTCACCATCTAAACAGCCAGGGGGAAGGAAGCAGCTCTGGAAAGGGATGTTATTAAGAATGGCGAACATACTAAGGTATATATCCTGAAGCCCCAGGGCGGCAAAGACATCTTTGGGGGAGGGGATCTAATTTTATGTGACTTATAAAGGCTACAGTGCCTAATTAATTTACACCCAATCTCAGCATTGCTTGGGAGTTGTTTTGTATATATGATTCATGTTCAGACTTGGCTGACTTGAAGTAAATATTGATTTTGCAATCTCAGAGATTCTGATACCACAAATCAAAAGACCTGAGGGGAAGAAACAAAAACCCCCAGAAGTTTAACTATCATCTCTTAGTCACATTGATATGAGTCTGAGATACCCTATCCCACCCAGAGACTTCTGACTTGACAGCCCTCACAATCATACCAGGCACTGTCTCATATCTAACTCCTTAACATAACAACTCACAATGATTTTATCTGTTTGAATCTTCATTGATAGACTGTTCTGCATAATATACATAGAGTTGAACATTATTTCTTAAGTTATGAGTAGTGTAGATTTCTAGGGAATCCTGGGAAAGAGAACAATCAGGGGCATATGGGAAGGGAACATGGGGTTGTGTCTCCTCAGCAGTGGGACAGAACACTCTTTCCTTCATGGATTTTATAACAATGGCCATGTTATAGCAGCCTACTCGATGGATGTTAGCTCAGTTGCAATGAGAAAAGTTCAAGAAGTCCAAGACCAGAAAACATTTGAAATATGCAGGGATCTACAAAGAGGTCAGAGAGACTGAATATAGTTGGCAGACTGGAGCAAAGAGAAGATGGCCCTAGGTAGTGTATGACTGTAATGGGGTTTTATTTTAAAGCTCATTGAAGCTCTTCAAATAGGTTAATAGACACTGAAGAATAGGCTACCATGGGCTAGCCTATTCTAGAAGCTAAATACATGAGTATATGTAGTAGCCTAGAGAAAAGATAATAGCTGGGAGTAGATATGACATCAGAAGAAATTTAGAGAAACTGATGTTTTCAAGACTGACAATAATAAAGTGATTCATTTCCCGTAAGAGGAAGCAAGAAATACTCAGTTAAAGACACCTGCTTCTATAGTGAATGCTAAGGAGAACATTTGTGTTGGCCATAGAAGAAGAGCTAATTTACTGAATAGTGTGAGTGGTTGTCTCGTTGGACTTTGGGACTGTGGTGCCAGGCGTTCTGTGTTTGTGGGACAAACATTCTACCTCCTGTTTGTATTTCCACTGGTTCCTTCCCACACCCAATCTGTTTCCCTAACCCATTTCCTTCTTCCTTGCATGTGAAGAGCTTGTTTCCCCATTGCGATTTCCATGTTGTTGTGAAGGAGTGGACTGTGTGGGTCATTGCTGTGCTGTTTACGTGATGGACAATTTAAACACTAAGGTGATTCTTGTACAGATGCAGAGACACTGGCCCAAATCCAGGAAATGTCTCTTGTTTCTTCTAGATCGGATTTGTCTTAATGTAAAATGTCATCAAGAAGAATGTAGGGCTGAGGTTTGAAATATACCATGACTAATTAACAGACGATTAGACATGCATGTTTAAGGGACGGAGACAGCTTTACATTTCCAAAGAGGCCAGCAGGATAGCTTTTGAAAGGCCTTTGACTACTTTAGCTTATATGCAGCAATTATGTTATAAATCATTTTGTTTCTTAAAAAAACAAAAATCTCAGCTGCTGTGCTACCTTTCAATACCACAGAATGTAAACTTATTGGAGGTAAAGGGAGTCAATTTAAATCAGTTAAGATGAGTCTAATTCAATATGAAGTGTCTTTATGAAAAGGTCAATGACTGCAGGGACATATAAATGGAGAGAATATGAACAAAGACAAGGAGAAAATGCCCACCTTCAAGACATAGACACTCAATCCGCTTAGCCGCAAAAGAAAACAATCCCTGTGGTACCTTTGTCTGAGTCTTCAGCCCTCTAGAATTTTGCGACAATAACTTCCAAGGGCATGTTCCATACTACATTGTGGTATTTTGTTAGGAAAGGCAGAGAAAGCAAACTGACATGTCAACTCTGTATACTGAAAATTCTCGGATATCGGTTTAGCAGTTAAATTTTACTGAGTAAAATAAATCGAGGTTTGATTTTGAAGAGAAATAAATCCCTGTATTATCATTTTGCAAAAGTTTGAAATGAATCTGCAGAAATAGCTCACTGTTACAAGCATTGTACACCCTGCTGCCCTTTCCCATTATTAATTATTGTTAATGTGTAGGCTGTGTATATGAATCATATTTAACATAAATCTTTTTAATTGTTTTATGGAATTTCCTTTTTTAGTGCAAAATTATGAACTAGTAAGATCAATTAACACAACTCTGGATTTTCTGTTTTGTCGTACAGTGTAGATTTTGGTAGCAATAATGAATTGTCTTGAAAGTTATCACTCCACAAAACATACTTGATCACATGACTTCTCTTTGATCTTTCTTCTGCTATTCCTCAAACCAACGTAATCCAGTGGCTACAAGCCCATCCTTTGTGTATCCAGACTCCCCTACTTACTAGTCATGTGAGCTTATGAAAATTCTTTACCCTCCATGTGCCTCAGCCTCCTTGTGGGATTGTTATGAAGCAAGAAAAACAAATGCAAAGTGATTGGAACAATGCCCATGTACAAACACCCAGTAAATGCTACCTGTCACTGTTGTTGGAGCTGTGTATTATTCTAAGGTATTCAAAGATGCTCAGGGATGGTAGAAATACAAGATGCAGTTACAAATGAGGAAGCCGAAACCACAGAGCTTAAAAACAAGAGAGCAGGGAATTTTGGATCTGACCTGAGCATTTCCAGAGCCAAAACAACCAACAAGAGAGTAGTAGGATTCCTCTTCATAGAAAACCTTAGTGAGAATCAGTACACTCTTTATTTCGATTAATTTTGCATGTTTTGAGAATTCTATTCATGAGTACTACATAATTTCCATACATCTTTCTCTGTCCTTCATCTCTTGCCATGTCCCCTAACTCTCTCTTGACATCATAATCTCTTCTTTAATTATCGTTTCACACACATACACACACACACACACACACACACACACACACACACACACACACACACCCTACTGAGTTTATTTAGTGTTACTTGTATGTACATATGTTCAGGGCCATCCATTTGGGTTTGGATAGCCAATCTTAAAATCCACACCCATGCACAGTAAAGTTGCAAAATGTTCCTTCTGAACCTTTTCAAGACCACTTGAAATGTAAACATTAACTTTTAGATGACTAACATTGAAGTAGCTATACCTTCAGTTTTCTTTAAATTATGTCCATCTCTTTCTATGATTACTACCAAATGCCACAAAGGAGAGGAGCATAGGGTGTCTTCTCTTTGCTTTTCCCTTACACTTCTGTAATTGTTATAGGATTAAACTGGAAGGAGGAGAAATTCTTAAATACAAAGATACTCTATACTTATATATTTAATATATAACTTTTAGGTTGTTAGTCTTCTCCAGATGCTGTCTCAGCACACATGAGTACTTCCTCTGTGCATACAGCCATGTAGACCCTGACTGAAATGTGAGCAGACCTTGCCTCTTTGCCTCTTTCAAACCCATGAGGAGCCACACCCACTAAGATTGTGATTGCCTGCCAATCTCACAATATTTTCCCAATCTACACCCTCATGTGGCTCAACCCACACAACTGCTTTACATCTTCATTCTTTCCCAACCCCAATGCTCCCCATTTCTATTTCTCTGAGAAAGCAGAAGGAATCTGAAGAAACCACCTATTTCCTCTCCAACTCATGACCCAGCCCCTCCCTGGTCTCTTCCTTGTCTGCTGTCCCAAAGAGCTTGAGGCATGCACCTGCCTACACCAAGGCGTCCCTTCACCTCTCACCTACTAGTGTGGACTACTCCAGCTGCAGCGACTCTTGTGTTTAGCCCGATCAGTCTTTGCTCTACCTGACCATTTTCATAGGTGTAGACCATGCTCCCACAGATCACACACTAAAACTAATAGGTTTTTCTTTACCCCACATATTCCTTCCAGGAATTACATGGCCTTTTTGCCAAAGAACTGTCAAAGAAATTTAAAAAATAACTCAAAGGTTCTCTCAGAAGTCAGATATACATTATGAGGTGGGTTTCAAGTCCTATAGTGGGAATGTACAGATGTATACATATTTGATGTCACGTACTATTGCAGTTGTCACATTCATTGAGTGGTACATCACTTCTTCCTTTTTAAGGAAAGCCTCTTCCATTTGGCTCTTGTGTCTTTTTTGCACGATGCTATTTTTCCATTTTAGTTTGCTGTTGTTGTTTAATTCTTGGAACATTTTCTGTATCTCCTGCCTCAGATATGGAATGAGATTTTTCCTATGGAACCTGGCTTGATCATAGGAAGTGGTATTTTGAGACTACTTTGGGCATTCTTTGTAATCAGTGCTCCATAACTTCTAGGCTTCTTAAATGAAAACAAAATGGAAATGTAATTCTTTTTTTTTTAAAAAAAGGGAAAATGCAACCTGGATTTTAATACAAATTAAATGTAAAGCTATAAGCTTTTCATTAAGTTTCTTGGAGCGTCTGTTTTTTATCATTTTTCTCAAAAAGTCTTGATTCTCTATAATATTGATATAATTATTTTCTTTGGTCTAGTATAAAATGTTTTCAGAATAAAAATGTGGATATGACTGTTTCTCCTTAAAACTATACTGATGGATATAATGTAATTGGGTTGTTGCTGTTGTTGTTGTTGTTATTTTTGTATTTTTTTTTTGGTTGTTTGGTTGGTTGATTTTTGTCTCACTTTAGGCCATGTGAACATACCCTCATGGAATGCACTGGTGACAATCAGTGAAAGATTTCTATTTAAAATCAATCTAAGTCCTTCTTTTCCCATGTTAAGACTTGGCATGTAATAGAGTCTTATTTTTTATTCATTCAAAAAAGTTTTTATTGAATTTCTTATTAATTCTATTCTTTTTTTGTTTTTGTTTTTTCAAGACAAGGTTTCTCTGGTTGTCCTGGAACTCACTCTGTAGACCAGGCTGGCCTCGAACTCAGAAATCCACCTGCCTCTGCCTCCCAAGTGCTGGGATTAAAGGCATGCGCCACCACCGCCCGGCGTAATTCTATTCTTTTTAATTTTAGCTTTATTTCATGATTATAAACATAAACCTTTCGAAATTGATTGTCAAGTGAAATATGTATAGGCAAGTCCTATTCTGTCTCTTCTCTCTTGTCTTCTATATTTTCTTCTATACGAAGCTCTTTTACAAATTTTCCTTCTCATCATTATTCCTTTATAAAAAGTACACATAAGACCAGGGAGATACTCTGGCTAAGAATACTCACCATGCAAGCTTGTGGACCTTAGCCTGGTCCTCAGAATTCATGTAAAATTCTGGGCACATTTCATGTGTGCACCTGTGTCCCCAGCCCTAGTGGGTCACAGTGAGAAGGGTTGGAGACATAAGGATCCTTGAAACTTGCTGGCCAATCAGTCTAGCTGGAAAATGTCAAAGTTCAGGTTCACTGAAAGACCCTGTCTCGAGGGCATAAGTAGGAGATTGAGAAAGCTAGACATCCAAAGTCTTCCTCTGGTATATGGGTCTTGCACACACATACACACACACACACACACACACACACACATACACACATTAACACACACACACATACACTACACATACACACACACAGACATGCTAGACATACATACACTACACATACATACACACATATACACTACACTACACATACATACACACACATACACATACATACACACACACATACATGCACACACACACATACATGACCATTATGGACATTGCAATATTCACATCTTTAAAATTATTTCCTCGTTTTCTTTATCTAAGTCATGAACATTTTCTTTTCTGAACTTGTTTTAAAATACCTTAGAAATGTGTTATTTTCAATGCTAATTCTTTCCCCTCTGTTTTCCTTGACCCTTTGTATTTCCTAGAGTTAGGTTGAAGGATGAGAAAGTACCCAGCAGTATTTTATTTTGTATGAGATTTCAAAGATCTCTATTAATCCTCAAAAAATGTTCACTAAGTACAAATTATTATATGCTTTTTGTATTCTCTCTCTCTCTCTCTCTCTCTCTCTCTCTCTCTCTCTCTCTCTCTCTCTCTCTCTCTCTCTTGTTCTCTGTTCCCTATGTTTACCACATGCTTTCTACACCTTCATACTACTCTAGTCATTGTTAATGGACATATCACTTTTTTCCTGTCTTTGACTAAAAATATTACTGTGGTCCACATGTCATGTGCATCTACTATTTGATAATTTGCCTGTTTGAGATAGATTCTTAGAAATGAATTATTTTTTAAAGGGTGAGATATATACAAAATCATGCTTTGTAAAATTTCCCTCAGCAGGATGTTTGATACTTTTAATTCATTTGAAATGTGTGGGTCCTTTCAGTTTTTAATGCCCTTATTTTGAGCCTTTCAGATTTTTTAGAGGAGACAGTCTAACACGTATAGGCCAGGGACTAAGGAGGCCCCATCCCTACCTTACAAGATATTGGTGGCTGTTGGATGCTAGGAGGGAGAAGAGTTTTCATTAGGGATGTGAACTTTTAAAATGGGTATCTGGCTCAAGTTTATACTAGGATCCTAGAAATCAAGGATTTGCATTTTAGCTGATTTGATAAATAAGAAAGATTGGCCTTATATTGTTTTATTTTGTATTTCTTTAATGAGTAAGAATAAATTTAATTTAGCATTTTAAAAATTTGTCTCTCAGAAGCATTTCAATCTACTTTTGAATTCACATCGGATTCCTCTTTGTCTCATAATGTATATCTCACCTCTGCAAGAACCTGTGAGTCCCTCTAACCTTGAGAACCTCTAAGAGACTCCCTTGAACTTCCATGGTGTCCCTACCTCACTGTACCTCTTTCAGCCTGACATCCATTACTCTCACCAATCCTTTGGAGATGCTATTCCCAGTAGCTTACTCCAGGGAGGAGGATTTACTACTTTCTCATAGTGGTCTTGTTTCTCCCTTTCTTCATATACTTCTGCAGTCATTTTTTTTTGTATTACAGCTGTCCCAGACTCTAGCTTGTAACAGACATACTGATGTACTCCGCCAATCCTGCCCTGCTAATACCTAGCCCCATTCTCTGTTGTTCTTCCTCATGCCACATCCAACTGTCTGTAGTGTTGTATCTTGTATAGCAAATGTTTATTGTGATGAGCTTACATGGATATGCATTGTATGATAGTACATCGTTTTGTACCTTTCTAGTGCTTTGGAGTGAATACTCCAATGAGCTAGCATGTATTTATTGAGTAGGTGAGTCTACTCACCAAGTGTCTGCAGCTACAATCTCAGCTAAGGCAGTTGGAAATTACTTGCCAAAGTCTAGCCACTGGGGAATGAAGTGAGACCCTGTGCTCAAAGATGCCATATTCTTAATAGTCCCAATGCTTCTTAACTGGCTATGCTGCCTCTCTCAAGAAAACCATTGTCTGTTTTAATTATGAGATGATGTCTCGAGTATAAGATAAATTACTGGGGGATCTGAATTCCAGATTTTTAGCTTGGCAACTATAGAGTTGTGAGGTCACAGGAAAAGTGTTTAAGATTTTTTTATTTTTATTGGACACTTTAATAATCTGAAGATGTGAACAGGTTCTCTAATCTCTTAAAATTTCCCAGCAATCAAAGCATCTGATTTTGGGGGGCACAGTACTGACCTGTAGATATGATACAGTGTGCCCAACTGCAAATCAGTGTCAGGAAGTAATGAATAGTGACCTCAGGTTAAGTTTGTTTCTTTTGGTTTTAGCCCTTTGGACAGGAGACACTATTGTATCACAAAAGTTTCTTTGTCTTTCTCTGAAGTAAGAGATACATCTGAGATACAGCCTAGAGTTTTGTAACTCTGACCTCAACAAAAGTATCCATGTTTAAATAATTCTGCAAATAATGTATCCTGAGTTGTCAAAAGGAGACTTGAAAAAAATGAGCAAAAGTTTGGCATGCAAACATACCTCAACAATTATAACTTCAATTTACTAAGAATATTGCAAACAGATTAAAAAGAAAGCCCTGTGGAGTAGACACATACCCTACAACACATTAGTTGCAATTAACAGTAACATCCTTTCTCTGTCCCCGGATCTCCACTCTGCTCATTAAAACAAAGAGGTACTCACAGAGGACTCTTGAGACTGACATGCCAGTTCCTGCCACAGTTGGAGAGTGGCATTTGAAATTGGAAGATATTATGTGAGTTACAAAGGAAATAAATCTCATTTGTAGTCTCTCCGGCCCTTTAATTAGAAAAGAAACAAAAAAGAAAAAGCACAGTGAACTGTCCTAGGCCCTAAGAACTGATCATTGGCAGGCAATAATCACGATGCTTGGAGCCATTACAAATGCCCAGGGCTCAGGTACAAAGCCAGCTCCAACATCTGATGGATGATACATCAAAAGGTAATACTGCAACTGCTACTTTTCACTTTCAGAAAAGTTCTAGTTCATTCTTCCCTGATTCCAGGAGCCCCTAGAGGAGGTATTCCTTACCTTATTTCCTACAGTGACTTTTGCACATTCGTCCATAGGATACCATCAGCTCTAGAGTGATTTCTGGAGAAATGTTTCTTACAGGTATAGCACAACGACATGACAGTTAGAAAGACTGATACCACCTAAGATAGACCTTAAGTTTCTGTTTCCATGCTGATCTTATGTCTGTGATATCAAGCATACACACTCTAAAGGCACCAGAAAGGCTCTTTCAAAGATTATTGCTCAGTTCCTCTTGAGTTCTAGGGTCCTGGTGTCAACTTGAGAATGCACAAGGATTGACTGGACACTCATTTTAAAAGTTCAGACTCCTTAAGAAAAAAATTTCTTTCTATTGGCCACTGTCAACAACCAATGACCCTTACACTAGGGGATGGAGCCTTCTGAGCCCCCGGCCTGTCTCTGCTGGCTTGTTGACTGGCTTGATTCTGTGAAGTTTGATGCAGACAGCCACAGCTCGTATGCATACATGAGTGCATCAGCTGCGTCATGTCCAGAAGACATTGTTACAGAGCAGACTTCCCTAACATGTGGTCCATAGAATCTTTCCTGCCACTCTTCTGTGATACTCCTTGAGTCTACAAGGTACATGGTATAGACGTTCCACTCGGAAAACTACTCTACAATGACTTATTTATTCTTTGACCAGGAGTGAGTCTGTATTCAATGCTGTCCACTGCAAACAGAAGCTTCTTTCATGAGGCCCAAGGGCTGCACTAGCTATGCGTACTAAGATAAATGTTTAGAAGGCAAATTGATGTTATGTCCATTTAGCAATGTAATGGTACATTCATGGCTAGGATTACAGTATCAGGAAGGAGTTTTCTCCTATGGAACAAGCTTCAAATCCAACTCGAAAGTGATTAGCTAATCCCATGAAAATCCTGCCACTATTGTCTGGGCAGAGATAAAGTGAATGATCAAAATATACTGAGTTTATATAAAAAATTCTCAATGAATAAATACAACTGCTATATTAAAAGTGAGTTCAGATTTCTGACCATGTGTCCCAGGCGCTGATTATTGGCTCTGGTATAGACCCTGAGCCTTTGTGTTTAAGCAAATAACCAAGGATCTAGAGATAAAATCAGATGTCCCTTGCATATCCTTTGAGGGTGCTTGTCCTGGTGAGACTCACTGGTTTCCTTCTCTTGATGCTTCCTGCAGGATGCCTGACCTCTCTCTGGAATGGAATGTACCTCTCAGTTGCTCTTGGGAGCTACTTGTATGCTTTGGGCACCTGGAGTTTTTCTCTTTGTTTCTTTTTCCCCTATAAACCCAAAAAACAGAATGGTATGGATTCCTTAGGTTCCCTTTTCTTGCTTCATCAAGAAAGGGAGTCTGGCCCTTTGTCAGACCTTCATTGAAAACCTTGTAAGAGACAAACTATAAACAGAAGTAGGGAAATTCAAAATGTCTGAAGTTTAGCCAAGACTTTATAGTTCTTAAATTTAGTTGTGGAATCTGCTTCTCTCTCAGAGGGGTGGAAGAATTTTACATTTTTTTATTCACTTTACATGCTGATCACAGCCTAGCCCCCAGCCCTTTACTTTCCTCCAAGTCCCACCCTTAATCCCAGCACTTGGGAGGCAGAGGCACATGGATCTCTGAGTTTAGGGCCAGCCTCCTCTACAGAGTAAACTTTAGGGTTTTAATCAAATCTCATTCTCCAGACTAGGGATTTCAAGGCTTTTCATTCTCTCCTCCTCCTCCTCCTCCTCCTCCTCCTCCTCCTCCTCCTCCTCCTC
>NW_021604578.1:8674651-8694253 GCF_004785775.1 Grammomys surdaster | reverse complement strand
TCCTCTTCCTTCTCCTCCTCCTCCTCTTCTTCCTCCTCTTCTTTCTCTTCCTCCTCCTCCTCCCCTCCTCCTCCTCCTCCTCCTCTCCCTTCTCCTCTTCTTCCTCCTCTTCCTCCTCCTCCTTCTCCTCTCCTCTCCCCTTCTCCTCTCCTCTCCCCTTCTCCTCCCCTCTCCCCTTCTCCTCCCCTCCCCTCCCTGCTCCCCCTCCTACTTCTCCTACTGGCCTTTTCCCTTCAACTATAGTAAAATACTTATGGCCTCTGCAGTTTGAGGTCTCTGTTTACTAATAAGTTATCTTCAAACTATCTTAGTAGACAGACTTACAAATCAACCAACATGTATTTAGGAAGCAGAGTCCCCTAATCAAGAATGACTCTAAATTTTTAAAAACAGAAACCATAGGAAAAGGAAAGTATTGGCTTACAGACAATTCTTCTAGGCTCCACCCAAGAGCTACCTAGCAACAACTTGTGTCACTACCAGCTACCTGTAGCAGCAGCTTATAAGAGGACTACTCACTACCCCAGCCCACTTCCTCCTTCTCCTTCTCCTTCTCCTTCTTCTCCTCCTCCTTCTCCTTCTCCTTCTCCTCCTCTTCCTCCTCCTCTTCCTCCTCTTCTCCCTCCCCCTCCCCCTCCTCCTCCTTCCCAGCTGGCCTCTCTTCCTATCTTACTCTCTGTCTTTCTCCCCATCCCTTTCTCTGCCTCTATCTCTGCTCCCTTCTCCCTCAGTAAATCTTTACACTAGGTCAATCACAGAGCATGATGCCTCAGGTATTCCTGCCACAGCTGCAATCATTTGGCTGCTTTACATTTCATAACTGAAACTTCTTGTAGAAACTGATTTTTCTTGGTAGGATTGTGAGCAGAAGAGTCTCCTTGCACAAGTCCTTAAAGTTCTAACAGGTACAATTACACATGGGTTTGGGTGATTGAACGTGATCCAATCCATGAACACTACATATTGTTTATTTATTTATTTATTTATTTATTTAACCCCCCCCCCCCGCTTTCTGGATATTTTATTCCAGAGAGTTTGCATCAGTGTGTCTTCTAATTCATAGTTCCCTTAGTGTTTTCTTTGTTGCCACTTTACTGTATTATTTTTCTTTGTAAGACCTCAGTTCTGTTCTTGCCTCCTTGCTTTTGTTTTAAGTGCTTAGAACATTCCAGAGCATACAGATTTAAACTTACCTGTGGCTGGTTCTTCATCCTGTCTTGTTTCTGCCTTTATTTCTGTTGAGGAAATGGACCCCTCTTTATGCTTTGTGTGTAGCAATTTTCGATAGGGTGTAAGATAACATGAATTATACCTTGTTGGATTGTGGATCTTTTTGTGTTCTTTGATCTGGGATGCTTCACTAAACATGAGGATTTTCAGGGTGGCTGACTCAACCTTCCAGTTGGTGTGAGGTTGAGGGATTGATTGTTCCCACAAATTGTTCTTCCTGCACTCATTCCGTCTGAGGCTGGGGGATTATTTCCTACACTCATTCAGAATGGGTCTCCCTCTACCTTCAGTATATCGCGCACACTCTTGCTTTGATTAGTATTAGGTTTAGAGTTAAGGCTGTGGGGTCTTCTCTAGCTTTTTGGAACTATTTCTTTTGGTTCTCTCCTCTTTTTCTCTTTCTTACAAACTGACTCGAGCTGCTCTGAAATGTCCAGATTCTCATCTTCATTATCCCCAACCAAGAGACCCTACTGAGCTCTACCTGAATCTTGGATTCTTAGCTATAGTCTGGTAACTCTCTTTATGTGGTAAATGAGCTTGCTTGCAGGGTTCCTCGGCACTGACATTTTAATCACCCAGTTTTAAAACCTATGATGGTAATAAATTTAGTCCTTTATTTTATTTTTTTCTTTTTTTGGACCAAAAATGTAAATGATTCCTAGTACTTAGTACCAAGACCTACTGTTGTGCTTTGATTTGGCTACATACAACTTATTTAATCAGAGCTTTGCTTATCATTTCAAGATTGTAGCTGCTAACCTGGCTGAAGGACAATGACCTTGTTTCCAATAATCTTTTCTGAAGACAACAAATATAAAACATTTATACAGATATTGGAAACAGAGCAACAGCAGAAGCACAGAAGCACCTAATGCTAACAAGCACTCAGGAAGAAAGCAACGGTTAGAAACTATGTGTCCGTTGAAGTCATGGATAAGGAAGAACAACGGAGTGAAGAAAAAGGGTCATAGAGGTGGTAACGAGAAGCTTGAAAGAGAAATGAAAACACAGAGGAGATCCATGCGGCGGCTGACAGCAGAATCAAAGGTCCACTGTGTTCTAAATGTTCATTCCATTCTCCATAAACTTTGTCTGTGTTTGGGAGTCCCTAGTGCTTCCTTATGTCTGTCTGAACCTTTCTGTATGATGTGACCACTGTTTCTGAATAGCAGAAGACTCACCTGAAGGATATTGAGAGTAGTCAGTCAAAATAAGATACTATGAATAGGTCCATATATTTTATTGCTTATGAAAGCTCACAGTGGGGGCTAAGTAACAAGAGATGAATATGTATACAATGCATTGTGCTGTCTTTTTCTTGTATTTATTATAAACCACAGAGATAATTATATAGGAAGGCAAAAAGGAAAGAAGGAAAGGTATTAAAGGGAGAGAGATGGAGAAAACACTATTTTATAACAAATTACAGGAAATGATGGTTCAAGCGCATTTGTCCTTCAGTCGACAGGACCATGCTTCACCCAATCCCTCCCTCCCTGTCAGACATCCTGTTATAAAATCTCACAACACTCTGTATTTTTCCTTTAGGCAGCCACCTCAGCTTGTAATTATATTTTGTTTGTGAATATATAATTAATGTGTTTCTCCTTAGCTGGATTATAAACAATAATGGATAGAGAGCTTATAAACATTTATTGAGTTAATGAATGGCTGTCTTAGAGCCGTGGGAAAAATAAGATCTATTTTTACAGGCCTACAGGTGAAAGAAGCTTCCCTTTATCATTTCCGTTTTATATCAATGTAAATGTGCCACAATGTGGGTTTCTCTTTTCCTCTTGGATTCCAGGGATAGAACTTGAATCATATTTCAGCAGCTAAGCCATCCTGGTGGCCCCAATCCAGGGTCTCTTAAAAGATGAATGTGGTTATCTGAACAACTATGAGTGGATCTGGTTATTTCCATGCATTGCTTACTAAAGTTTCCCACATAAAGCTTTCAGGATTTTCTCTCTCTGAGTGGTTTACAATAATCATTTCGTTTCTCTGGGGCACATTAGAAGAAGACGAACAATCTAGGGCCACACATGAAATCCAGGGGTATCCAACCCATGGCCATGGGTTTCAAGGGCATACATATGCTTATCTGGAGTGACAATGTCAACACATTGAGCTTTCCTGGTCTGCATGCAGCCCATAGTCTAGGTTGAACACCTTCCTTTAGAACAGGGGTTCTCAATCTTCTTAATGCTGAAACCCTTTAATACAGTTCTATACACTGTGGTGAGCCTCCAATCATTAAATTATTATTGTTGTTACTTCATAACTGTAATTTAGCTACTGTGATGAATCCTACATATCTGTGTTTTCCAATAGTCTTAGCAGAGGCCTGTAAAAACGTCATTTGGCCTTCAAAGGGCTGTCAAGGCACAGGTTGGGAAGCATTGGCTTAGAGTGTTTGTATGAGTCCAGGCCATGCCTCCCTCCTACTGCTTTTTTCATAGTCACCTGAGACTCAGAACATTTGATCTACATAATCTTGAACTGGAACTCCTTAAAATGTGAGGCAAAATAAGCCTTGCCTCTTTAGAAGTTATCAAAGATGTTTTTTCAAAGTGACAGTAAGAAGAATAGTACCAAATCTTATGTATGCAGTGTGTTTGGGGATTTTGTGGTTTTTGTTTTTCTTTCTCTATGTACTTTTGACTAAGATTATTTTTAAATTAGATGCAATAAGAGGTCATGACCCATAGATTGAGAACTACTGGGTTAGATGATGATCCTGGATGCCATCTGCAAGACTCTACTTTCCCTTAGGTTCAAAAAATATCGTGCTAGTTAGGTACTACTTTTCAGTGTGCAATGGATCTGAACATGGTTGTGGCTGATGACCCAGGAAGGGATCTGACGCTTCCCTGAGTTCCTTTAGAGCTAGCTCTCTCTTCTTTTCTTTTAGAGGAAAATAACCCACTTTTCTTTACAAAATGATACATTGTGATAGATGCTAAAAAACAAATAAGGTCCAAGAATTCTGGAATGTTTTAACATTGTGGCATCCTATTGAGTAAAGACACAGATTTCATGACAATAGCCTTATTAGGCCTATTAGATACAAATCAGTAGAAACATGGATGCATATCCATAAGAGATGTTATGAAAGTCAATTCTGATGAAAATATGATAGCAGAAGAATACAACTCCTACCCACCAAATAGGGAAGGTGGAATCAATCCATCATACCAGAATGTCTTAAGCTATTTAATGGGACCAAGAAATAAAATTCTGTACCTTGTTTTGTCTTTGGAAACAGAAAGGAGATTTAGATGTGCCTTGGTCTTAGCATTGGAATGACTAAGCCTCTATGCATCTTTTTTTTTTTTAACACAAAGGCAATATTTGCATTTTAGGTCACAGCTGGGAGATATCAGCTTCTTACATCTGTCACTTAAATTTATGCACTTCTCAGGCTACAGAGTCTTTTGTTGAAGAAAATTACATATTTGTATAAAATTCTTTATATCACAATCAGGTAGTCAACAACAGCTCTTGGCATAGGTGTGATGTGCTACCTATCTGATAGACACGTAGAACAAGCCTCCTGACCCCTTGGAGTTCATAGTCCTACTCTCGAATGAAGTAATAAACCTCACAGGTACAAGTAATGCTTGAATTACAAATTAGACATAGGTGCAAAGTAAGACATTTCAGGATTCAAAGGGAGAGAGAAATAGCTTCTTGCCAACTGTAGTATTGCTTGCCAAGAAAACATGACTCTGGTGAGGATGAATGGAGTTTAATTTTGTAATGGTGTTTTATTGGTGAGGAGTTGAAGTTAACAGAAAAATCAATTAGCCTTAAATAAGACAGGAATCATTGTTGTTACTGTCAATATGCTTATCTCCTCTCACAGCCTAAGCACTGTGTGGAGAAGCAGAGATGTGCCCAGTAGCTCGAGTGTGAGACAGAATGGCTGTGACGTTCATACACCTTCCTTGGCAATTAGCTTGCTAAATATCTAGCCTCAGGTCCAGCACTTTATACCATAAGAAGAAATAGAAAGGAAAGAAGAAGTAAGAAGAGGAAGAGGAAGAGGAGGAGGATTGAGAGAAGGACTTCAGAACCCTACAATCTATTGTCAAGATACACCCTCCAGCAGACTGAACTCAGAAAAACAGTATTTCTTGTTCGCGTCCTTATTCATGTATCCTGCTTGGCACTAGTGAGGATTCTAAAGGTGCCAATATGAACCAAGATACGTGGTACTAGTTGCATGAATAATATCCCAGGAGTTCAGTCTCCAACATTGCTCATGAACAAGATTTATTAAGTCAAGCTATGTCTGTTTCAAGAGAAAATCCAGAAGACAAGTGGAAAAATAAATGAACGCAGTCACATCTGAATGACAGATCTCATTTGTTTTCAATTTTGGTCCTAACAAATTCATTGCCTATAATCTCACAGGGGCATCATTTGATTCTGAAATTGTTATATTTTAAGGTGAGACCTATTGCCACCTCAAATCTGTTCTTAGAGAACAGAAAACCATAGTAAAACAATAGAAAAATAAAACTGACTTTGCCTTGTAATCTGCTATAAATTGCCAAGCACATCCACAGCAACACTGCCAGAGGCCGTTCAGAGGTGCATTTGAAAGAAAACTCATTTTGATATTATTTTCAAATTTGAAACTTGATGCATTTTGTGACACATCACAAAAAGGAAGAACTCTGTCATCTAAAATAGCCAACTTGGATTTTCCATTCCCTTGTTCCCTATTTTCCAGGCTCTTATCATTTAACTTGTAAGAAAAGATAGGGTACATGGAGAATTTTGCCATGGAAAATAACTCCCAGTTTCTACAGCTCGAGCACTTTCTGATCCCAGCAGGAAGCAAATGTCTGTAGCTGGGCCATTAAGGGAGATGAGTGACTGCTTAATATATTTTAATGGATTGCTGGTTGGCAAAGTCACAACCTAGGCTTTCTAAACAGGAACTTCAGAAGCTGGAGCACAGCAGCTCTAGGCCATGGCAAATGAGGTTGCTACCGAATGCTTTCATCTGGAAGCTTTTGATGAAGTTTGAGAAGTTGCCACAGCAACAGATGATGTCACCTGGTGTTTAGAAGAGCATTTGAAGATGTCAGAGGAAATGAGTAATCCTTACCTGGAGAAGCAAAACAGGCAGCTAATGCCTCTCTCCAGAAAAGGACAGTGGGAATCATAACATTCATTCACCTTCTTTGGGGCTAAGAAAACATGTGTGTTTTGACATTTGCTGTTAATGAGCATGCTTAAGTTAATATGATAGTCATATTTTAGGTATTCTTACAATCCCTTTCAACATTAAGTTGAAATTTAGAATATTCTTGTTACTTAAAAACAAATTGATAGCACAAATATTATTTTGAGGGTCTGTAATGATTTGACCTTGGGGGCTTGGAGGGGTTGTGTAGTTGGTAAAATCTAGTCACACAAGGCTGAGGCTCTGACTTTGGATCCTCAGTTCCCATATAAAAAGCAGGGTACTATGGTGCATGTCTATAATTTCAGTGTGGTAGGAGAGATAGGGGGATCCCTAGTGATAACTGGCAGAGAGTCTAGCAGAATTGAACACTCCAGGTTCAGCAAGAGACTGTGTCTCAGAAAACAAGGTAGACAGTGACTGAAGAGCACATCCTATATCAACTTCTGGCCTCTGTATGCTCAACGCTTATTCAGGTGTACCTGCTTGCATGTGTGCACACACCAATATATGTGTGAACATACAAATTCTTTTTGCATGGAGTTCTAATATTGAGGTCGATGACTTAAAAGTAGATCTTAGAAAAGATAAAAAAATCAAAATTCAGTTTACTTAGAAATTTCGGGATCAAGAGAAAAGGGTAGCTGTGGATGTTCCTGTGCTATTGCTTAACTAGCACACAACACACACACCAAAGTGATTTGACTTTGACTTCATATGTACTCACCATAATTTCAATGTGTCTTTATTTTAAGAGTTTGAATTTATTATGTGTCTTAGGGCTTACATTGCTGCAACTAAGCACCATGATCAAGGCAACACTTCTAAAGGAAAACATTTAATTGGTGCTGGCTTAGAGTTTTAGAGGTTTAATGTACTGTTGTCGTGGTGAGAAGCATAGTGCCACTCAGGCAGAGATGTCCTGGAGAAGGAGCTGAGAGTTCTACATCTTGAGCCACAGGCAGCAGCAGAAGACTGCCACACTAGGCCTAGCTTGAACACATGAGACCTCAAAGCCCACCACAGCGACACACCTCCTCTAACAAAGCCACACCTCCTAACAGTGCCACTCCTGTGGGCCAAGCATTCAAAACACAAGTCTAAGGGGCCCATTCCTTCAAGCCACCAAATTATGTGAACTTTTCATGGGAAAGAGGGAAATTCAGATACATTTTATAAAATTGCAATCAATAGTTTCCTATTGCAATTGGGTGGATAGAAAATAGAAAGACATTTAAACATGTTCATGATGGTTTCAGTAACAGATATTTAGGATGACTTATATGCACCCATGTGTGTATTTATAGGCTTTTAGACACAAAGGAGAAGACTCGTTGCAAAGTCAGTTGCTTTTATTTTGTGACCTCCTTGTCTTAAACTCATAGGTTCGAAGCCAGTGATGTGTGGATTTTCTTAGCCTTTTGGTTAATAATTCTCTGTAGCTTTTTGCATGGAGTTCTAATATTGGGGTCAATGAAGATAGATCCCACAAAAGATTAAAAAAACCATCAAAATTCAGTTTACTTAGAAATTTCGGGATCAAGAGAAAAGGGTAACTGTGGATGTCCCTGTACTATTGCTTAACTAGCACACAAAACAAACATCTTGAGTAACTATGGTCACGGCATACTTTGTAATTCTGGACATTGTTTGAGGACATATTTGAGTATTGTATATAATTTTTTTATAAAATTAAGTTCCAGCTTGTCCTGCTTTCCCAGAACATACTGAATTATTGTTCAACACTGGAAACTATGCATGCTTTAGCCCCATAGGTAGAAAGGAATGCGTGTTGAATGTATCCCTATGAAACTTGACTTAGGCCAAAGTATTTTCTGAGTTTAACAGGTCTAAACTTGTTAGTGTCTGGATAGTACATGAATCATGATTATTGTGAAGTTACCACAGCTAAGATTGAGGTAGGTGTCTTTTCTGTGTGCTTTCTTAATGCCCCGTGTAGGTCTTGTGTTGCTCTCTTGGTCTCTTCTGTCATTACCTGGTAACCTGACCTAGGTTTGCACTTGAAATAATCCAGTGATTAATTCGTGGAATTCTTCATTTCACCAGTTCTGATGTCTACATTTTTTTATCTTTCTGATATAAACTTCATGATATGCTATTATTGATCATAGGAGGACTGTGATCAACGAACCAGAATTATTGATGCAGAACAGTGGGGTGTCACTTGATTTTGGCAAGGCATTTATTCACCACTTGAGGACTATTCACAGTTCTGTTTATTGCAAAGCAGCCAGTAACTCTCAGTCCTCGCTTCCGGTGTGACTCACAGGCCAGTGGTAGCAGCAGCACCGGGCGTTATTAGAAATACTGAATCCCAAGTCCCGCCCCCACCCTGATTAGAAGCCTTGCAGTCAAAGGCATCCCAAGCCCACAGGCCCATCAGCCCTTGAAAACCGCTTTGTGAGGAGAGAGAGAGAGGGAGAGAGACCACACTTGGAACAATCCAGTGATTAATTCGTGAATCTTTGCATGCTTTGCCGCAGGGTGAAGCGCTGTTCTTTTGTTGCTGTGATTTGTGAAAAAGTATCTCCCACGTGTTAAGAACTAAAGCTAACAACAGGAAAAAGGTCACGAGTGCTAACAACAGAGATCAAATTTAAAAATAATATAAGCTTATATGAGCCCTTCATGTGTGGAATATGCTTCTCCTGAAGGCATGGTTTCACTTTGACTTTGGCAGCCCTTTTTTAATTTTTGGTAATTTATAACTGGTGAAGTTTCTGTGGAACCACAGTATCATTTGTTCGATGATACAGGCTTTTCTTCCAGAAGATCAGATTCCCGTGGCAGACTAACAGTCCTGCAGATCTTCCATCTTGCTCTGTGTATAGCACTCAGTGAAGTCAGTGAAACGCGGAGCACACCACATCCTCAGTTAAATGAGAGGACAACTTACACTGGTTATTTTACATTGATTAATAAGGCTATATGTACTTACTATCATAACATTATGTATATAGTATAAATACACATAGAATATATATATGTATACTATATATGTATGCATGCATTATATATGTATATATATAATATACATATGTGTGTATGTATAGCATATGTATTTCAAATGCGTAAAAATATACTGTGGAGTGGCTACATTATCTAATTAATATATGTATCACTTCACATTTTAAATTTTTTGTAGCAAGAACCCTTGAAAACTATTCTTAAATGTTTCTCAACATTATACTTTTAATTGTGGTCACTGTGTGGTATGTTTTTTAAACTCTAATGTCCCTTAGGGAAAAAAAAAGATTAATGTTCCCGTGGTGTGTTTTTCCCAATAACAAAGTCTTGTGATCCTGTTGTGTATGAGCAAGTGCAGGTTTTAAATGTTATGTCCCAAAGAAGACCAACACCAAACACACACAGTTTCCACCAGGACTTTGCAGAGTAACCCCTCAAGCTGACTGCATTTCTGTTTCATTGCTTAAGCAAATGGACCACATGGGCTCTGAGGGGCACACTTCATGTGTCCTTCCCAGCCAAGCTCACAAGAAGTCTCTTCTGGTGCCTGGCCCACAGCACCCCTACTGTCCATCTCTGTCATGAGTTCCCGTGCATGGTAATTAGTTTGCACTCTTAATGAGGCTGAGAGAGAAAATCATTGAGACAGAAAGTTACGCTCTGCCCGTACAGCTGATGCACACGTATGTTTCAGGGCACACATTAAAGACTGAAAACAAAAATGAGATGCTCAAAATTATGAAGTCAGACATATCTGTTCAGCTATTTTTTTTCTGTTTTTAATTGAATAGTTTTAGACTTAACGTTATATTTAGTCATTTTTCCTTGGAAGACTGAAACCTTTTCTCTGTCCTTAAGAACGGTAGTACACTTTTGTCTATAATTGGAAAATAATGGCTGCTTCATCTCACAACTTTCCGAAGACAAGAGAAAGTCCATTTAGGTTTATAAAGATGAAGCAAAGCTTGGAGGAGGGCATCTGAACAGATATTCGGGTTTCAGAAAGATTAGTCACGTGGGCAGAACACTTCCCATGGGTCTACAGTATCCTTATCTTCTATTATCATCATCATCATCACCATCACCATCACCATCACCATCATCATCATCATCATCATCAGCAGCAGCAGCAGCAGCATTTTCTAGGACCCAGCACCAAATATTCTTTGAGTGGTTGTCTACCATTTTCATGTTTGGGGAAACACACACACACACACACACACACACGAACATTTTAATAAATTGGCTGGGGTAGAATTGGTATGAAAATACTTCTTTAAAGTCTCACTAAAGTGAAATACACTTCTTCAACTCTAGATTTGGCTTTAATCTTGAACTCTCATATCTGTCTCTAATTAGGGCTCTAAGGTACTAACTTGATATCGTCTAGATGTAATTACCCCTGTACATGGAAATGACAGTGTGATACCTGGAAGATCGGGTGATTCAAGGCGGGTTAAACATTCCTTCCCAGCTGATCCTTACCCTCACCTCTTAGAAGCTAGATGAAGCCATAGTTTGTAATTATTTACTATTCATGGTTAGAATATCTCCTCTTCCCAGACAAACATAAACAACATATACATCCACTTTTTCAAAAGAATGAGTTTTGGAATATGTTAACATCCTGAAATCCACTTAGAGTTGCTTCTATTGTGTCCTATTTGTTTAGCCACAGTTTGTGTGTTCATTTTTGCTTTACCTCTGCTGTGTCTTCTTTGTTTCTTACATCCATTGATTTCCTTTACTGGGGCTGATACTATTTATGTTCTTGACAAGTTTCCTATCCAAATACTTGCTGCTGGGCTGTAAGGGTCTACTCAATGCTATGCACATTCTTTCTTACACAATGGTGCAGCTTGTGGAGGAGGTTTACTTGTTCAGCTAATAGCAAACAAGAAGCAGAGAAAGAGGTGGAAGGACCAGAGTGACATATATCCTTCAAAGACGTGCCTTAACTGGAACACTGCCAAATGGAAACCATCTTTCAACACAGAAGCCTATGGGGAACATTTTATTATTAAATTATAATAACTTTTTTCCTTAATGGATGGAATTTCACTGCCCATAATGTCTAGTTTTTGGCTTATATTAAAAAGCTAATGCATTTAGAAACATGGGGTCTTACTTTGCATATGGCCCAAAATGGCTGGGTTTATGTGGCATAGTTTTATTTTAGATCGGATGTGAATGGTTCAGTTTGACACAGTCTCTTCTATACCTATCTTTTTGTATGACACAATGCCTGAGATGGAGCCATTTATCACTAGCAGAAACATGGCTTGTCACTCTGGAGCCTAGAAAATTCATGATTACAATGTTGACAAGATCAGTGTCTGGAGACAGTCTAGTCATTGCTCCCAAGATGTCATTGTGAATGCTTGTCCTTTGTGGTAGACAACACTGTGCTTCCACACAAATGAAGACAGAATTGTCAGAAATGGCTCTCAGAAGTTGTGTTCCTGTGTAATCTGCTCTCATGACTGAAGCCCTGAAGCACTTCCCCTGTTGAAGCTCTATCTCCTGATTCTTTCACCTTTTCATGCCAATACTGAACAGTTTCATATCCAGACCGCAGCATGTGGTAAAAGTGACCATCACTGTCCTATGGGTATCACATATCAACATGAAAATTAAAGATTCAAGAGCTACATTATTGACCATGTTAGCTCATGCTCTGTCTAGTTATTTAGATTTTTAAGCTAATTAAAGATTAAATAGATTTTATTTTCTTAGATACCATGGACACGTCTCAAGTACTCAAGGCCACATGTGCCAAATTTTGTTGGCACTGGCTACCCTAGAATACTAATATATTCTCAAGGCTTCTCAATTGCATTTGAACAAAACTTAAAAGTGCTAACTAAATACTAATTAACTCATGTATATCTTACAGTCTTTTACAAATAACAAGGAAACATCGACAAAATTAGCCATCCAACTATTTTCTTTGGAGAATGTGTAAAGTAACCTTATTTGAACAGAAGAGCTGTCTGTGGCTTTAGCTGAAATGTAAACACTTTAGCCTGATCTATCAAACTGTCATTTCAAGTGCAATTGTTTGAAGTGATTAGCTAGTGTGAGTTCAAGTTCTCTCTCATCCCACAAGGTCACTAGGGCGAAGACAAGTGCTGGTTACTTTTGTGGAACTCTTGTGGAGGCTTAAGTAATATTTAAGCGGCAAGACAAGATGATACAAGCCCCAGTGTCCTCAAAATAGCTCATCTCTAGCATGGGTTTCAGAAAACAAAGTTACTTTAGGGCAGGTGGGCCTATTTGTCTTCATGTGATTTGTGAACATTGCTGCCCTTTTAAAGAAGGAAAAAAATGGATGCTGAGGTCAGAAATGGAGGAAGATGTTTCATATCCCCTGGAAGTAGTCAAGAGAGATGATACAGTAAAACACTCATCTTGCCATTTGTCTTTCAATGTGTTCTATCAATTTAGAGAAAATAGAATTCAACAGGTATAATTCTGCAAAGCTTTTCTAATTTAGACTCTAGACCAGTGTCCCTTGATTTTATCTTTATCCAGAACTATCAGAATACACACTTCAAGACTGGATTTTTTTTTTCTGCATTCAACAATTACTTATCATGGGACTGAGCAAAAGCATACCTGGAGCCTGAGTTTCACAGCAAAGATTTATCTTTACTATGTGACTGCCTCAGAATTCTATTTCTCTTAATTTACGCCATTTAAATATGCTGGTTGAAACCTACCAAATTGCATTTACCATCAATGAAATGCAATCTGCAGTTTCAAAACTATGGTTCTGAATGATACTGCAATTATCCTTATCATTCCTGGATGTAAGGCTCTTGGAGAATCAATTAAAATATGCAAAGACTGAGTATCTCAGGAAGACTCGTTGATCTTCCCGAGTCACGGATGACAACACTTTCTTGCTGAACTTTCAACTTGAAATTTCCTGATGATTTGTGGAACTGGGGTTTCCACTCACCAGAAGTTCAAAAGATCTTCTCAAAACCAGCCTGTTAATGTTTTTCACTTGCCAGAAGCAAGTTCAAAGGCCTTTCTGAAACTGGCTCATTCCGATTTGGAAGACAAATGGACTCACCTTTTATAGAGAGCTAGTACTGTGCATTCCTGTTCTTCTCCCCAAACTCTTGTAGTAGAGTTGTAGAAAAATTAGAAACACTAGCTAATTCTTTAACAGTAGAGAACGAGTGTACAGAATATGCAAACAATGTCAACCATCCACATTTGCTCTAGAAATTAAAATCCCTTTGCTTTAGTTTTCCTTCAGATTTTGTAGTGAAATAATATATTGATTCAATGATAGCATATAAAGTAATTTTCAAACTTCAGTTGCCATGTGGTTTATTTACAATTATTATTCAATGCAGAAAAGCTGTTCTTCACAGGTAACTAGAGTCCCAATGAGATAAGGCTTTGCCCTACTCAGAATTACTTCCTGTGTTGTATAAGTAGTGACTTTTCAGGCTCTACCTTGCCCTAGAAGACTCCCTTTTACAAGCAGCCTTTTTGACTCCATTTTGAGGGAGAAGGATGACTATGGCTCCTGGGTGGATACAGAAACAGCAACATGTGTCAAGTGCCTTCCATCTAGTATAGACTGATGCATTCTGTATTCTAGAAAGGGAGAATTAAAGCTGAGAGGGGCACATGAGCATGTCTAAATCATATCAGAAAAACTGTGCCAATAACTTACCAAGCATACCAGATGGAGGAATGGGCATAGCTCCCTAGGTCGGACCCTCTAAAGAGATGGTCACCTAACACTGAGATGGTGTAGTCCCATACGAACCTCTCATCCGATACGAGGCATGTGCAGCAAAGACTGAGGACTTTGTGAGTTGGCTTAGTACCCCCACTGTTGACATAGCCTATTTAACGGCCTGCCTGTCCACCTGCTTGTCCCTTTGCACCTGGACATGACTGACATTTTCTTCCTCCTGACTCATTTCCTGCTCCAGACTTGGGTAGGCTGTTCATCTGCAACTTTGCTCTCCAGACCAATTCTAGCAGCTCCACTAACAGTTCTCTTCAGACACTGGCTATTTATTGTCTTACCTATGCTGACTCTTGGGCCACTCCTGAAACATATTGTACTCAGCCACAATCCTAATAACTTTCTATTCATTCTGTTACCACATACACACACACTCACACACACACACACACACACACATACATATATACACACATAAATATATATGGCTAATGTTACATATGGAACCCATATATATAGTATGTATATGTAACATATATATGTTTATATATGTATTAATATATATGTGTAACCCATCCATATATATAGCATGTATATATAACACATATATGTATATAGATATGCATATATGTAATATATATGTATATATATATATGTGATTATATTTACTGTGACTTATGTGATATAGTAGTTAATATTAGTAACTAAGATTGGAATAAAAGAAATTGTACTTGCCTTTGCCAAAAGCCACCAAAGTAGGAGGAAAAAAATTATGAAGTAAATGGCCTGAAACCACTAAACAGTGTGAATTTCTTGTTATTCAGTAAATTCTGGTGTTAAAAGACACAAGCATCTTCCTCTACGGTTCTGGCATTGTGCAGTGTGGTGGTTTGAACATGCTTGCCCCATGGGAAGTGTCACTATTGGAGTTGTGGTCTTGTTGAAGAAGTATGTCACCATGGAGATGGGGCTTTGGAACTCTGCCTAGTGTGGAAGAGTCAGTCCTCTACTGGCTGCAGTCAGATCCAGATGTAGAACTCTCAACTCCTTCTCCAGCACCATGCCTGCCTGGATGCTGCCACACTTCCCATTTTGAAGATAATGGACTGAATGTCTGAATCTGTAATCCAGCCCTAATTAAATGTTGTCCTTTGTAAGAGTTGCCTTGGTCATGATGTCTCTTCACAGCAATGGAAACCCTAACTAAGACATGTGCTATGACAAGTCTATTATAGATTTATGATTTTGATTTTAGTAATTTCTGTCTACTGTTAATTACAACAAAAATAAAAGTATTCTTACAACAACCCTCCCAAAGCAAATGTCCATCTCTTCATGCTATGAGGGAGTTGGTGTGGTGGGAGAAAGGGATGTAGTAATTGATCAAAGATGAAGTTATCCTTTTCTCTCTGCTAATGACAGGTGGTGTGACCAGGAAAAGCCATTTGAATTCTTAGTTAAACATACAGGATGTTACCTCATTAAAAAAATATAATTCAAATTAAACTGCCTAGCTCAGCCATTAAAAACTTAAAGGTACTGACAAACTAATATTGTTTGGTCTAAATGAGACACATCTGTTGTTTTTTCCTTAAGACTCCACACTCAACTCTTTTTGCCATATTGTCTCTTTCCTCTTTAATGGAATTTGTAATACTGTAATACAGTTAATTTTATTAGATAATAAAAATGTAATCTAGAAAGTTAACACTGTGTATAAAATAAAAAATAAATGAAATCTCAATGCTAAAGATGAGACATTGAAAACGATGTTTATGTCATCTCCATTGCTTCCGGTTGTATGGTTATACAGCCTCCTGTCCATGGATTTACATTTATTTTAAAATGCAATTTTAGTTTGTATTATAGGGAGAATAGATCGCCCGCAGCACCGATATAGAGGACTATGAAATTACTTCAAGGAACAGGGAAATAAGATTGCTCCTGCTTCCACAATGGGAAAGTGATTCATTTACAACAAAGAATGAGAAGGGCACATCCCATTAAAATAAAATCCTGGCATGAAATTGGGTCTTTATCGAAATAGCCAATGTATATCTATTGCATATCAAATGTGTCATGAGGTGCTTTGACAGAAAACGATGGTAGTGACACTTGTGAAGCTGATGGAAACAAAGTCACTGGCTCTTACTGTGTCTCAGCAGCTTTTCTAAATGTGTGTGGCTATTAACTCCATCCCACCCCCAAGAATCTCATGAGGGGCACTATTCCATCTCATTTCATCAAGGAGTAATTCAAGGTGCTGAATGAGAAGGAACTTGGAACCAATCTTCCCAAGCCTTACTCCAAGGTGCCTTGGTCACTATTCCATTATCTGTGGAGCAATACCTCAAGCAAAGGTGGAGGACATTTATTTTCCATTCTGCAGCTGAAGAACTGAGGAAACTAAGAATCCAGAAACTAAACATCCAGAGAGGATGCATCATTGTTATAGATAGCATTATAAGACTTATAAGGAGATGAGGTGGAATTTCTGCCTTAGTTTTTAGTTGACCCACAATTTCCTATTTACAAATGTGTGTATACACATACATATATGCATGTCCCATGTTTTCACATCCAAAGTATATATTAATACACAGACATACACACTACAGTGGCCTCCTAAGTAGACTCAGGGCAGGAAATTGCTGTACCTTTATGTTTTCTGCACCGTTTCACAGACTGACAAGTTTTGTTTTCTGAAAGTTTATGTGCATACTCATGATCTTGCCACTTCCATGGAGCAGGAATCTGAGAGCACCTTAGCTGTGCTTTCTGAAAGCAAGGCATATAATTGTTAAAGTCTAAGGTCTTGGCACTTCCTGTGGGAATTGTTGGCTGTTCTCTAGACCATGGTCAGGGTCTAGAATAGAGGTTCTCAACAAGTAGGTTGTGACCCCATTGGGGATCTACTGACCCTTTCACAGGGGTTGCCTAAGACTCTCAGAAAATACAGATATTTACATTAAAGACATAACAGTAGCAAAAATACAATTATGAAGTAGCAATGAAATAATTTTATGGTTAGAGGTCACCACAACATGAGGAACAATATCAAAGGGTCCCAGCATTAGGAAGGTTGAGGACCGCTCTCCAAAGGCCACCTACAATCCCAATTGTAACCTATTTATAGGACATAACCTAGGCCTCCCTGATAGTCTCTCTAGGTATTAATTTTAGAGCTAGGAAAGATTCCACATGAGTAAAATTAATTCCTTTTGATACTTCAAAATCCTGATACCATTTTTCTTCCTCTTCTGGGCATGGTGATTCACACATACAATCCCAGCTCTCAGAAGGTTGAATCAGGAAGATTGTAGTGAGTTTTGAGACCTGCCTGTGATATATAGCAAAACTCTCCCAAAAGTTGACATAGCAAGTGCTTCTGCACCAGAAGAGGGTCCTGTGAGCACATGGAACTTTCATTGTGTCTTAGGCATCTTTGCATTGCATTGTGTCATGGACAAATAAATAGATTTCAGCTTCCTCTGAGGCACTTTTGAACAAGTTACAATCGCCTGGTAGAGAAGGAACTCTGCTGGGCCCTTCTGTTCATGTACTACAGAATAAAACATCTCATCAGATGCCCACTTCTGCCCACTGCATGGGTGCCTCCATGGTGTTCCATTCAGTGGGAGGTCCCTGGGTAAAAGAAGAATGGAGATCATGAGGTCCTGGCCTTCTATCCCAGTTAGGTATATTTAGGGTATAAACAAAATACAAGTTCTGTTGTGGGCAACACTTACACCTTTCAGAATAGAAGAGACTTTCTTCCTTCCATCATATGACCTCTATGGACACAGTGCAATGCGTGGGTCCCTAAGATGCAATGAAAATAACATGTGTTCACATGACCCACTTCTGGTACAGAAGCACTCACTTTGTCTGTTTTTGAGAGAATTTTGCTATGTATCACAGGCAGATCTCAAACTCATTTGGCCTCATTTGCATCTCTAGACAGTGACCATCCAAACTTTCCAATATTAATTCTAATAATTAATCTTCTTTTTTCAAGAGTTGGCCCTTCCTCAGTATGCTCCAAAACGTATGGATACTTAACTCACTCAAAGAACTGGAGATACAGAAGTAAATGTATAAACTGAGAAACTAAAAGTCTTAACATCTCATCAGTTTTGAATTTCATAATGTTCTTACAATAAACAGACAAAAACTAGAAAACAACAACAAGAAAAGCCAAAAACCTAGCCTTGATCTTCGCTGCTATGGTTCGTGGGGAGTATTATAAAATTCTCGGAAATCATATTCCTTTTCTGCTCTGAGGAGTGAACAATGAGACAGCTTGTGGCTTTGGATTTGAGTCTGGCTTAGATTTTAGGATAAAAAATCAAATTATTTTAAAATAGAGAGAAAAGGCTATTTTGCTATTCTTTTTTTGAGGTTTCTAGCTTAAAGCTATCTTTCTGAAAAACTCTTACAGCTTTCCCCGGATCGTCTGCATTCCTGAGATGAAAGCTCCTTGAGTGTCTAAATGATTTCAGCATCAGGTAACTAATGATGAACAGCGGAGGGGTCTTGGGAATGAGAACCAGTTTGCCTTCATGCTCACTGCACCACTGATCACAGATGCACCGGGCAAAGGGAGTTGAAGGAGGAACTAGTGTCTCCTTCTAATAAAAATTCTAAGTTCAATCATATTAAATTAACACATCAGCATTGCTCCCTTTAAAATAAGGTTTCCAAGCATCTCGATTTCCCTCTTTCTTCCCTTAGCCAAAATAAACCATTAAAAGTGAAAATCACTGAAAGCCATACCCACCTCAGCTTTGATCTTTTACATGGTATATGACTTCAAATGTGTTTAAAAATTAACCATTGTTCTTAAGGGTTGACTCCACCAGAAAACAGGCAGAAGCAGTTAGAAATGCCCCTCCTCTGGCATATATTGTCTTGTGAAATAAAAATATTTTATATGTTCTCTCTGGGCGACTAGTGAAGCACTGAATGATAATGTCCCAAGCTGTAGAGCTAAAAGAGACCCCTGTGAGCAGCTTGACCTTGATTGTCCACTTAATGGAATGGAAAGTCCTTGTGGAAACTAATTTCTCCATGCGTCTGTGAGAGATCATCCAGATTGGGTGAAAGGAAATAGGAAGACCAGCTCTATTCTGTGGGCTCAGTGGAGGACTGAAGGAGAAGGACAAAGTGACATGAGCACTGTCATTCATGTCTTCCACTTCCGGCTGCAAACACAACAGTATCAGACATGTCACATACCTGCTGTGACGTCCTCACCTCAATAGACTGAAAGATCAGAGTGTGAACCAAAGCAAGTCTGTCTGCCTGACACCCACCAGTCTGCCTGCCTGTCCACTCACTTGCTGCCTCCCAGCCCTCCTGTTTCCCATCTGTCAGCCTTCCTTCCTTCCTTCCTTCCTTCCTTCCTTCCTTCCTTCCTTCCTTCCTTCCTTCCTTCTTTCCTTCCTTCCTTCCTTCCTTCCTT
>NW_021604578.1:8645177-8674551 GCF_004785775.1 Grammomys surdaster | reverse complement strand
CTTCCTTCCTTCCTTCCTTCCTTCCTTCCTTCTTTCCTTCTTCCCTCTTTCCTTTCTTCCTTTAGTTGCTTTAAACAGGTATCAGGTGTCTGATCACAGCAATGAAAAAACTGAACTAATACAAATACTTCCTATATGTTCTAGAATTAAATGGTCTCAAATGGGACAAAGCTTACAAAACGTGGCTACTTTTCAAAACCTGTCTTAATCTTCATCAAGTATTTCCAAGTTCCATTAGCTCAAATGGTACTTTAATTTTGTGATCAATGTTTGATAATCAACCATTTTCAAAACATTTTGCATTGGCAAAGTGACAGAGGCAATACAATAGAGACAAAGCAAGACTTTACAACAAATGATCCAGGAACAACTGAGTATCTGTGCGTAAAACCTAGAACATAGATACAAACCCTTCACAGACATGCAAAATGGATAATAGATTCAATGTAAATTGCAGAAAGTAAAAATAATACTAGAAGATAGCACAGAGGAAAGACTAGATCGTGGATACGGTGATGATTTTTTTTTTAGATATATTACAAAAAGTAAAAAACAACAGATGAAACAAGTAGTAAATCTGAACTAATTAAAATGGAGAACTTCCCTATTCTGTGAAAGATTCATCAAAAAAAATGAGAACTAGGGTAAATTAGGAGAAAATATTTGCAAAGGATATTTGACAGGGAACTATTGTCTAAAATACATAAAGACTCTAATTTTCTCCTCTTTCTGAGATTTTAATATAATTATATAATTTCTCCCTTTACGTTCCTCCCTCCAAACCATCCAATATATTAAAAATAGGGGTCCATTTTTTTCAAAATCCATGGCCTCTTTTTCACTGATTGCTGTAATAGGTATAAATGTATATAAATATATGTATATATTCCTAACTATTACCTACACAGTCTGTACAATGTTATTCATACAAAGAACTCTTAAATAAACAATAATGAAAAATCTGATTTTAAATTAGTCTAAAGATATTACAGAGTAATATCACAAGAGTAAAACACAATGCACCTGTCAGAAAGGCAAAATTCCATATTTCTGACATCATCAAATGATGGCACGCCTTCTCGAGAGCAGAATGAATATTCTGGGATATTGTAGTGGTGGTGACATACATTTGTATTCTCTGTACTTCAGAGGCTCATGTAGGAAGATCACAAATTCAGTTTTGAGAGGTTCAAAAACCTTGGTAATAAAATTTTTCAATTCCCTGAGAAGCAAACTGGGCAACTCACAGGGAGCCACTAATAGTGGGTCTTGAGTTAATGCTGACCCTCAACTAGAGAGCCAAGGCCATTCTCTGGACACATGGCTGGAGGACATAATGAGGCCAGAGCTGAGCTGGTCTCTGAAATTCTGCAAGGTCTCAACCAATGTAATGGAACTAACACAACAACCAATCAAAAATTGTACTAATGTCACTGCTTTGCCCCACCAATCACATTAGAGGTTACCTACTCTAACCCTTCTAGAAAATTCTCTTATCCCATCATAAAAGGGAATCCATGAGCTCCTCCAGTGGTTGCCATTTTGATGAATGGTTAACCCCCGCATGCTGGTAATTTCTGCAGAATAAACCCTCTTTGCCTTTGCATACTATTTGAGTTTTAGTCTTCCTTCAGCGATTATTGGACCCGAAGAACACTCGTCTGTACTGAATGTAGCAACTCTGTTTCAAAAAACACAGACAGAGGACAGTGAGATGGCTCAGTGTATAAAGAGCTTCCAAACTGATGACTTGAATTTTATCCCTGAAACTCAAATAGTGGAGGTTTAGAAACTATTCCAGTAAGCTATCCTCTGACCTCCACATGAGCCCTTTGGTGAGCATTCATACTACACATACTGCACACGTTATACATATACACATGCACACACATGCATACACATGCATGCATACACACACATGCATACACATACATGTATACATACATGCACATACACATGCATACCCATACTCATGCACACACACAGAAATATTTTTTAAATGTAAAATAAAATAAAACTTAAAAAGAAGACACACACATTCCAAAACAAACAAACAAAAACCACAAGCAACCAACCAAACAAAAAATAAACACAAAACCAAATAAACAGAAACCAAGAACAAAGTAAAAAATAAAACAAAAACTGGTCAATAGATATGGTCATCATTTCCTTTCTTTGTCAGGGGTATGAGAGATCACATATACTAATATATTAATGATCCAGCTCCTGGAAGTAAGACTTGGAGAGTACAAGAGCCTGGGGAGACTGACTTCTTCTGGAATTAACTCAGCCCTGCCCACCCTGAGCCTCCGGCATTCCATCCACTGTAATACACACGTTCTTGCCATAACATTAGCTGCTGCTCTTCTGCATTTGCCTCCTCCAATTTTCTGGCAGTTTTTCACCTCATGACCTCACTTCTGTGATGGTTTCAGAAGTTGTTGAAAGCGGGGCACGGTGACAGCACACCTGTGATCCCAGCACTTGGGGCTGAGGCATGAGACTCAGCAGATGGAAGACTGGTATGATTTACACAATGAGTTCCAGGCTGGTCAGGTCCACATGAAAAGCATCTCTCAAAGAAGAAAAACAGACAAAAAAAGTAAAATAAAATAAAGGAAGAAGAGCTGTTGTATTTTCATTTTGTTTAATTCTTCTTAAAGCCATAGTTGTTACTTCCAAATACATCTTAAACATTGGGCCACAATTTTTATGTTTTCTTTTAAAGGTGATTATTCTTCTGGTTCTATAAACCAGAAACTGGATAAGTCATGTCCAGAGATGTGTCTCAAGACGTAGGAAAGTGTGTGACACATGACAGATAACCACTAATACCTACGTATTGACTGACTCAATAAAAATTAACAAATGGACAGCTTCAAGGAATCTGTCTGTGTTCACTGTTTTGTTTTATTTTTATTGTTGTTGTTTTGGTTTGGTTCTCTTTGACGTAGGGTTTTCTACGTTGTCTGGGAAGGTTTGTAATTCACAGTCCTCTCTGTCCTTCCTCCCTCTCCTAGCAGCTGATATTACAGATGTGTGATATCCTACTCAGCTACTACTGTCTTCTCTAACCTGCCCTATCCTGTTGTAATAAAGTGTTCAGTACATGTCTGTTACTTGGTATTGTGTGAGGCGTACTTGTTTCTAACACTTAGTCTTTCCCCATTCCATCAGAATGTTTGGTGGCTCTTTCCTGGTTGGCCTCATTAACCCTGGCTTCTTCTTGCATATATATGTAATGGGACTCATTCATTATTTCATATTGTCTTCTTTCTACACACTTCTTGGTATATAGCTTAGACTTTATCTTGCCATCACATCTCCTCTTTAATCATATGCTACCCTGCTTTCATTTCACATACCTGAGAAGGGAGTCTTTTGGTAGTGTGACATGGTAACAAGCGAGGTTCCTCTCAAGGAGGAACCAAGATGAGTCACTTAAGTGCAAGGTAAGAGTTTTCTCCTAGGTTAGACAGTGTGTTACACATGAACTCATCCTCCTGCCTCCAGAGTGTTACCTGACTAGGACCATCCATTATTCTAATGAAGAATGTAAAGATTGAACTGGGCTGAAAGTCTCTTAGTAGTTGATGATATAGAAGCTTTTCAGACTGTAACGGTTTGAACATGCACGGCCCAGGAGTGGCACTATTAGGAGGTGTGACCTTAAGCCGGGTGGTGGTGGTGGTGGCGCATGCCTTTAATGCCAGAACTTGGGAAGCAGAGGCAGGCGGATCTCTGAGTTCAAGAGTTCGAGGCTAGCCTAGTCTACAGAGTGAGTTCCAGGATAGCCAGGGCTACACAGAGAAACCCTGTCTCAAAAAAGCAAAAAAGGAGGTGTGGCCTTATTGCAGGAAGTGTGTCACTGTGGAGGTGGTTTTGTGACCCTCATCCTAGTTGCCTGGAAGCCAGTCTTCTCCTAGTTGCCTTAAAATTTAGATATAGAACTCTCACCATGCCTTCCTGGATGCTGCTATGCCCCCACATTGATGACAATGAACTCAACCTCTGAACCTGTAAGCCAGCCTCAATTAAATATTGTCCTATAAGAGTTGCCTTGGTCATGGTTTCTGTTCACAGCAGGAAGACCCTAACTATTACATAGCCAGAGGTGCTTATGTTCTTGATTCTCTGTAGTCAAAGAAGGCATGGTCCTAAACCTGGAATTTATTGAGTTGCTAAAGAATTAGTTTACTATTTAAAAAATGTTTAATGTGCTCACCATATGAACAATTTCAATTCTTTTATATTTAAAAGTCAAATGTTTTGAAGTGTATTTCATAACACACATTTCTTTAAGTAGCTGCTTAAATTTATAGTTTCTACATACTGCAAAATAAAAACACAGGGTACCCACATATATTTAACCTCAGAGAAAAAGTGGATTTCTTTTAAAGTATATTTGGAATAAACTTACAGAACTTAATTTTTCATGTCACTCAAATTTAACTTGATGCTCCCTATATTTCTAACACCTATCTGTAAGTTATGTGTCTTATTAAAAAATTAGAATCAAGCATAATGGATGAATATTTGGAGAATTGATGCTTTTTTTGCTTAGTTTAGATGAAAATCTTTGATTAAAGTTTGAGTAAAAATTTGTTTTTTTGATTAAAGGATGATCTAAATTATGTGGAGGCCAAATAAACGAGTTAGGATTTCTACAACAAGAATTTTAGTTAGCTTTCAGAGAAACTATTTTGATTGAACGGATACTAGGTTTGGGATAAATTTTGGAGGGCAGAGGTTTCTTCTTGATGTAGCATTTTGTCATCCCAGTTTTCTTGAAACATCTTTGAGCAAAGTGCAAATCAAATTTAGGGACAGAGATCAGATATTTCAAATGATGGTGCAAAGTAGGTTATACTTCGAACTGAAGTCATTAATGAATAGGAAGTGTTGGTTATGATGTAGAGAAAATACAGAGTAGAAAAGAGCTCAAATCCCTCTCTGTGGAAATCTTCCCAGGCATAGATCTGGAGGGAGATGCTCTAGAGAGAAGAGCTTAATGGTTGAGAAGTTCTGTGCTTTTTTTATCTGATGGGTTTTCCGTTTAAGAACTGATGGCAGTTCCTCAGTGCCAGGGCTTTATCTTAGCCATCTTTGTTTCAAACAGGGCGCCTTCAAAAGCAGGTGCTGCTCAGTAAATATTTTCCAATTGAGATTAAAATCCAAAGTTTGTCTGGAAGGAAGCGTTTGTTCTTGCACACACTGTCCACAGTGTGCAGTAGACATAGATTTTCTAGCAAACAAGCATGGAGACTACGCTGTCTAGTTCTCAGCAAGTCATCTTTGAGTGTCTTCCGTTGGTGTGTTCCAAGTTAGTTTCTTCCTTGATGATGTCATCTAGACTGTCTTGTTTTTCTGGTTTGTCTTTGAACAATTCTGTAGCCTCCTGGTCTCCTCTTGCAGCTTCCAGACTCTCTTATGTTCCCTTTGCCTTTCTGACATATCATTTCCTCTGTGTGTTCCCTGAGCTGCATTTTGCTTCAAGAGGGGGATTACTTTTGTAGACTGTTTTGCCCAGAATACATGAGAGGATTTGGACAGAAGAGCAGTTCCATTCAATGGCAACATGGCCTTTTATCTAGCACCTCTGACTAAATACATCACTGAACACAAGCTGCACTTTCTCAGCACCTCTATGAGTGAACCTTACTGGTTAAAGTAAGGCAAGACTTTCTGAGTGTTTTCTTACACAGGCCTACATTGACAGTGAATAAAAACAATGTTGTACTGTTGTTTCTTCCTCCAAACAATTCTTTCTTAATGTACAAGTCTATCCCATCTGTCAGGTAGTCCAAATTGTTGTTATAAAAATATATTTACCGATTTGAGTAGGTAGTACAAATGTATATCATAAAAATTTAAAATACAGATAGTATGTAGAGAAAGCAAGTACCAGCTTTCTACTACAGCTGGTAGAAGTGCACAGTGCAAGTGTTCAGATATATGTTGGAAGAGGTGGACATGACTATATACACATCTGTTTTTCAATGGAAAAGAAAGCATACTGTAAAGCCATTTACTTTATAAAATAACTCATAATTTTAAAATATAGATTATCTTTTTACTACATATAGATCTTTTTTTCTTACAATGGCCACATAATACACTTTTATGCAACTGCGCAAAAATTAATTTTATTAGGCAGCTATTGACACCAAATTCATTTCTTTGTTAACCTTTTCCATAATAGGCAGTGCTGCAGCAGAGATCTTTAAGCATATACGGACACTCACCTATATGCAAATATCTGTCAGTTACATTTCTTAGGGAGTACATGTGTTGGTTGACTAGACTGTTGTAGCTATGCTCACACGCTTTCCTAGAGCAGAATGATGAGGTTTTATCCTGTCTTCTCCCATCAGTTATGTCTTTGATTGACTATTATTTGTAGTTCAGATACCTTTAGGAATGAAGTAAATTATAAATGTTCTGAGAAATGTTAGTATTGAAAGGGACTTAACATGCATTGTATCAAAAAGTGAAATTTGATGCTTTTATGAACATTTGTTTAGGGCTAAGCAAAACTTGACTACCCCCTGCCTTCCCTCATTCTCTTTCCATATGTATATGCGTATGTGTATGTTTATGTGTATGCATATATGCATATATGAAGTTGTAAATTTGAGAGGAGAACAGGGGCACACAGGAGGAGTTGGCAGGGGAGGGGGAGGCCAAATTGATGTTCAAAACTCTACTCTGTATTAAGTTCTCAAGCATATGCAAAAGTCAAACAAAAAACTGAAAAACTGAAAAGTAGTAGTTGAGTAGTTATCTTTTAATTTTTAATATCTGGGAATTCAGCAAGTGAGAACTTCATGGAAAAGATTTTCCTGAAACTGAGTTTCTTATAAACTATTCATGTTTGTATGGACCCCTGAAGGGACCACTTGAAGGATTTGTTATTCTTCAACATGCAGACAACATCTGAGTGCACACATGTGACCTGTCTCATCTGTACAGGTTATTTCTATCACCCCTTTTAATAACTTGGCCACAAAAGTTCCATAGGTCATTTGAAATCCTCCCTTTATCTGCTAAGCCTATCACAACAGAAATCCTTGTTCTTTTGCATAGGGTAGAGCAGCGTTTGTCTGAAGACACAGAGGCTTCTGTGGGTGCTGCTGAGAATCGTTTGCCCCGTGCTTTCTAAAAGGGTAGCACTGTCTCTTGAGAGACAACTTGAATTCTGTCATTGCTCAAATAATTCATCCACAGTAACTCTAATACTGAAGCCAAACTAGACCCCTGTTAGCTGAAGGATTCTCTGTAACAGACACTGTGTCAGTCTAGACAAAATCTCACTCTGTCTTTCTAGGCTGACAGAATGAGCCAACTTCTTTCAAGGCTATGTCTAAGTCTACACCGTACATGTTGGTTTGTGGCATTCAGTTGAGATATTCAGATCGCCTTCTGGCCAGTGTTTGAGTGTGTATCACATGGTGAAACAGTATCAGGCCCAAGGCATAACTGGCTTCACATCAAAGTTCTGTTATTTTCCTTCACAGAAATTTTAGGCTGAAGTTTACATTTCACCTGGAGGTAGTAAAGGAAGTTGAAACTTAAATGAAGATCCTCTCTTCCTGGGAAACTTAATGGTTTAACTTGGAGGCTTCCAGACGTTCCAAAGGCTGATGAATGTATCTCTTGTTCTCATCTATAATGAAAGAGAACATTGAGCCATCCTCAAGCATGTAGTCTTTGAAGTTCAGGGGAAATGACAAACGGACGGACTCCTCAAATTGCTAATTGTGGGAAATGGGCAATACAAATGCCACAAATAGATATGTTAGGTTCCTTAAAGCATCTCTCTCAGCAGCATCTTACCAATTTCTCGTTACCCTTGTTCCCATTTTACCATTTACTGGTGCAAAGAATCTTCAACATTGTGTCTTATAAAACAGATAATTAAGTTTAGAACTCACACTCAAAGTATTCCTGCACAGCTTAGCTGAAGAAGACATTTAAACAGAGACCTGGTAGCTGAGCCACCATCACTGGCCACTCTCAAATCTCCTCCATACACCCATAGAGTTGGTTTTTAGTTCTTTATTCGCTCTTGTAACTCTAGATACCTTGTTCAAAAATCGATCTATCTCAAACGTATTTGTTTACTCTTAGGATAACTTGGAAGGTTGGATTGGCACAGTACAGTGCTAAAACTGTTAGGTTCAACATGCTGGCCAAGAAAACTAAACTTGGCCGAAGGTAAGCCACATGTGAAATGTGAAGGTTTCTCACAGTTCAATTGAAAAAGTATAAAAAATAAGTGAGAGTAATCTAAACAATATTTTTTTAATACATCAAATGTTTCAGGCTAACATTTAATCAATATAATAAAAGCATTATTAAGTCTATTGTACTAGATGGCCCCTACTCACCCATGCTAGCGTAAGCAACTACAAAGTCTCTGGAAGACATGATGGCATATGTGTGTTGCGGGGAGGGGCTTGTTAAGAAGAATTTCAGTGAGAAAGAGGGGGGTGAGAAAAGAGGATTAACGCCCTTGGCATTAATGTCTTAGTCAGTAGACATGCACCCACATACTTACAACTTTTTTATTACTAGTGGCCACCGTCCATAAGAAACCTGTATGTAGAGAAACACAGCATGGTGTATATGCACAACAGGATACAAATACACCACTGAAAACGAATGCCTGACCATTCCAGGAAGTGACTTAACAACAGTGTACTTCATGCTGCCAATTTTGTCCTAGTCAAGTACAAAGACTGGCAAGGTAGTCTATGTTCTGAAAGTCAGGGCAGTGGATACTTTTTAAGAGGATCCTGGGCTGCTGGAAGGAGCCATAAAAGAAAGCCTCTGGTGTGGTAGACTTGTTCTTTATCTCAGTCTTAATGTTATCTATTCAAATGTGTCTGCTGTGTGAAAACCATTTGAGCTGTTTAGTCACTGGTGGTGTGCACATTCCTCATTTGTACTATTATGAAGCAAAGAATTTCTTTAAGAAAATATTATAAAGAAGATGAGGAACAGGATGGATAATGACTAATTGAGGATTCTTTGTGTTCCAGAGCTATTGTTTTTTTCAGTTACAATGTTCTAAGATTGAACATTTTGGCCTGGTGGGAGAATGGAATCTTATCATTTTGACCAGAGATTCTCACTATATGAATACTGACATTCTGGATAGGACAAGCCTTTGATGTGAGAAGCTTTCTTCTGTACTTTGAGGTAGGAAACAGGGTACTTGGTTCTACTCATTAGATGTCAATATCATATTTATCAGTTGTGACAAATAAAACTGTCTCCAGAGATTTTTAAATGTACAAAGGAGATTGGGGGCAAATTTTTCACCAGTGAAAACAATTGAACAAGGAATTCTAGGTTTCAGGGGTGTTTGTTTGTTTGTTTTACTTTTAGAATGTAACTTGTTTATTGTCCATCAGTGGCTGAACATTCACGGACACTTACGCTTGACCTATAACAGCTATGATTAACCTCTGGATTAACCACCACTCACTATAATCAGAATCTTCTCTGATAGCTTTGTGGGCAGTGATAGACACATTGTTATGCATATGGACATCTAGTTTTCCCAGCACCATGTGTTGAAGATGCTTTCTTTTCTCCAGTGTATGTTTTTGCATTTTTCAAAAAATATTAAATGGCTGAGCTATGTGTTCTTAGGTTTGGGTTTTTGATATTGTTTAATTTGTCAGTTTTAGAGTCAGTTTACCAAATTGTTTTATTACTATGGCTCTGTAATATATCTTGTGACCTTGAGTGTTATCCTTTTCAGCATTTTGCTGTTGCCCTTGGTTACCCCCAAGAAGTAGAAAGCAAGTACTTAGTGTTGAAGACAACCACACACTTCACACACAGAGCCCAGAGGACCAGGATCTTAGCTGAAAGCGTTCTCTCTGAGGACTAACTCTCAAGGTACCAGAAGGTGCTGTGTAAGTGTCTAATGGAGAGTAGTACTCCCCAGCCATGACGCTTATGAACAACAACAACCTGCATGGCACAATGTCCCAATGGGTGCAGTAGTGGCATGCATACCTTGATGCAATAGCTATCTAATTGGACTCAAAGCCTGATTACAAAAGCAAAACCATGCCTAGTATTGTGAACCTAGCCAGATACTCATGGCCAATGTAGTCATGGATCTTAGAGGAGAAACTACAACCATCACTTCACTAAACTAGCAAAAGCCCTAAAATACTCTCTAAATATTTATCTTTATACTCAAAGATAACTTCTGTCTTTATCTCTCATCAAGAAAATTCCCTTTGGCAACAGACAGAATGTTACAGAAAACCACAATCAATCAAAATGCAGTTGTGGAGCTGATAGATGTATAACACAACTTCACAGGTAAGGCTCAGATCATGGCAGAAGAATAGGAAAGATTGTAAAAAGTCTTTGAATCAGAGAGTATTCTATGAGACCATCTCTTCAAGAAATGTCAGAAACTACACCCCTGAGGTTTCAAAAACATGGCTGACCAAACATTACCTGAACAGACAGCATCAACTGGAATGCTAACACAGAAGAGGGAAGCATAGGAAGCCTCAAATGTAGGCAAAGAACAAAAGCCAACTAGGAAATGCAGAGAGTGGGACAAATAGTCTTCTGCAGGGAAAAGGAAATCAATTAGTAGTATCAAATGTACCAAATGGTCAGTCTTAAACACACGAGCACACACCCATGCGCGCACACACACACACACACACACACACACACACAATCAAAACTGATTGCTCTAGTCCTAGAAATGAAACTTGTTACGTCCTTGGCAACCCAGGACATGGCCGTGGCCTATAATCTGGGTGCCTTCCTCGAGCCTTCCTTGCCCCCAAATTCTCCTTCTTTACTTCTATTTATTATTATTATTTAGTTATTTATATCCCAAAGGTCTGGTTCCCCACTCACAGATTCCCTCCCTCTGTTCCTGTTCCTTTCCCCTCTGAGTGGATGCTCCCTCCACCTCCCATATCCCCCAACCCTGTCACATCAAGTCTCTGTAAGTTAGGTGCATGCATCCTCTCCCACTGAGGCCATACAAGGCAGACATGTAGACTGAGCTGCTCATCTACACATATGTGCCTGGGGCCTCAGTCCAGACTGTATATGCTTTTTGGTTGGTTGCTCAGGCTCTGAGAGGTCCCAGCTGTCCAGGTTAGTTGACTCTGTTGGTTTTCCTGTGGAGTTCCTATTCCCTTCATGGCCTTTAATCCTTTCCCTAGCTCTTCCACAAGAGTTCCTGTCCTCCGTCCAATGTTTGGATGTGGGTCTCTGCATCTGTTTCAGCTGGATAGAGCCCCACAGAGGACAATTAAGCTAATTATTCTAGGCTCCTGTCTAGTATCATTAATAGTGTCAGGGATTGATGCTTGCCCATGGAATGTGTCTCAAGTTAGGCTGGTTAGTAGTTGACCATTTCTTCACTCTCTGTCTCCTTGCTTTCTTCTCACTTGCCATTTTCTATGCCCCTCCATAAATTTATCTCCCCATCCCGTGGCCCATTATTAGCTCCTTGGCTTCCACATGTACTTCAGGCTACACCTCTTTCAACTCCTTCAGCCCAAGGCTCAGGGAATAACATGAACGAAGAGACAGAAAAAATATAAGAGCCAGAAGCTGGGGAAGACAACTGTGAAAGGGTGACTTCTTGATAAGACATGATTCTAAAGCACATGAACTCATCAGCTGTGGTTACCTGCACAAGACCTCCATAAGACTGAGAGTTAACAATTCAGCATGGAAGGGAGACGGGATCCAGATAGCTACTCCTAGCTGAGGAGCTAATGACAGCTGATGGGTACTAAGGGAAGGAGCATCACTTTTCTTTGAGGGGCAGTAGGACTTGGTAGCCTTTCTGTGCTCCATTGGATAGCTGACCCTCCCTACACACACACATGCACATATGGGAAACATTAGCTAAACATATATTTACATATATATATATATATATATATATATATATATAACTTAAAATGCAACTTGGATGGAAGAATTTCTTGGGTAAAATTTTTTTCAAACTAAATATACTAACTCTACCACTGAATTGTAAATATTTCTTTATTGTGGACCTCACTTTCGTTTTTCAGTTATGTGATTTTCTGGCTAATTGCATAACCAACCTTCACCCCACTATTTTAGCTTTACTTTTATCAGAAAATGGGTGATCTTGCTGTTACCTTTATTTTCTAATATATGGAAACAGACTAAGAAAAAAGAATGCAAAGCTGAGACAATCTGTGTCCTCTAGGACAATTGAGCCACCTTGTGTAAGCTTAGGCAGAGGCTGCTGTCTTTAGTCTTGGGGTTCAAAGATGTTGGGATTTGAATGTTTTCCTCAGAGGCTGATGGTCTAAAGGTCAGACCACCCTCCTATGACAGCTTTGGAGGGTGGTGAGATGACTGAGATATGAAGCCCTTCTCCCAGCAGTGGATGGAAACGGGTGCAGAGACCTATGGCCAAACATCTTGAGGAACTCGGGGAGTCCTGTGGAAGAAGAGCAGAAGGATTGAGGGACCCAGAGGAACCAAAGATACCACAAGACCTACACAGTCAACCAACATGGGCCAGTGGTGTGGGGAGGGGGGTCACAGAAACGCAACTACCAACCAAAGAGCATGCTGGGGCCGGACCTAGGTCTACTCTACACATTTGTAGCAAGCAGATGTGCAGCTTGGTCTTCCCTTAACAACTGGAGTGGGGGGCTCTCTCTGACTCTGTTGCCTGCCATCGGATCCCCTTTCCCTACTTGAACTGTCTAGTTGGACCTCAGTGGGAGAGGATACACTTAGTCTTGCTGAGGAAAAGGGAAGTGGGTAATAGGAATTTATCTAAGGGTGGGATTGGGAGGAGAGGAGGGAGGGGGGCTTAGAACAAGATGTAAAATGAATGAGTGAATGAATGAATGAAAAAGTGGATCTTGGGACTCTTGTAAGCCAGCAGCTTCTTGTTCTTTGTTGGGTCGGTTATTTTGTTATTTGTTATTCAGTTGCCACGCAGTGAACAGATCTCCACTGACAAAGGTTACAGTAAACACATACTGTTGTATCCAGGGATCAAGCAATCACCAATTGGAACTTCTTAATTCAGAAGCCAAAATAAACGTCTCTTTCTTATAGCTGCCTGTGTAGGGTCTTTTGTCCCAGGGACAGAATGCTGAATAACACTCAAACTGTGTTTCTCACAAATAATTTTACTCAGCAACAGAGGTTGTTGGGCATAGAAGCTACGGCGCGGCTGTGCATCAAGTATTCCCGGTGTTTCTGTCAATAGTATGTAACAGATGAGCCTTAAGATAACTGTGTTTTTAAAGCATCGCATCATGGTTTTAAGAGAATGATGTCGAGCAGGACACGCTTTGCCGAATCATAATTTGTCTGCAGTTTGCTGCTATTGTGAGCTTTGCCACGAGTGCTTCACGTGTCCTGGCTGCTAGCTCCCGGACGCTGAGCTTCAGATGCCAAGCCCCTGTCTGGGCACATGCAGATGAAGCAGAGCATGTGGACTGACATGAGAGATCCATGGAAATGTGATTTGCAATTCAAACTATATCTTGGACACGAGCTTATGTTTCGTTAGTTTCAAACAAGCAAAATAAAAGGATAGCGGATATAACTCTGTTATGTAAGAGTTGCTAAAAATATGAATGTAGGGGGCTGGGATTTGTTTCTCGGGGCATATGCCTCGTGGCTTAATTGTCAGAGAAATAAAATGAATTGAAGTTAATTTGCCCAAATCTGACAAGAGTATTTAAAAGCTTCCACAAAGTAACCTTTAAATTGTACACATTTCAGAAGCAATCTTATTCAATATATTCAAGACAGTAGAGATTGAGGCTCCTAGGGTAGAAAGCAGTACTCCACTGATTGAAGAATCCTGGTAGCTTCTGAAACAATGCAAAGTTGTTTTAGAAAGTTGACAAACACATTTTCACCTTCATGAAATGTGTCCTTATTTGAGACAGGAAATGCTGCAGTGTGGCACCGAGACAAGGGGCAGTATCTGAGGGACACAGCCCAGCAGGAGAGAGGTCACCCAGTCAGCTTCTGAATGTTAATTAATTGCTATTATTGAATTATATTAAATGCATATTCATTAAATGCACATAACTTATCTCTAAGTGTGTAAATGTTCTTGTTGGCATTGAGGATCACGATTTCCAAATGTGAAAATGGAGAGAGCAAGGGGAGGAATAACTTCTTAGTAGATGTCACAGTAGGATCTGAACACAGATGGAGCTTTTAGACTCTGAAGTGTTCCCTTCCCACTTTCCACTCTTATTATGTTTCTTCATGGTGTGTGTGTGTGTGTGTGTGTGTGTGTGTGTCTGGTGTATACACCCTTTATATAACTGCTATATATAACAAATTTACACATTGTTGATACACACATATCATATGTGTACAATATGGGCTATGTAAGAACACATACTAAAGTATATATCATATACAATAAATACTATATGCTCCAGAGTATCAAAATTATAAGGTCTTTTAAATGCATATGTCATTGGTGCCTTAGCATTTTCTAGGTCTGAATGGAACCAACAGAACTTCTGAGTAAGACGACCAAAGTTGACAATGTTTAAAGGGAAACTGGTCTGCTAACCTCAGAAGGAAATCAATGAATCAGACAAGTGAGAAATCAGAAGGGCTTCTGCCTGGCCTGGCTCATCATTTCTCCATGAGATCCCAATTAGGAGATAAGAGCTAAGTGGGAGTCATATGGTTGGAAAGAACCAGGCAACAACATAGACTTGCACGTTGATATGAACCATTAATGACCATGTGTTTGTATTATCCACCAGGCTTTGTGAGCACTGTTGTACGTCTTAAATACCTGTTGTGTGTGAGTGGTTACTGTGTTCAGAGACACGGTTTGCATTGAATACTAGTCCGCCATTTGCATTATTATAGAACTTCCTCTATCCGGCTGCAGAACAATCCTGAATCAATAAAACGAATTTTCTAGAAAGGTGGTACTGAATATTTTAGGAGGGAAACTGGCTTGCTGTTGTCTTTCTCTGTGTTTTAATTAGTATTACAGGCATGCAGACTCAAATCCAGTCAAATCCACATAGCATAATTGTGGCGACTAATTATTTTAACAGCAGTCTCACTTCAGAACATACAATGTTGCACAGGAAATCTAGCTGCAAGCAAGTAGAAGTTGCTGTCTGTTTTAAAAGTCAGTTCAAAGAAGATGTATTTTAAAAAAATGCCTGTTCTTAAACATAATGATACCATTAGCAGGATATCCAGCGACATGTTTAAAAGAGATAAGGAATTATCAATTAAGGTCACTTTGAATCCAGAAATCGTGGTGCAGAAGTCTTGCTGTTAACTGACATTGCAGATGGCTCCAGCACCTTTTGACTCATCTCAGCCCAAGGAATCTCCCAGTTTTCCAGACTGTATTTCTCTCTTCACTTTTGTTAACATGGCTGTGTCTTCAGCTTTTTAAATGTCTAAATTTGAGACCAAGAAGCATGTATACTTGGTGGCTAGGGACAGGTAGCCCATGTTAAGTAGGACTTTTCTCACTGTCCTTTCGAAGAGGTGAAATAAGCCCAGCCAGGTGCAGAGGTGAGGTGATCAGGCCTGAGCTGATGATTTTAAACCTGTAAGGGCAGCCTTTTCACTTGCTCATCCCATTCTCTTTGCAAACTGGAATGCAAAGGAAGGTTGAAATAAGACCTAAAATTCTCATATTCAGTCTTAGAGTAAACCTTTTCTTAAATAGCATCGTCAACCTGACCCTTACTTGGTTAAAAACAGGGCTCTGAACAAATACTGTATTGGAGTTTTGATCTGATGCAGTACTACCTAGCTATAAACAATGAAACTGAGTAAAGATACTTTTTCTGAGTCAAAGAAAAGGAAAGGATGGAGGAAAAGAAACATAAAGGAGAGAAGGAAAAAAAGGAAAAGAAAACAGGAGCTAGAGGAATGGTTTAACTGCTTAAAGATTTGGCTGCTCTTCCAGAGGACTTGGGTTTTATTCCTAGGACCCACATGGTGTCTCACAACTGTCTTTAACTCCAGTGCCAGGGGACCTAACAACTGCCTTTTCTGATTTCTCTGAACATCAGACATGGACAAGGTGCACAGACATACATGCAAGCAAAGCACACACACACACACACACACACACACACACACACACACGAAATCAAATAACCCCACATAAAGAACTGTAGGCAACTGAGAAATACTGAGAACAAAAAAATAGTCTTCCCCAGGGAAGAGCACACCAATTGGTTATCCAGTACTAAATGGTCAACTCTAAAAGCAAACATACGGGTAACATTCTACAGGCTAAACAGGCTGTATTTATATATTTAGGAATATATATATGCATATAATGACAATTGATGAAAATAGGCCATGAATTTTTTAAAAAGAGCATAGAAGGTATATATGGAGGCCTTTGGAGGGAGGGATTGGAAATGGGGTAATGATGTAATTATAATTTAAAAAAAACAAAAAATAAATAAAATACTTTTTAAAAGAGGGAAATGCAGACATTTTGAAGTTGCTGGGACAGTGTCTGCTTGGTTTGCATCTGCTGTACTTATGACACATGACAATTCACCAGCACTGACTATCATATCTCTACCACACATGCTCAATCCAATCCTGCTGTTACTACATATTTCATATGTGAGGATGGTCCTGGAAGCTTTTCTGTCTTTAAAAATACTCTGAGGGAATTCTGGAGTTTAACCCTTGGTCCTACTGCTTACTAGCTACACAATTCTATACATATCTGTGTAGTCTGATTACCATTGTGGCTGTATTACATGGACTGGACCCATTTAAATAATGCTTTGTTGCATTTGATTCTATCATCATAATTGAAAGTAGCTTTAAGCAATTGTTTAAGTCTTGGTGTTAAAGTATTGTCAGCATTACTCCTTGCATTTACAGTGGCAGCCACATCATTTTGCAGAATAGGTATGAGTTGTGTTACCCTTGGAATGAGAGAGATAAAGAACATTCCTAAGGCTGCAAGGAAGACTTCACCCAACATCTCACTTCTGTTTTGTCACACGTTCTTAATAACTGATGCTATACAAAATTTCCCACTTCACTAGAGAACAATAGTTAAGAACATAAACTAAACCCAGCTGATGGGATATTTTATTCAGATTCAATTCCTTCCTAATAATGTGACCTTGCACAAACTAACCATTTATGACTTTCTGTGAAATGGAAGCTACCTAGGACATTTATGTTTTCTGTTGCATATAAAGTCCCAGAAGAGCTCTAGTTTAAGTGGATTCACAGAACACAATAAACGAATACGTCATAGGACGCCACATGTAGTAATAGCCTGAGACATGGCTAAGCATCTATTCCATGAGAATTAATGTATTCCTAGATCTTTAAAGCAGCTGATCTACTGTTCTTGCTGTAAATCAGCTTATTGTAATATCAGTTGTGTGATTGAGACCAAATAGTTAAGACTTACTAATGCTTATAAATACTACAAATAGGCATCTCCTTAATAGCACTTGGTTTTGTTTGTTTGTTCATTTTGTTTTGTTTTGGGTTGTTTTTTGGTTTGTCTTTAAGTCTCACCACCATTAGTATCTTTTATTTCTCTACCCTACACTGAAGGCTGAGACTGATCAACTTCAGCTCTTTCCTCTTGTATCTTTTGCCCTCTGGGTTTGGCTAACGGTGGATATAAGCAATAAATAAAAGTGTTCTCTTTAGACAGAGCTCCAACACAGCAGACCCTCTTTTCCCAGTTCTACCTCTGACAGAATCTCTCACAGGGTCTGTTAACTAGTATGTTCTCACATCACTGTAGATCCCAGGACTGGTAACAGCTTCCTGCTGACTCTGGTCACTGGGTAGTCAAAGTAAATTAATAGTCTCCTAATCAAACCTACATCTGTGATTCAAGCCTTTATTAGCACTTCTTGCAACCTGGAAATCGCCATGAAGAAAACTTCAAAATATTGTTCTTGTGTATGCACATGTAATTGATTCTTCATTGCAGATGTGCATGTTCTATTTGTATCCTGAATATACTTGATGACATCTCCCAAATATGTTTATGGTGATACTCATAACATATCATGTATTTTAGTATAGATAAATGTATTGCTTTGCATCTTTAAAACAGTTTATACTTTAATGATAACATTTTGTGGTACAGAAGGGTTTAAAAGTGAGTTGCTTTTCCATTTTAAGTTCTAAAATGTATCAGGCCAATAATTATGACAAAGGTATTTTATATGTATAGAAACATATTGGAGTGATAGAATGTTGATACATGCTCCATTCCCTTGCAAGAACACGTTAAGATGTTTTTTTCTGCATCCCCAAATACATATTCAAGTGCCTGAGCTCCAGGATTAGATTTAAAATATATTCCATTCTAAACACAGGACAACTATTTCCTTATGAAATTCATAAGGACGTTTTAACTTGGTAACAACCAGCAGAGACAAATTGCATAGACTGTGTAACAGATGAAAAATATTTTTAGAAACAGAGTTTCTTGTATCCCAGGCATCTTAGTTTCCTCTTCTTCTTCTGTTTAAACACCTGGACAAAAGCAACTAAAAAGGAAAATGTGTTGCCTTTGTTGCTGTTGTTTCAGTGCATGTTTCAAAGTTCATCATGGTATGGAAGTCCAGAAAATGAGGAAGTTAAAGCCCCTGCTGACATCACATCATAATCAGGAAGCAGAGAGAGATGAATGCCTGTACTTTGTGTATTCAGGATCTCATCCTAGGGAATGCTTCCACCCACAGTGGATGAGTATTTCCGCTTAATCTAAGAAACATAAACCTCTGCAGGGGTATCCAGAACCTTGCCTATTCCTTAAGGGAATCAAAATTGTAAGCTGACATTTTGCACTGATCATCATCCTAAACAGCTTCACACTCACTCTGGTACTTGAAGTGGAACTTGAACTTCTGATCATCTTGCCTTCACTTCCCTATCACTAGGTTTACAGGCACATACCCTGTGTGGTGGAAATCAAACCTAGGACTTCCTGTATTCTAGGAAGACACTCCTCCAATTTAACTACATCCCGGATCCCAGGAAAAAGCAGCAAAGAAAAGATCTCAGTTATTTGATGGAAATAAGTGGGTTGAAAATTAAAATCAACCGTTTACAACATATGGGCACACTTACTTGCTATTCTTTATACTTTGAGAGTACAGAACAAGATATAGGCAGTACTAGCAGAATTTATCAGAGTCTAGTGGTTTTTGCTTATTGCCTTGAGCGTACAAATCCAGGTACCTAAGGAGATAAAGAAACATGCTGCGATGTTATACTAACAATGCAGAATGAAGAAGCAAAAATGCACACTTTATTCTCTAGACTAGAGGGTGAGTTAAATGCTTCTGAAGAGAGGCGGACATGATCCAAACTATATGTTGCAGGGAACTTTTGAAGTTTTTCCATAGAATGCACTGAGTAGAGGGTAGTCTGCCAATCAGTAAGGAATTGCTGTGATGACTCAGGCAGGAGGTACTGAGTGTTTCCATGAAAATATTTATCAGGATTAATGGGGAGGCAGCACTGAGTGGAAGAATTGACTAAATGTGAACATAGACGTGAGGAGGTGAACTTGGCCAATGAAAGGCCTGTTAAGGTTTGATCTGCTGCTATGTATTGCAATGCTAAATTCTATAGGAAGGTCTAGGCCTATGAGTAACTTCTCCTGTTTATAAGCTTTTGTTGTGCAAACCTTGTTTCTTGATTTAAAACTATTGGTTCAATAAAACAATAAATTAGGCTACAGACAATTACTGTAGGGATTAGTGGTAGGTAGGTTCGGAGTGAACTAGCTGGGAGACCAGGAAAAGGAGAAAGAAGGATAGGAGAGGAAAAAGTTGTCATGGGGGAAGATGGATCATGAATAAGTTGCCAGGAGAAACACAAGTGTCTGGGGTACACTGCTGGGGAGATAGCCAGGCCAGGAGTTAGATTAGGTACTTCCCCTACCCCAATCCCTGCCCAGTAATTGTCAAAGCCAAATAAAATAACCAGAGTCTAAGTCTCATTTATTTGTAAGATAGTTGGGATGAGCAACACAGACTACAGACATTTTAGCTTTCATAGGAAGCCCCGTGATTCAAATAAGGGGACATTAAGAAAAGGAGGTAGGAAGATTAGTGAAATGGAAATGTCATATCACATTTAAGAACTTTTGATACTTTCTTACATGAATACAATATTTACATCATTTCTACCTCTTCACTCCCCCACCAACTCCTGTGTCTTCACATTCCATCTCAAATTTATGTCCTCTTCTTTAATTACCATTGTTACATATACACATTTATATATAAATATAGCATGTTGAGTCTGTTTAGTGCTGTTTGCCTCTACATGTGTTTGGGTCTGACACCTTGGTCATCAATGGAGAAGACTGATTCTCTTCTCAGCAGGTATTCTGAAGCAGCTGCATCTGAGGGTTTGGCAATCTGTTTTCTGGGTAACAGAAGTTCTGATGTGAATTTTAAAAAGGAAACTGTGGATATAGATGTCAACTTGACAATCATATGCCTTGAGGTGGCATTTGAAGACTTAAGTGTCACTGAAAATACAAGAGTGATTCTCAGGTAGGAAAATAATGAGTTAAGGGTGGAAGAAAACTCTTTGAAGGATGCTTATTGGCTGAGAATGTGAGAAAAGGAGCTCACATTTCACTTTAGCAGTAAATACTTCCTCTGCGTTTCCTACTTTCACCAATGAGATAACCGGAAGCGGGATTGACCCTTCGAAAAGGCTGGAATGCTGAGCTGTGTCTGCCAGAGGCTCATGTGTTAGGAGCTGGAGAGATAGCTCAGTGTTGAGAGCACTGGCTGTTCTTCCAGCTGACCCAAATTCGATTCTTAGAATCCACCTGGTGACTCTAGCTCCAGGGGATCCAATGGCTTCTTTTTGCCTCTATGGGGATCAGACGTATGTGGTACAAAGATGTAAGTGCAGGCAAAACATCCATACAATAATAATAATAATAATAATAATAATAATAATAAAGCATATTTCTAAGGAAGGTCAATGCAACAGTATGGAGAAGTGGGGCTTAGTGGGAGATGCCCTTGGAGACTGATTGATGGATTATCTGTCACAAATTTGATTGCCTTCCTCTTTTTTGAGACTGCTTCCTTTCTGCTTTTTTCATGAGTGGAAGCAGACTGAGGTCCACTACTACTACTCTTACTACTACTACTTCATTTCCTTCTCCTCCTCCTCCTGCTTCTCCTCCTCTTCTTCCTCCTTCTTTTCCTCCTCCTCCTCCTCCTCCTCCTCCTCCTCCTCCTCATCTGTCCATGCTAAAATAGCAACAGAGAACTAGGGCTAAGACAGTGGGCATACAAAACTAAAACACAATTCAAATGTCTTTTCAGCCCAGTGCACCGTGCTGCGTTTCTATGCCAACAGTCCTTAAAAGAAAGTTTTCAAGTAGAATTTTCTGTAGTCCTCAGGGACACGGGAAGCTTATGGAGCCATCCCTAAAAGGAGAAGATGGGGGAAAGAAGCTATGGAGGAAGGGATCTATGGTGATTTGACTGGATGACCTTTGCTAAAATTGGCCTAATCTATTACTTCATCAGTAGAGTTTCTCAACCTAAGCTGGTGCAGAGACTACCCGCTTAGAAAACCTGTATCGTTAGCTGTCTCTAAAGGTCACTCACCTCCGAAGGATTGGTGTTATTCTACCAAAGTTCCTTTCATCTTCCATAATGAATGGTATTTCCTAATCCCCAAAGGTGGAGATATTTCAATACCATTTTTCTCTTATGTTATGCCATTCTAAAACAGTGTCTTAGAAATGGCTTCACGTCCAAGAGGGGCAGACTGTCATATGGTTCTAAGAGGACACAGCATGCTGTGAGCTCAGTGGATCAGAGGCTATCTGTTTTACGACCATTTGTCTTCCCTTGCATGATATGCCTTTCTCATTACAGATTTTCACTGAGTATCATATCATTGGTACAGCAAAATGTCCCCCTTTTCCTCTTTTACAAATGTCTTAGCTGGTTCAAGGACTTTGCATTTCTTTGTACTGTTATTCATTTTGTAGTTTTTAATGCTAGACCATTGACATGCATCACATTATATTTCTCTGTTTCTTAGAAGTTTCTTACAAGTGTTTTGTATGTGTATAGACACCAAATTTTAATGAAATGTATTCACCTGTTTTATACAAACACATATCAAACTTATCTTCACGAGATTTTCCCTGTCTCTTCTCATTGCTCCACCCATCCCTGATAGAGATGACCGCTAACCTGGCTAGGTGCTGTGTATCAGACCTGTATATAGTACACAGACTAAATGCAGACAAAGCATTCATGAATTTCAGCATTCCTCAGAATGCTGAAAGAAAAGTACTCTTCAAATTTTCCTTCTGAATGTAGACAGAAGGATCAGTGGATTAGTCAAGGCTAGATATCTAGAAAGTAATAAAAATGGCTTATCTCCATGTTTTGAGGTTATAATACAGTAACATCATTCATCTCTTCCCTTTCTTCACTTTTTAAATTATTTTTTTGAGAATTTCACACATGAGACATAAGGACTGTATTTACATCATTTTCAACTTTATGAACCCTTCTTTAATTTTTTGTTATAACACACACACACACACACACACACACACACACACCCCTCATGGAAAGAGAGAGACAGAAATGCAATCTACTGAATCCATTTGGTGTTGCTCATATGAATTTGTGTCTGGGGAAGTGTGAGATTTGTTTTGCCACTTTTTCATTTGTATGTTTGTATGCTTGGTGTTCCTTTCATTGCCACTAACATTTCTCTCATGACCTGAAGATGGAAAAATAAGGTCACTAAATTGTCAATACAATTTTTCATTATCTTTTCTATTTCAGTTCCATTATCTAAATAATTTTATTATTGACTGTTGTTAGCTGCACTTCTCCATCAGAGAAGCTCTTGAACGTGTTATCTTGTGGAATGTGTTCACACTTGTTTTATGGGCTTGTACGCAATCCACTCTAAAAATAATCCATATGTCCTTGAGCAGGACAAGCATTTTCCAGCGATTGCATGGTGATTGCTATATATAGCCATTAGATGAAGAGGGCGGGATGTATCCCAGTCTGTGTTTTCATTGATCTATGTTCTTACTCTCAGTAACAATCCAGAGAGATGTTTCACAGTGTGTCATTATGTTGATGGATTTTGCAGGTTTTCATGTCCTTTTCACAGCTTTTGATACTTACATTTAAAGGTTGCTGTGCTGTAGATGTCCCGTTCCAATATCATACAGCCATGTGCTGTATACTAGTCGCTCTCTTTGCTTTAAATGTTATTAGTCTATGAATGAAATAGCTACAACGTCTCATTTGTAGTTCTTCATTACCTCAAGCATCTCCTTCATCTATATTGGTTCATCATGTTGCTTTTATCTTTTAGGTGTATTGTTTGTAAACAATGTTAAACTGGATTTGAAAAAAAAACCTTCATTTGATAATTTTTAGTTTTTCATATATGTTTGTAAGCATATTTATACAGTTTTATAAGTAGGTACAAGTGTATCGATACAGTTGATAACTTTATTATTATTATTGGATAATTCATAATTTTTTTCTGCTATCATATTTTGTAATTGGTTTGTTTTTTCTACTCTTTATTTCCTTACAGTTTATTTCTCTCTACAGAAATATATTTTGCTGCACTCATATGGTCTGTAACTTATATACCTTTCCAAAATCAGAGCTGTACCTGACACTCCAATAGTCTCTGTTTCCTGTCTTCCAGTGTATGTATTAACATCTAGCACCTCAGTTCTGCCCTGTTTCCTTGACAGCCGGAGTTACTCTTATTGTTCTCACTAAATTGTATTTATTCTATCTTTTCTTTTAGAAAAGGAATTTTTTAAGTCACTGGTTTATCTTAAAGCACTAACTTGAAAGCTCCCCTTGCGGCCAGTGTCTCGTGAGTCTTTTGCTCTGCTTTTCCTTCTCTGTAAACATCATGGCTGGTCCCATCCCTCAGTGAGCTTTCTGGACACACAGTTCTAAACTGAATGCTCACCTTCCCAGTAATTATCTCATCATCTCCTGCCTTCTAGATCTTTTATGAAGTCTGCTTTTATTCTATCCTTTTGTGTTATCTGTCTGCCTTAAAATATCCTGTCTTATGTAATATACTCTTCAGTTCACCATATCTACGAATAAAATTTCTTTTACCCTTTTTCACTATGTTATGTTTCATCAGTTGAGAAAATATACTTCTGACCAAACCTATACAGTTTACACCATAATCATCATCATCACCACCACCACCGTCACTACCACAATCATATTTATTCCATCTGTTCTCTCCTCTTGAAATTCTAATTAGTTGTAGGTTATATTTAATTTCCCCTGAATTATAATGTCACTTTTATTACTTTTAACCTACTTTGTAATATCCATTTTATATAACTAATTCATATATATATATATATATTTCAGTCTATTAACTTTATTCAGTTTTGATAATTTCCATTTGACCTATTAATTTAAAAATTGCAACAAATATATTTTCAGATTTAGGAAACTGAGGGTTCCTTACATGTTGGTTTTGAAAGTCTACTGTTGTCAATTATTTTTGTATTTGTCTTTTTTTTTCTAATAGTGCAGTCATTCCATTTTTCTCCCTACAGTTTCCATGTGTACCATCTTTGTAGGGTGAAGAAGTTTGTTGTTTCTTCACTCTGTTGAATTCCATTTTTAATGTCGTGCTTTCTGCTATCCCCTTTTATCTCTGTCGTCTAGCTGGTTCATTTTATTCTGTGATAGTCTTATGGAGACTCGCAGGCTTGCTTCCTCCTTCTGCAAGTTGTGACGGAATGTCTTGAAAATTTGGCTTAGAGGAGAATTTCCACATTTTACCTCCCAGCTCCTAGATGTCCCAAGATTCATTATAACCAAAGTAATTTCCTCACATGTTTTCACCTCAGGGAAGGAATAACCTATGCTCTGCCAGGTGCCTGCTTGTTCTAGTCACTTTTATCCCAGATGTTGCAAGAGAATTTCACCTAAAAAAACAAACCACGCCAAACCAAACCAAACCAAACCAAACCAAACCAAACCAAACCAAACCAAACCAAACCAAACCAAACAATCAAACAAACATAAACCTCTGAGCAACTACCTTGGATCCTTCATTTTCCAAATTAGGCTTCTTGCCCCCAGAGTTCTGGTTCTGACTACCCAGGAATTTCCTGACCCTATCTGGGCCCCATTTCCATTACCTTTCTTGTTCTGGGCAGGGGAGAATTTGCTGAACACATCCCGGGTAAACATCAACATAGTATCATCTTTAAGAATTTTTTTTTAACCAAGATGTAATAACTAAAACAGGAGGATGGATACATCAAAGTTCCTAGTCATTCTCAAACACTAAAAGCAGATCCCTTGCTGTGCATTGCAGCGGTTAAAAAGTCTCCATTGTGTGAGTCTCTGTCCTGTACCACAGAAAACATCAACTAGAGGTTCCTTTAAAAAAAAAAAAACTACTGAGCAATAGGTCACTGATCCAGCCCATCAGACCCAAGCTTATCTCCAGATAGGGGTTAAAAGTACTAGGAAAGATAGATCCTGTGATTGCATTCTGGAATGAAGCTGACAGATGCCTCCCTGTTTCAGAGCTGATAGCACAAGGTCTAGAGTGAGGATCTCTGTGGATCAGCCCATCACACGGTGTTGGGAAGCGTGATGGGTGTCTGCATTGTGTGAGTTCTGTAATAGGTTTTGTACATAGTTAATAATTAGCTCTGTTTGATTCTCTAGTCATGAAAATAAAATCCTTAAGTAACCCAAAATTGTTCCATAAATGTTGTTTTTTATGTCACATTTATGCTTTTTATAACCAAGGACTTTCAAGGTACAGTAAAACCAATTTATGAGCCTCAGATCCATCAAGGAGAAAGTAACCAATGGGTAAATTATTGTTTCCCATGTCAAAGGAATCTGAATATCATTAAGATGAAAGGAGAAACATGCCTAACAAGGCCTTTGCAATTGAGAGGATAATAAAAATATTTAATTTTTCTACTATTTTTAACTTACACAAATAATAGAAGCTACATATGATCAGGGTGCTCTGTACAATATGTAATGCTTAAATGAGGCTGAACCTGCATGTCTCCACAAACATTTATTATTTCTTCATGATGAAAAAAAATTCAAAATTCTTTTCATTGACTTTTGTCTCTCTGATCCAAGTCTCATGCCTGTGTGAATGTTCCCCAGATAGCCTTACTTTCAGCTCTACCTTAGAACTCCCTGAGTAACACTTGTGCAGCATGCCTTCTCCCCGACTCCAGGTGCCACCGTTCTGTTCCCAGCCTCTCCATGATCAACAGTTTTAGATTCTACTCATGAGATCCTGGACTTCCCTTCTGAGCTCGGCTTTGCTCTAGTTACCATGTAGAAACCCCATTCCATTCTAGTTGTTGCAAATGCTAGGATAGCATTCTTTGTGATGGCTAACTATGATCCTTCTGTATACATAATAGATCACTAATATGTTTGTCAGCTGACAGACAAGTTGTTTAAACTGTTGTGAAGAGTGGTGTAATGGTCATGGAAATCGAAACATCTCTCTGACTCCACCCTTTGGGTTCTACACCCAGTCATGGAACTCCTATGTCATATTGTACTTCTATTTTGTGTGAGAAGCCTCTGTGTATATGTGGTTGCTCCTCATTGTGTGTGTGTGGCTCTACTGATTTAACTCTCCACCAATTGGGTCCAAAGGGTCTTTGTGTTTACTTTCTTTTAGCACTTGCTGTCTTTAGTCATCTTGATAAAGCCCTTCTCCCTGCGATGAGGTGAGACCTCAGTGTTTGATTTGTTTCCCTGCTAGTTAATGCTGCTAAGCATTGGTCTGTTTAGTCTGATGTTGTCTGTTTTCACACAGAAGAGACTGAGAACCAACAGCTACTCAGTGTGAAAGGTTGGCTGTTTCAGCAGTCCCAACATGTCTTCAAAAGTCCAAAGGGTTCCTATACAGCCACTGGTCTACATATAGTCCCTGTTGGAAGGTTGACAAAGCTGAGTTCTGATATCTGTGAAGGATGCAGCAGCATCTGCTACTGTAGTGGCAGCCTTAGAGCAGATGAACTTCCTAGCAAGAAGTAAAGCCAAGCAGACAAAAAAGCAAACGTTTTCCCTTTGCATCTTTCTATCTGGGATGCTACAAGATGGTGCCAGCCACATTTACAATGCATTTTCCCATTTCATAACCTAATAAAACAAGGTCCCCCTATAGTTGTGACCATAGCTTGTCTCTTAGTTAATTCCAGGTTCAATTAAATTGGCAAAGTTAACCTACACATCCATACTTTTTAAGTTGTTTCTAAATAATGTTTAGTTGTTCTCATACTCTAGAAATCAATGTCCTGACATATACATCATTTGTAAAATAAATTCTAACTTTGTAGGTGATGCAATTATTCTGCTGTTTGCTTTTCTATCTAGAGATATTTTTATTTGCTACAATGCCATCTGTTCATGTTTGCCTCTGTTTCCTGGGTTTGGGGTACATTCAAACCTTTCTTTCCCACTCTACTGTCACAAAGCATACCTCTTATATTTTTTTCTGTGAGTTCCAAGCTTCTCATTTATACCTTTAACTTACTTGAATTTTTTTTAAAAAAATGATGACATAACGCATCTAGTTTCAAACTTCCATGTGTCATTCAATTTTTACTTCAACGTTTATCAAAGGGACTGTCCTTTTCCTAACATGGGTTTTTGACCTCTTTGCAAAAGACTCAATAACTGAATTATTCCCTAAACCTCCAGCATGATGCTGTGGCTCATGTGTTTGTTTTGAGGCCAATGCTGGGTTGCTGCATTGTTACCTTCTGTTTTGCTGCTGGTTTCTAGTTTCTTTGTTAAAAATATCTTTGCCTGTCAATTAACCTGGGACCATGGAGGCTCACAGAGCCTGGGTCACCAACCTGGGAGCATGCAGGAGCTAGATGTAGACCCTCCTATACATTTATAGCAAATGTACAGCTTGGTCTTCATGTGGAGCTGGGGCTTTCTAGATTTCTGTTCCCTGCCATTGGATTCCCTTCTCCACTACTTGGATTGCCTGGTTGGGCCTCAGTGGGAGAGGATGTGCCAGGTTCTGCTGGGATGAGGTGCCACAGGATGGGAAGGTACCCAAGGTGGGGGGCTCCCTTCTCAAAGGAGAAAGGGAAGGACACTGAAAGGAAGGATCAGTAAGAGTGTGACTGGAAGGAGATGGGGGTGGGGGTGGGGGCACTGTGATCAGAATGTAAAGTGAATAAAAAAGACAAAGAAAAAAATAAATTGGAAAAAGAAAAAAAAGTAAAGAAAAAGAAAAAAGAAAAATAGACCTGGGTTGAAAGTAGAATAAATTACTGCATCTTCCTGGAAAAAAACAAACAAACAAACAAACAAACAAAAAGAAACCAAACCAAACCAAAACCAAAAACCAAAAACTTTGTCTATTTAGGGGTTTTGTATTTCTCTATACAGTTCAGCTTACATAATTTTCTCCAGCTCTGTAAAGAAACATCGTTAGTATTTGAAAGTTTCCCCTGAATCTTTAAGTCATATTGAGTAGTACGGATAGTTAGAAATATTGATTCTTTTCCTCCATGCGCATGAAGTATCATTCTGCTTTTTTATTGAACAAGATACTAGAGATGGAAATAAAGATGATGGAGCAGCACGGTACCTTTAGAGGAGAGAAATGGAACGACAGACACAGCAGAGCAGAGCAAACAGATTTGCGAGCACAGCCATGGTGGAAAAGGGAGCAAGTCTAGCCAAGCAGAGCTATTCCTTGGACCTGCCTTGACCTCCTGCTCTGATGCAGCAAGGAGCGCCCCGCCTCCTTCCCAGCTGCTTGGCCTGAGGACAAGGTGGTGTACAGCAGTCTGGAACTCAGTGACTCTGAGCAACCAGGTAACCGAGCTGGAAAAAAAGATAGAGAGGAACAGCAAGGAGCTGCTCGTTCTGTTCATCAAAACTATCTGTGCAAACTTGATGGTCGGACCTCGGATACCCGTAGGAAAGACGAGCTTACTCAAGTCCCGTCCCCAGACACACTGCTCACCCTCATAATCATCCTGATTCCAAGCAGAAACAAGATATAAGAGATGAAGAATGGTTCATTTTCAGGGTTGGAACTCTGGTTGATTTCTGTGATCCGTGTTGCCAGCAGCTGTTATGGGACAGGAAGGCATATATTTTTTTTCAGTACTATCGATGACTGCAGATTCGTAATTGAGAATCAGAGACATTGAAGGATGCTGGGCTGTGCACCACCCTCCCATAAAACCCTCCAAAAAACGAGAGAGAGAGAGAGAGAGAGAGAGAGAGAGAGAGAGAGAGAGAGA
>NW_021604578.1:8534248-8645077 GCF_004785775.1 Grammomys surdaster | reverse complement strand
AGAGAGAGAGAGAGAGAGAGAGAGAGAGAGAGAGAGAGAGAGAGAACGAGAGAACAGGAAGCTATTGAAAAAGACTCTTTAAAACTGTCATAAAGATGCTGAAGTGTAGCTCTTCATGGTTGATCGCTTCTGGTGGGGACGAGGCAGTGGGGGAGGAGGACTCGATCTTTAAGGGTCTGGCCCCTGGGAGATTGACCATGTACCAATGAGTATGTGAGTGACACAAATTGGACTTGGATTTTTTTTCCTCTATTTAGGGTTAGGGTGTGAGGGTGGACCTGGGAGGGGTGGGAAGCAAGCATGATTGCGATGCAGTGTATGAAATTCTCAAATAATTAATAAAATCATTATGTTGGAGGATTTTTTTTTAAAGTCAACTCTATAGAATTCCCATTTGAGATACTATGGTAATGATTGTAATGACAAAAATCAGTAAGGGCAGGGACTAGTTGAGACTAAGAAGGTGAGACTTAATTCTAAAGACCTGATATCAATTTCTACCTTAACTTATAATAGAAGAGCAAGAGGTGGGATCAAAATAGCCAGAAGCTGGAAAGAACCCAGATGTCTTCAACAGAGGAATGGATACAGAAAATACGGTGAATTTACACAATGGAGTATTACTCAGCTACTAAAAACAATGAATTTGAGAAATTTTTAGGTAAGTGGATGGAACTAGAAAATATCATCCTGAGTGAGGTAACTCAATCACAAAAGAACACACATGGTATTCACTCACTGATTATTGGATATTAGCCCAGAAGCTTGAAATACCCAAGATTCAACCAACAGGCCACATGAAGCTCATGAAGAAGGAAGACCAAGTGGGGGTGCTTCGGTGCTTCTTAGAAGGAGTAACAAAATCCTCAAGGGAGCAAATATGGAAACAAAGTGTGGGACAGAAACTGAAGGAGGGGCCGTCTGGAAACCATTCCACCTGGGTATCCATCCCATGTGCAGTCACCAAAGGTAGGTGCTGATGTGGATGTCAGGAAGTGCATGCTGACAGGAGCCTGATATAGCTGTGTCCTTAGAGGTCTGCCAGAGTTTCACATATTCAGAGGCAGATGCTCACAGCTAATCATTGAACTGATCATGGGGTTCCCAATGGAAGAGTTAGAAGACTGAAGGAGCTGAAAGTGTTTGTGGCCCCATGAGGAGAACAACAATACCAACCAATCAGAGCTCCCAAGGTCTAAACCCACCAGCCTGGGAGCACTTAGGGAGGGCCCCATGGCTCCAGCTGTATATGTAGAGGGGGATGGCCCTGTCGGGCATAGATGGGAGAGAAGATCCTTGGTCCCATGAAGGATGGACGCCGTGTGTGGGAGAATTTGAGGGTGGGGAGGTGGGAGTGGAGGGGTAGGTAGGAGCACATCTGCAGAGAAGCAGGAGGAGGAGTGATAGGATAGGGGGTTCCTGAGTGTGTGTTGTGGTAATGGGGTAAGGGGATAATATCTGAAATGTAAATAAAATATTCAATAAAAAAATAAATTAAAAAAATAAATCTGGAAAAAAAGTGAGATAGAAAGGTTAGCTGAATCTTTGCCTCTTTCTCTTTGATGGATAAAATTTAAGAGTCTGATTAAATTATGAACCTTACTTTTCACCATCTCAAGGCTAAAAATAATTTCTACGAATTCCACTTATTCTAAAACTACTATAGCAGAATAATATTTATTTGTTATTTCTCAAGTGAAGCATCCTCATTAAAGTACAAGTATCATAAACTATTGGCTAAAAATATCAATAACTTTTTCAAACCATTGAAAACATTTTTCAAATATTTTCATGAAAAAGCATGAAACATGAAAAAAGAAAGACATATTTATACCAACTGTCTTTCTGCTTATTTTTATTTTAAATTGACAATTACTCCTTAGAATACTAACAGTGTGCTTTGTCATGCTCTCCCTTTTCGGTAATGATGGAAAAGTGGGCTCAACAGCCATGTGCCCAGTTAGAAAGGCTCTGGGTGTTTAAAGCCTTTGTGGTGGGGTCATCTCACAGAATTATTTGAGAAAGAGCTAAAAATTGCTCAGATACCAAAACTTTAAAAAGCCAAGGCACTGTCTAACCCAAGAAACATTTTATTAGTTATTCTATAACTTTGAAAGTTTTGCTAGAAAACTTGTAAAAATTATATCAAATGTCTATACTTAAATTTTCACTTACTTTTTCTGGGAGCATAGTCATAGGTAAAATATTTAAAAATTTTCAATTACCTTAGTTGTGAAATTGTAATAGTTTTTTTTATGAAAACTGAATTAAGTAAGAGAAAATTAAGTAAGAGAGAATTAAGTAAAAGAAACTGAATTTTAAAGTGTTAATTCTCTGGGTAGGATTGTATTTTAAGTCTATTTCTTTTAAGGGTATATTTAAAAATATTCATTACATTATGAATATGTTTTCAAAGCCCAATACATACATTTTAACATTTTTTCTAGTTTTGTATGCAGTGACCTTTTCTTAGTTTCTAGCATATATGTTTTAAGTCTATTGGTTTCAGTTTTATTACATGACTTTAATGGTGATATTAATCCAAGGGTGGCTCATCCCCAGTTGATTGCTTATTTTCCTATCTCTAAGTGTGCACATTCTGAATATTTCACTCGAATTATTTAAGGTTATTGCTTGCCATTCAGTGTTTTGTTGAACGCAAGTCATTGAAGGAAGGTACATCAGTCTTTTAGTCTACTGATATACTGATAAACTGCTTTTTAGATAGTTTGCCTTGTGACAGCAATGCCATTACAGTTCCTAAGTGACATGAGGCACAAAAACTAGACGTTGGAGAGAGTGGCTATAAATACCTCTGCTTGCTGCTTCTGGGTCTTTCCTTGGCTTTGATATAATACGTCAAAGTGGACTAGTTTCCCTCAAATGAAGAGAATAGCTTTCTGTATGCTTACATATTTCACACAATAATGAACTCTAAAAGAAAAAAAATTCAATTTCAATTGTAATGAAGGCTCAGTGACTGTCTGACATTCTGAGTTTTCATATTTGTTGTTGGTATTTCTGTATTTTGAAGGGTATCCCAAGCATGACAGAATATTGAGTTCTCCTCACTTAGTAGGTTTAATGCAATGACACTGAATGCTGAGTGTGATCATTTGTGTCCATTTTCAAGTTCAGGCTCCTCAGACTATATCTTGAAAAGCCTACATAGACACTTTATTGCTATCAAATAGCACTGTTATTCATAATATCAAAGTATGTGACATAATGACAAAGGTCCAGAGATCCTTTTCTGTGGATTGTTCCTGGTGGAACCTTATATCTAGTTTGTAAGTTTTTCTTATTAGTTTACTCGCTAACCATTTCTTACATGTATATAATATATTCTGATCACACTCCTCCCTGTGTCTTCCTTTCTCTCCTTCCCACACCACTTGTTTCTCTTCACCTTGTATGGCTTTGCCAAGTTTCTCACAAGGTGGAAATGCGTGTTGTGCTGACATCAGACTTCAGAAGCACAGCTGCTGCAGCTGCATTGTCCTAAATTCAATGAGACCCAAACTACATTTCCTTTCTGCTGAGATGGTAAGTGACAAGGAGGCTCAAAGTCACCTTTTGGTTTCCCAGACAGATCTGGTTTTTTCAAGGATGCCACATATGTGGTGTGTGAGTGTGTGTGTGTGTGTGTGTGTGTGTGTGTGTGTTTTAAGGGAAACAGGAATTCCTTTGGAAAGGTGACAATCCTTCTGTGTCAGCCTAAGAAGAGCTTTGAGGCTCAGCAGATGTTCTTAGCAGCAATCTGATGAGGTGCATTATAAATGCTGTTTGGTGCCACAGATCAGCTTGCTTTTCTTCATTATAAAATGCTGATTGGCTTAAGAAGAAAAAAAAATCATCCCCCAGACTCCACTTCCTTACATCCATCCCTTCAGTAGCCCCGCCCCTTCCTATAAAGACAGGAGAAGGAACTCTCTTATTCCTATTATGTTTGAAACTACTCAAGTGAGTTGCGTCCAACACCTAAATCTACTAAAATTTCCACGACCAGGTCAAACCTAACGAAAATTGAAAGTTTAAGAGTATATGTATATATATATGTGTGTGTGTGTGTGTGTGTGTGTGTGTGTGTGTGTGTGTGATGTGTGTGTGTGTATGATATGTATGTGTCTGTGTCACAAAATCCGTTCAAAAGCTTTACACTGCACAGTTCTGTGACTCTGATTTAACAGTCAGGCAAATGCCTTATGCAAAATCTGGACTTTGTCATTAACAATTTTTCTACTTTTGCATTATTTTTGAACCTTAAAATAATTTATGGTTTGTTTTTAATGGCCTCCTCTTTGGAACACATTTTTTTCTATGAGTTTTTGTTCCTGTTGTTGGTACTATTGTACCTTAAGGATGTTGAGACTTATGGTTATTATTCACATTGGCTTTTATAGCTTTATGTTAAAATAATTTCACTTCACCTTTTGGAAACATGTGTATTTTATTTCAGAAAAAGATTGTATCTGCTTATTCACAGCCTCAACAATACATGACAGGTTTTTACTGCATAGGGTAGGACCTTGCCTCGTGAAATTTTATATTATTACATTATACCATACTATATTATTTATATTATTATATTTATTATATTATTTCATTAAAATAAATTGGATTATACTTCTCATTGAATCATCTTATTTGAAAGTTTGAGCAGCCATCTAATGGATTAATCTAAGAAGCTGTAAGAAAATATCGTTTTTTTTTCGACCATGGGACCTCCTGACAATAGGATTTTATGGATTAGCTCAGGAAATTCACTACCTAGTGTTTCTTCATCAGAGTCACTGTTTCAAATTTGTCTTACTGAAATGTGAACAAACTTGTACCATAAATCCAAATCTAATTCAGCTCTGTTATCCATCCTAAGAGAGCCTGGTAAGGATCAGGACTCCTGAAGGAAAAAAAACAGTAGAGATGTATTGTGGTCAAGAAAAGGGAAGCAGCGTAGTTAGAAAGAAAAACAGTATTTCAACTCTCAAGTTACACATGTTTTGAAAGAGAGGCCTTAGACCTCAACAAATGTAGTCACATGCTTTTCTCCTATGTTGTATTGAGTGACATGGAAGTATACAAATGCTGTAGTTTCAATAATGGATACATTTCTCAGATTAGCATGTGTTGCTTTGCTGACAAGCCAGTCAATATCTGTAAATTTCCCACTGACTGTAAGGAGAAGCCCTGTCATACTCATGGGACCCAAGGACATGTCTTCGGTGGCTTGTAAACCCTAACCATGAGTACTCATAACCAAAGAAAACCTTCCCTTTTGTCCACTGGAATTATTTTTATAAAAATTCATAACAATAAATATTTATAATTTATATAATTATAAAATTTATAATAAATATTTTAATTTTTTAAATATAATTAAAACATTTCCTTCATTACCTAAATATAACATCATACTTTCAGCAGTGAATATTATTCTCCCAGGCTTAGATTTTACTGATATTAAGACATATTTTTCTGCCTTTGACAGAAATAAATCAAGAAATGATTCCTAACAACAGCCTCATATACTCATAGTTTGATACCAATTCCAATCGTCATCAAAGAGGTAACTGCCAGCAGCTGATGACAGCAGATGCTGGTATTCACAGCCAAACATTGAACAGAGAGAGCCCAAATTAGAACTCTACACTGAGTCTTCCCTTTGGAGCTTGGAGATACCCATGGAAGAGGAGAAATAAGAAATGTGGGAGCCAGAGGGGTCAAGGACACCAGGAGAACATGAACCACAGACTTCAACTAAGCAGGGCTCATAGGAGCTCACACAGCCTGCATGCATCTGTGATAGGTCCTCTGCATATATATTATGGCTGGTAGGTGTGTTTGTGGGAGTGAGGGTATCTCTAATAACTTTTTTGTCTGCTCTTGGGACCCCTTTAATCCTGCTGAGTTTTTGACTAGTCTTATTTTGTCTTGTTATGCGATGTTTGGTGAATATTCCTGGGAGGCTTGCTCTTTTCTGAAAGGAAACAGGAGAAGAGCATCTGAGGGAGAAGGGAAGAATGGAGGGTTGGGGAAAGGGAAACAAAAAGAATATAAAACATATGTCTTTGATCTGCCTAAAGTATTAAGCCAATTGTCCTTTGCAAATGTAAAAATATTAAATATATTTATAATATAGTAGTAATATAGACAGATAGACAGACAGACAGACAGACAAATAGATAAATATTGCTATACACAAACACCAAGGCATTCTTTTAAGCACACAGAGAAACCTAATCTGTTTACCAGTCATCATATCCAGTCATGTCAATGCATACCCAAACAGTAGTGGACCTTGTACAAGTAGAAACTGATACCTCTTTAATCTTTATATTGACGCAGCTTAATTAACTAATTAATTAATTAATTAAATGACTCATTAGGATTGTTCTGTTAGTTCTTTTTCATTTCTTTGGCCAGTTAGTTGATTTAAAAGCACAAATGTAGAACAGATCATGCAAAGTGTGTGAACTGTGGCTTTCAGAGTTACCTACATTTAAACTACCTTAGAAATCCCCTAATGCACTAATACAAGAGGTTTAAACTTTAAGGTTACATTATAAAAGCAAGACTGTGAAGCAAGTTGGTACTAAGACACAGATCAGAAACTTCATGTCTATACTGGGTGAGATAAACTAAATGACATATTGCTATTGTTTCTCCATGTCTGAACAATTTTCAGTAAGCAGGTACGACTGGGTTCCTGTGCCCAGAACATTAATTCTTGATCACAAGGCGACATTCTCCATCATCGCAGTTCTTACCGTATTCCATCCCTCCTCTGGCTGGAGCATTCTGAATCGTACACTTTGGGAAGATTGCTACCACTGATATCCTCATTTGGTTAATAGTCTCCGTGGACCTACAAACTCCTTGGAAGAAAAGTCTATGTGGCCTTTCTAAATTGCCTAGCATTACACTCAATAAAGTAAATTTTATCCCATAATCATTTTGTATAGGTAAATCAAGCTTCAAATAAGAAAGAAAAACTATTAGTAAAAAAAGAAAGGATTTCTCCCCTTTCTAAACACCCCTTTGTTTCTTGGTGTTTCTCTGTGCTACAGTTTCCCCCTCATTCATTGGCTTGTCCTGTGTAGTCCTGGTTTTAGAGATACACTGTATCAAGAGGTCCTAGAGGTCAGGAACTCTACAAAGGAACAGATGAAGGGCTGTGGCGAGATATCTGACATTGTTTCCAATAGATGTGCTTATTTAAGCACAATTAACAAAGTCCGTTGCCCTTCTCATCTACCCCTTCCATGCTCATGGAAAACTACTTAAAGGCCATGCCAGATTTATCTATATGCACTTTAGTCCCCATGGAAAAATCAGAGGTCATCATTGCAACTCTGTTCATGATACGGGCAGGCAGGGAGCAAAAGACGGAAGCTATTGTGAAACATCTGTATCCACATGGGTGGACAATTGCCAACCCCTGATCTGGGTTAGGCAGAGGCCAGGGTGAGCAGGAAACAGGTTGCAGCAGTGACGTAGGGGAAGCTTGCTAAGGCTGCCCAACTCCTTCACTTAACAGAGAACTGCAACGTTGATGCCCAGGACAACAGAGCCGGTATGATTACCCTGGCTTATACACAGTCTATGTGTTTGCATCTTTCAGACTGTAGCTGCCTTTAATTAATAGGATGATCATTTGCTCTAATAGGATAAAGCTAGTGGAAAGCTGGCTAATACAAAACTCAAGGGAATGTGAACAAGGGAGAACAAGAAAACTTTTATTGTTTTCTAGTTACCAGTGCACCTTTCCTTTATGAATTATGTCACAGAGAATGATTTCAGACATATCAAGGTGTCTCCTATTCAGTCTCCAATGGCTTGCAAATGTGGAAATTCTATAACCAGGCTAACCTCTGGATTTAATTTCCCCAAAGATAATTACAGAGAATAATTTTGAGAATTATATCTCAAGTGAAGCTATTGGTATTGCTTGCATTACTAGCCTTTGAATCATAAGTATTATCAGGGAACCAAGAGTTGAGAAGGGGAGAAAAGGACAAGGAGTGGGAGATGAAGAAGTGAAGGTCAACTAAGGCTGCTGGTTTTAAGCAAATAACTATCTTTTTTGTTATTTTGTTTATTTACATTTCAAATGTTATCCCCCCTCCTTGTTCCCCACCAAACCATCTTTATACTCACAGAATAATGTAGCTGCCAGCCCTCTTCAAAGCAACTTCTTTTTGCAGCAGATGGAGACCATTACAACCAGAACACCTAAGGCTCAGAGAGCATGGCAAAAGAGGGAGCAGAAAGATTGTGAGAGCCTGAGGACTAAGAGACAAGCTATGAAATGGGGTGTAGTAGATATGACACAGCACTTCACCCACAAAATCATAACACCGTGGTTGCCTAAGTATGACCTGACCAATGGCACAAGTCGACATACCAACACAGGCAACGTAAATATCACAGGGCCTCACCCCTAAATGAGCTACAGACAACTAAGAGAGGGATTATCAGTCTTCTCTGGGAATGATCTTGGATGGATTATCCAACCCTACTTGGTTGGCCTTAAGCAAATTCACAGTGAGCAACACTAAACGGATTCATAGGCTGTATTGTAAGTATATATGTATACATGTGAATATACATACACTCGCATATGTAACAATGATAAAGAAGTCATGAACTTGTGTGGTTGTGAAAGGCATGGGGCGAGTTGAAGTAGAGAGCATGGAGTTATGGGAGGATGTGAATACAGTATTCATGTCTTCATTTTCAGCAATAAAATAAAAAGAAGAAAGAAAGAAAATCCATGTTAAGACCAAGGTGGTACACAGAGATGACAGTGCTTGACATCACTTTCTATGCATCTGCAAATATGAAATACCTATCTTTCTATGTGAGACTACTGTGACTTCAATATTTCACTGAAGTCAAAAATATTTGTTGTCTGATTAAGCAAACAAGCAAATACCTATGTGGAAATGGAGCCCTCACAAAAAGAAAATCACATTTTGTATGTTCTGTGTCTGTGAATCTGCTCAACCCAATATTCGTTGCATGATTTAACCAAGTAACACATACCATCATTAAAAATTTTACATTGACATACACTGAGGGTTTATTTTACTACACAGTCACCTACTGTGACATGCCTTTTACCATGGTTGTTCTTCTATTCTGGTTTTGATAACTAAAACAATGAATAAGAGAAATGTAGCCATTAGCAACTTCACATTGACCTTGGTTCATCTGGATATCCACTGATTTATGCACAGCGTCCATTCTGCTACAAGGTTGACCATCAGTTCACTGTACGAGCAGAGGTGTTGCAAATTCCTGTGTGAGGGATCTTGGCCTTGTTGGAAAACACCTTCAGGTTTATGCTTTTGTATGTGTGCTATGGTGAAGGATTGGAGGGTTTTATTTAGTGACCACTTGGATTTTTGTTTTTCAGAAAATACATATACATAAGTGAGCAGAAAACTATGTGTTGTCATTTGGAATGATAAATTTGTTTACTTATTATAATAAAACGCAACAGATTATTGGTATCAATAACCCTGATACATAAAACAACTTGAGGAAAACCAATAAAATCAGTTCATTTGGGGCATGTGTTTTCTCCTTTGGATATTCAAATTTATACTTCTGTGGATATATCAGGGTGTTCTAATTATTCTAATTACCACATAACCATCAGTACATTAATTTGTTTTTAATAATTCTTTCTAATTTCACTTTGGGAAACCTGGGCTCTTTCTGAGCATGCCATAGAGCATCTAGAAGCACGTCCGACTTAATGAGGTAAGCTCCTGTATCCAGAGGTCTTCACGTGTGTAATTAGGATCTTTAGATGCAGCTTTCATCGCCTCTACATCTCTGTGACATCCTGATGTCATTTGTTCCTTCACGTCCTTTTGTTCTTTCTTTATGCTACGTGTGACTAATGCGATTCAAATATGCCTGTAGCCATGGAAACTATAAGAAGGCAGAAATGTGAGTGTAATTCATTTGCAGGCATCCCCAACACCCAGGCAGTTACTCAGTCACTGAAACATGCTTTATGAAATTATTAGACTCAAAGAACTGTGGTTGTTTCTGATATTCAACAGCTACTTGCTGCTTTTTAAAAGTGATAAAATTTGTGTTAGGAGTTATTACCTTTCCATACTGCCTTAAGGTTATATGGGGGAGTCCATCAACCTCAGACATGCAGTTAGACATGTGACAGGGCATGTGTAGTAAGCACACGCTTATTGAGCCACAATTTTCTGAGTGAATTTAATAGTACCCAATTGGTGCCAATAGCCATTTTGCGATCTTGCTTTTCCTTTCATAGTTGTCAAGGCAAAGATATTCTGTTCTTCCTCCATTTCAATTAAGGTTCCCTTCTTATTTGCCTACTAAGTGACTTTTATCCATCCTCTGTACTTAACACATTTGATTTTATTTCCTACATTTGTTTCTTTTAGTCTGTCCTCCTTTCTTTTGCTTTTATTTATAATTCATCGAAGCATGAGCTGGCAGAATTGTAGAGGAACACAGACGATACAATTCAATGCGAGCGTTTTACAGCTGTGGCAAGCCCAGCCCCCAGTAGAACAGCCAACTCATAATCTTCCCCTTTGATCAAAGGCACACTAAGCATACGTGTCCCAGAATAAACTCTGACATTTCTGCAAAAGTGCTCCTCCCACAGCGCTTCTGATAAAACGAATGTTGTAAGCATGCACTCAAATTCTTAGGTCAAAATTCCCCTCAGACCATCCCTGAGTCTTGTTTTCCTCTCCCAGCCCGACACCCAACTTATCAGCCGGGCTCAATTCATGTCTCATCTCAACACAAGAATACCATCTTTCTAAGACGTGATCCCTGACACCCACTCCACAACATACTCTGTTTTTACCATGAGTCATCTATGTAGAGCTACAGTGATTGGCAGAATCACTGTCAGCACACTATGACGTAAACCCCTTGAGGACAAGAGCTTTGCATACCTTGTTCTCCACTGTGCCCCTAGCTTTAGAACAATCCTGGAACACAGACTATGCCCAATAAACATATAACTGAAAGAATGAACAATCCATCCGTCTCTTAGCTGAGTCACTGCAGTGTGCTATCATGTGACTGTTGAGTAGCAAAGCTGAGAAGAGACCATGAGGATGCTTCATTTCCACAGCATCCTCCCTATAATTAGCTGCCTCTCTGCTTTGTCTTTTTCTACTCAAGCCTTAATCATCTTATTCATAGTGTAACCTTTTGTTTCCCAACCCAAGGAAGGACCCACATTTATGTAGTTAATTTTATGTAGTTTTCCTGTTTTCTTTCTTATTTTCTAAGTGTCATCTTAACTTTGCAAGAGCCTATGAATTAGTTCTTCCTAAAAAACCAGGAATATGCTGTTTTCCTTTAGAAGCAAACCATTCTCATATTGTAACCTTTCTTTGGTAATCCAACTTCCAGTCCATCAGTGAGTAGAGATAGCTTTGAATAAAAATGTTAGAATAATATAAACTCGAGATATTTACTAGGTAAGCTTGGACCATGTCCTCCCCTTTAAAGATATTTTGCAGTTGGCAGAATTTGAGCTCTTGTGATTGTATGTCTGAGATGTCCATTTTCCTAACACCTGTTGCCTAGGGACTACACTCAACTCCAAGAAGCCACTCCTCCACAAGCAGCTGTCCACATAGTTGTGGTGAAATGGAAGCCATGGGGACGATATCCTTTTTGATTTATTTCTCTAAAGCTAGACAGTAAAACTCACTGGAGAGCTAACATGACTTAGACTCATCGGTAAGTGTCATTTTGTGCAATGGACAGTGCTTAGCACACAAAGGAGCTCACAATTGGGCAACGTGCAGAGTATGTGTCAGTCGAGTGCCCAGCCACAAATGGGACAACTAAATCACAGCCCCTACACAAAGCTCTAGGACCATGAAGAACAAGGATGTGAAGAGATTGCAAGAGCCAGAGTTCAGGGAAGACCAGAGTGACACAATGTATTCTAGACATTAAAGGACAACTGTACGCAGGAGCTCAGAGCAGCTGTGACTGTATGCACAAAGCCTACCAATGATCCTGCTAGTTAACGTGCTACCATGGAATGAGAAAGAATTCATATGCCCAAACTCTTAAATGGGGAGATGGGAATCTATGGGTAGTTGATGGCTTCTAGGAACGAGTGGGTTAGTTTTCTTTAAAAGTATGACTCCTATTAGGCCAATTATTCTGCAGTGGGTAGCCTAATACCCAGGAACACATAAGCAGTATCAATTGGACTCAATGCATTTCTTTTATAAAAAAAAAAAAACATGAAGTTGAGTGAGTAGGTATGATGAGGCAGGTCTGCGAGAAGCAGGTCTGGGAGAATAGATACAATAAAAGTATGGTATATGAAATTCTCAAGGAATGAATACATTTTTTAGATGAGACATCAGCTGACTAGACCAGCTCACTTTAGCCACCTTTGCCTTTGCCACTCACAGGAGTGCTCATACTGCAAGCTTGGTTTGACACCAGAGACAACAGTGCATCTGCAGCTTCTATCCACATTTAAATTTCCCAGCAGTAGGGTGCTTAAGGTGGTCAGACAGTGGAGTCAATCGAATCATAGTCCCGGGTACTTGTTGTAGTACAATAGGTTTCCACACTAGTGTTGTTTCCCTTTCTTTTTTTTAAATTAATCATTCCATTCATTTACATCTCAAATGATATCTACTTCCTGGTTACCCACTCCACTAACCCTCCATCCCATGATATACCAGTTCCAGATTAACCTCCCCCACCCACTAACCTCCTATCCCACATCTGCCCTCCCCCTTCCCCTTTGCCTGTATGAGGGTGCTCCCCCCACCCACCCACACTTCTTTCAGCATTTACATTAAGTGTGAAGCAGAGAAGCAACTTGTCTGGACAACAGATTCCATAGCCTGATGAGTCGCAAAGATTCATGAACTGGGATTATTTTTAATTGTATGACCTTTGTGGGTCTGAAATAAGCATGAGAAATATCATAACATATTTGGCCAAGAAATTTATTTTCATGCCTGAGCACTGGCTGACATTCATTGACATTCGCCATATGGTAATTTACTGCCAGAATGTTTTCTGATCTGTGGGTGTCTGGAGGACATCTACATATTTTTAATGTCGTTCTTGCTCTGGAGCTGTCATTGTCAATAATGGCTTCATATTAGAATCACCTGCCGAAACAATTTTAGTAGCTAATATCTGTGTCACTGGATCACATCAGCAGAGAGAGGAACACAGCTCTGTCCCTCACGTCATGGAAATGACTTAAGAATAATCGCCATTCACATACTTGCATGGGATATTCTATAAACTATGAGGAACTTCAAATGACATTTTATTTAAATATTGTTAAATTTTTACGATCAGGATGACTAGAATTGTAGTACATGAAAGAAGATTGAAGATTCAGGAGTCAATTGATTTGTCTGAGGTCTCAGAATGTGAAACTTATATCAGATCCAGAACTTAAGATGGTCTCTTTTCTTACTGAGCCTGTGGCTAGATAATTCAATATAAATAAATGGTCTACCTGGAACTGTGACATTCTAACTCACTGAAGTAGCAACTCCATGTTTTGCTGAACTGAGAGTGCTGAGATCACTCTGGATAGAGAGAATAGGTAGAAAATGGAGGAAGAGCTTAGCTGTCTGGAGTTAACTTCCCAACAAGTTCTCCATTATCCCCGTGCTACACGTGCGAACAATGTCTAGGGAAATTCACCCCAGCTTGCCGGAGCAGCTCTTCTACCACGCATGATAGGGGCATCTTCTAATTTCTGCCCATTTTGATTAATTTCCATCATTGGATCTATTCATGAGTTTGGGATTTAAATATTAGGAGCCAAGACTCTATAACACAGAGGACTTTCATGTCTAATGCACCATTACTTGTCTTTCAGAAGATTTAACAGCCTCACAAGTACTAGATCCAAAGCTGAGACATAAGACTAGTGCTTGAAGTTTAGAAAGTACATTTTCCTGGACATCCTTTAGTATTCTACACACCTCAGGACCTGTGTCTAGGTTACAGGGTTTCTGAGGCCTCCCGATACCTAAATGTAATGAAACAGTAAGGAGAAATTGATAGAAACATGCTCACAGTGCACTGAGTTTTAAAAAGGATGCCTGGACTTCATTCTCAATGATCACTGCAATTAACCTCTTTCCCTTTAGCAAATGCATAGAGTATAATCACAGTTGTTCTGTACCTTGACGTAATGTGGCAAACAAGATGGACTGAAGGTGATCTAAGTTCCATTGAGTAAATAGTTGTTCTTCACTAAGTTCAGTTAAATAAAGACATTGTTGAACAGCAGACTTGAGGAAAGAACAATGCAAATTAAGAGCCATCTCTGGAATAACTGTGTGATTTCTATTTTAACCAAGGGAGTACAAAGTTCATTGGGGAGGTAGTGAGATGTTCTAGGTTTTAACTGTAATGATGTCAGTTATGCTTGTAAATAAGCATTTGGGAGGAACACACGTTCTATCAATCAGTCATCCATAGTCACATCAAAATTCCCTGAAAGCAGTAAGTATAAACTTCAAAAAAGTAAATACATATAAAAAGCGCTCTCAGAAGTAGAGAGGTGTTTATAGATATTGTTAGCTTATATCATTCTTGCCTTTGGACTCAGTGCGGGAGAGAAACAGGAAGTCTTCAGGGAGGATATAAGAACTGCAGACTCATTAACACGCCTCTGATTGTTGCATATTTTAAAATGAAAGTCAAATGTAAGTAGATAGTCTGCATTCTTGACCGAGTCCTACAGCCTGGGTGAGAGGCAGGGTGGATTCACTGGGGATTTTCTTGTTTTAATCTTCCTCCTTGGTACTTCATACCTCATCGTCAGTTCAGTTGCTATTTTAGGAACCCACATTGCCGACTCATGGTAGGTTTGCACTTACGTAGGCCTTCATCGATCACAGGGCCAATGAGGCAACACATGTGCTTCCTTCTGTCAGAGAGAAGGAAGCCCTGGAAATGCCCTTGGAAAGTGGCCTCCGTGGCCACTTGGATCATCTGAACATGCCACATTCCAGAAGAATGACCTGTAACTGAGTGCCATTTCTATTCACAAGTGGGAAAGTCCCTGTGGAGGAATTTGACACATCTGACATGAACTCTGGGTAAACTAGCTGTTACCTTAACTAAATCCTTTACAGATAGATCCTGCTCTCTAGAGCTTGTAATATCATTTTATGTTTGTTTATCTTCCCTGATGAAAATACCACATCAGAAGGGTTGTGTTCGTGTTCAGGTTTGCTTGGTTTTATTCTCAAGTGGAAGTAGTGCATCTTATATTAAGAGGAGACAACTTGAAACAACATAGTTTCCATATCTGTATATTGGAGTAGAGAAGCTGTAGGCCCAGACAGCCAACTACCTATATCAGAGTGGTAGCTGGTAGCCAGATTTTAGAGTTCCCTGCGTATGGTGAAGATATCATTTTCATATAGATCAGTTGTTCCTCTGCAATAAAAATAGTTTTATGCATGCATGTGTATGCATTTGATCATTATTCTTATGAATAATTTGAAAAAAACTATGTCTAAGTGCAAGGTAGTATTGAGTGAGCTCCCAGCAGGGCAGAATAAGGAAAGGGCCTCAGATTTCTCACAAAGCTGATCCTCAGTGTCCCCATGACAACGGTTTAGGTAGTCACAGGATGGTCCCCAGCTCTTACAAACCCAGGGCCTTCTGAACTGCCTCAGAATTCTCAAGCAGCATATCACCTCTTTCTGTAAATAGTTTCAGGGAAGGTCAAATCATGACCATATACTTAAAGAAACTTCATTTAAGGCTGCCACAGAGATTTTTTTTCATAATTCTGGGAAATTTCTGGGCTGGTCAAGAACATTGTTCAAGCCACAGGCTTTTATAGTTCTCATTTTACATCACTAAGAATTTCACATTAAGAGTACTGGAAAACCTTTATCTCACTGTTTTTCATGGAAAAGGACAATACTATTATCTCTAGCTAGTTATAGACATAGGTGTATACATTTCTATATATACATGGAAATTTGAATCCTTTTCATATATATCAGAGGGAATCAGGGAATAAGCCTCAATTTTAAGCTTCTTTTCAAGAATGCTGTACCTGAAGTAGCATGCATGACTGCATGTGTATACACATGTGAGTGCATGCTCCTGCAGATGCATGCAAACACACACACACACACACACACACACACACACACACACACACTCATTCGCACTCACACACACCCTTTTCTAAAAACAGAGTCCTAATCAACAAAGGAAACTTTGAAAATGGAAACAAGTCTCCCAAGTTCCCCATTACTAATTCTTTCTAACTTTGTTCCTTTAATATTTCATTAAAAATAGGAACAATTTTAGGTGTTGCAATAATAACAGAGTTTTATCACTGGAAACAGTAGGCCTCATAATTAGTCAGACTAAAGAATGGTAGCCACCCTGGTTTAGTAAACATTCAACCAGGATTTTTGACCAGTCTTTACCTGAAGACTCTGCACGACTGGATGTTGTCAAGGAAACTTGTCAGAATGCCACGATGAATGGCTTTGATAGTTTCTCAACGTAAACCCTGCTCCTGGATAGCAAAGCAGCATATACAGGAATAAACACATGAAACTCTAAAGTTCAAAGGTGAAGCCAAATACCTATGAAAGAAGCAGAGAGACAGCATACCACAACACTTAGAAGCTCAGGAAAGTGTTTTATTTTAAGAGTTTTAAATAAGAAGAAAATTAAATGTCTTATACATATGTATAAGGTATCTACATTAAATTTCTACTGGATGTGCCCCCATTCTTTGTTATTAGATATTATGAAGCATTTAACAGGCCCTGTAAGAAACACGAACTTCTTCTCTCTGGCTTAGGGTGGGAAATTCCATGATTTGTTTTTTGTCAGACATGTTTTTAAAAACTACCTGTAAAGCACGTGTTTTCCTTCTATTTAAAGAGATATCAGCAACATTTTTTTTCCTGTGAAAATCAGATTAAATAATGAAGAGTAAACAACAAGTAAAGGCATACCCTATGTTCACAACCGTAATGATTTATTTTGTATTTATGGTAGGTTGTTTAAAGGACTGTGGTATGTGTGAGAGCTTGCTTTTTTGGCTAGACTGCTTGCCAGAGCCTCCCCCTCTCAGTTTCCAACGGTCTCTGTGCCCCTTCTTTGCAGTAGGTTATGGAGCAGGCACTGCTCTGTCTGGTTTTCCATGTGTTACCTAGGTCTCCATGCCATTGAGCAAACCCTTTACTCTTTGAATTATCTTCTCTATGACCCTCAGTCATTTTAAAAGACATCTTAATTTTTTTTTAAATTTAAAAAGACATTAAAAAATTTTTTTATTATGCTTGCAATTTTCTAAAGTGTTTGGAGCTGTAAGATGTGTATTGAGTCTGTAGACACATTAAAGGGTAGGATTGAGAAAGCTGGAACCACTTTGAACATCATAGACAAGTAATGCATGGTGAGAGTATGTATGCACGCCCCCCACCCCCGACTTCTAATGTTCTTCTAGTTTCTATTGCATTAGAAACCATGTACTTGTAAACAAACAAAACACGCACATTCTATTTTCTATGTACTTCTTAGCACATAATATGCTTCTAACAATATTTTTATGTTTTTCTTCTCCCAAAATGTGTTTCAGCATCCCAGATAAGATGCTGTCAGTCCTTTGCAGCCATTTCAGATGTTACTTGGTTTTGTAATGTTTTCTCTGTTTTCTGAGACAATTTTCCATATATACAGGCAAGCCTGTAACTCACTATATAGCTAAGGTTCTCCTTGAACTCACCGTAATCAACCTGCCTCCATCTCCAAAATGCTGGGATTACAGATATTTGTCATTACCACACCTTCAGAAGCAAATCACTTTAATGAGATATCTCTTAACTGTGGCCTTCTCCATGTCCCTCCAAAGGCGTGACAAATTTCTCATCTAAGGTGGCCTCTTCAGTCTGTTGGATGACCTTTTTAGGCCGTCAACACTTACACCTTTGTGTATTATATTATATTAAAATATATTTTATAACTATAATGCTATAAACACAGATGTCTTTTCTCACTCATCTCATATATATATGATATATATATACATATAGATACACACATATACATATACGTAGGCTCCTCAGCTATATCTATTACCCATGTTAGTTTCTGGGTAATATTGCTAAAGGAAAAAGTGTCATTATGTTTGAAAAGCTGAGATAGTTATTTGCCTCAACATGGAAGTTTTTAGTAAGCAGACTTAAAGGGATTATCCTTTCTGTCTTCTCCAGGACCTGAGGTTGTGTATTCAGAAGTGAGCATGCCAGCACAGGCATAAGAGAAAAGAATGATGATAAACTACAGGAGTTACATCTTTTCCAGTCAAATACGTTCAAATTACTGTTTCAGTTTCCAACATTCTCTTGAGTAGGGCAGGAAGCTTGTAGGGGAGGAGCAGGGTGTGTGCTAGGAGTCAAATGGCTTAGGAGTTGTGTATGGTCTTTCTCTGAGACAAATACTGTGCTATGAGATTTCTACAATTCCCACTTACAGAAGGATGTCGATAGTAAAAGTTTAAAGCTCTATTTCATTCTATATGTTCATTATAAGTCCAAAACAACAGTTTCACATGGCCTTGCCTTATTATAGAGCAGACCTATGGCTTTATCCTTGGACTTGATGTAGAATGAATGTTTTTCCTTGATCTTAATTTTGTCCCAAGACTATTTCTCTCCTTGGTGTAATTATGAAAGCTCATTATATTCCTTATCATGTGGCTTTTACATACTATTCTATAAGAAGTGGACACATTCTATTCTTGATTCTAGAATTATTGCATTTTTCTGGCTAAACAACCAAAACTGTCTCCTTAAATTTTCTCCTTAAAGTTAATCAAACCAACCAGGAATTCTATAAAGTCATTAACTCATAAACACTCATCTTCATGTTGCAGGGAATTTACCCAAAGGGGTCAGCCGAGGAATAATTAGACTATGGACCTTGCATTCTTAAAGCTCAACCATCACAGGTCATTCACAGGTCATACAAAATGGTGGGCTCTCTCCAGAAAACTCATCTGCATGCCTTTAGCCTTTCCTAGGTGGCTTCTGACACCACTTAAATGCTCTAACAGACCTGAATCACAGACATGGTAGCCCTACCTTTGATGGAAGAATGGAAGTACTTGAACTGCTAACAAAAAGGTGCTTCAGAAAGTGCAGATCTGTGCTATCAAGAGAAAGGAGATGAGGGGAGTAGGATTCAGTAAGAAAAGAAACTAAGCACGCAGGTACTTTCTGGCTGGAGCCTTACTACAGACACATGTCCCTGGGAGCTCTGGGTCATGAGTAGCAGTCTATTGTAAAACAGTGGTACATTAGGAAGGATTGACCAGAAAAGCAATAGATAAAGGGACAAAAACATCTTAGAAAATGATGACTGTGTCTGATGTTTAAGATCATTTGGTCCAGAGAACACTTAAGAACAGATTTAATAAGTTTGTTCTCAGTTCCTCAAATATTATCAAAAATCTTCTCTTTATTAATGGGACAAAGGAGACACTAAAGGCTTAAATATCTTTCCAGTTCCAGGCTGGTGAGGGGTGTCATCCTGGTAAGTTAGCTCCATCCTAGCTTTTCTTGGCTTCCTAGAAGATACATCCCACACATCGTTATGGGGAACAAGGTCAGTCATTGTAGTTCATGGTAGCTACTGAAGCAAGAGACCAAAAACTTGGCATCATAAAATAACACACTTGTGTTCAGTTTTTATTCTGAAAAGTTAGAGGGCTGAAGTCAGCAGCACTGGTTAAAATGAAGAGGTTAGAAAGAGTGCATTTCTCCAAAACACTCTAGGAGTCAACCTCTTTTTCATCTCCCAGGCTCTGATAGTTGCTAGGATTCCGTGAATGTAGTCACATCCCTTCAAACTTGAAATCTTATTGATTCTTCCTAATGTCTCTGTGTCTGTAGCTCTCAGCTGTTTTCATATAGTCTCCTCTGTGTGTATGAAATATCCCCTTGATGTCCTGCATTAGACTTTTCTTCACTGTTATAAATCCTAGAAGACAGCATACAAAGAGTAGAGATTCTTTCAGGGTCAAGCATTCAGAAGTTTCAGCCTTTGATAAACTGGCTCCACTGCTAGGGGTCTGTGATGAGCAGCATGGCATTTAGAACATTTAGCAGAGCAAGGTTTCCTACCTTGTAGTGACAGAAAGAAGAAAGAAATGGACAGGAATGGGCTGTGAAGAGACAGTACTCTGAAAGTGACCTCTTTCCTCTAACCAGGCCCCACATCCTGAGTTCCTACCACCTTTCAATAAAGTCATCAAATTGCCATGAAGTCAAAATGCTCATGACAGCCACTTTCCCAAAGTTCCATCAGCTGGTGACCATGGGACTTCAGGGGACATCCAGATCTAACCACCTCTTATGTAAGATAAGAATGATCACATTTGTGTCCTATCTGAATAATTCAGTGAAGAAAATCTCCCATCCCAGCTTCCTTAATTGATGTACCGAGTTCATCATTTTTGTTTTAAATCATACATTTTTTTTATCATAAAAGCTGTCATTGTTGGTTTCAGGCATTAGAGTATGGCTATTTTTGGAAGAGAAATAATTTTGTTTGCAGCTAAGGACAGTGAAAGTCAGAGGTCTCTGAGGGTGTATGAGCGGAAGGAGAGGGATGCTGGTGGAAACAGCGAAATAGCGAGGGTAGTCAAGAACAGAGAACATAGGTTTGGAGGCATGGACTCAGGGGTGTTCATGAGATATTTGAGTAGACAAATTCTAAAGGCCAGGTCGAGAGTACAGGAGTCAATGGCATGTGTATGTGGCCTGTGAATGGGAAAGAATGGAGAGGCTGAGTCACAACCCTGGCAGAAGCCCTGGGACAGGTCCTCTCCTGTTTGTTGTGGTGTTTACCACATTGTTTGAGCTATGTATGCTGTGTCATGCTATAGTGTTGTGCTGTGTGTGCTGTGTGTGCTCTGCCTACTTGCATTTTCGCTCATCCAGGGGAATGAATCCTAGTCAGAGTCATACAGTGCAATCACCAACTTCCTACTTATGTTGCCTTGGTCGCCAACTCCTGTTACTCTCAGGACCAGCTCCCTCTGTCTTTCTCATTTGCTCCAGGGCAACAGTCTCCCTTGCCTCTCCAACCCTATACTTACCTTTGGACGATCCAACTCTCTCTGTGTTTTATTACCTACTTTGCCAGCCTAATTACATGCTTTAATCTTTCAAAACAGGTTAATGTTGCTTCGTTTTAACTGTAGAACTTCTGTCTCTTGCATTAAAGTATCATTCTGCTTCTCATTCCCCATTGTTCCTTCCAACCACGGAGATTGTTCTAGCACAGAAATTCCTATGTTCTGAGGTGTGTTGTCCCTGACCAAAACTTTGGTATTTCTTCCTTCCAAAAGCTACTTCTGCTCTGTGCATTTTAGGCTCTACTCTTGACCCTCCAGGGACATGAAGAGAAAACTTCCTCTAGTCCACATCATCCCTTACCTTGCTATATTGCTCTTGTAACCCTCAACTGCATACTCATGGTTCCCTTAAAGATTTCCTTCCGACCTCCTGTTGTTCCTTGTCTCTCCTTTTCAGAGAATTCCCCACCCTACTCCTTTTCTGTGTGTTCATGCAAGCATGGATTCCAGTCATTGAAATGCTGCACTCAAATCACTGTCTATGCTGTTATCTCTCTTCATTCAGAACATCATGGTATGAGGTAAATGCACTCAGCAGCCTGGGCTTACAACAGTAGGGAACCAGCAAGGTGAACCAGAAGGTTTTCCCTCCTAACACATTCATATTCACCTCAACAAGATAAGTACAAAGTAACTACCGTGTACTGAAAGTTAACTCCTGACCAGAGCGGAGGACTAAGTTGTAAGAACCACAGAACAGATTTTAAAGAAGGAAGAAAAACCTATAAAAGCTTAAATGCAAAGGAGAATTTCAGTTATGTAGGATTTGATCATGGAAAGAAAGGGAGAAGGATATTCCAAGTGCCAAATTTTTGTGGGGAAAAGCTAGATAAAGCAAAGGATTTACAGGATACAGGTATTTGTTTTGCTGGGCAGCACTGGAGAGGCAGGAAGTTAAAAAAGGTTAAACAGAGAAGGCCTTCAAGTGAAGACTGAAGCGTCTATCTTACTGGATAAGGAACACTGATAACGCTGAAGTCGAGGGATGCTACTGATCAATAGAAAATTCAAGAAGCAGCCATGATGTGCCTGCCATGTTCAGACACTGCTTCTAATACAATTGGATATAATTGTGATACAGTATCTACGATGTGTGTGTGTGTGTGTGTGTGTGTGTGTGTGTGAAAGAGACACGGATACAGACGATTAACATGTCCAAGAAATCTATTCATGGTAGACTTGTGGTAACAAAGCGTAGGTGAAGTCTAAGGAAATGAGGAATCCAGAAGAAGCAAGGACCATTTCACAGGACTGCATTTAGGACAACCATGTGGCAAAAGGTGTGAGCGCTGAAGAGAGGCTGGAGAAGAGCAGCAGAGAGGTGACTCTGGACTCTCTTATTAACAAGTGATGCAAGTGATGATTTAAAGACCCAAGCTAGATGCACAGCTTTTGGAACGTGGTGGGAGACACTGAAGAGCCATGGCACATTTGCAGCTGCTTGCATTCGCTTTATGGGGAGGAAAGGTTGATGCAATCCAGAAACTTCTGGCTTTTCCTGTTTTTCTTTGATGACCTTGGCAAGGGTATTGCCAAGAAAAATGAGAAGACTAAAGGCTTGTGTTTGGTAAAAATTTGATTTGGATTTGAACATGAGTTTATAGGGTAGCTCAATACCTAGGAAGGGGATTAAAATGTCCTACCATGGTTTAAAAATATATTCAAGTTTAGAAACAAAGATTTTTGAGACATTGTTAGAAGAAATTGTTTAGTCAGTCCATAAAAGACAAAATGTTGAATGAACACTATGAGCAAGGGACAGACTACTGATACTTGTATAATGATTAATTTGGAAAAGAAGCCAAGAATTTTAGTAATAGATGACCAGGTAGGTAACAGCAGTACCCAGGGTGTTTGTTAGAAAAAAAAAATTGATGTTGAGGAGTGATGGAGATAAAAGTATTGAAGGCAAAGAAAACAAAGCATAGACCATTCGTTTAGGGACTCTGCTCCCAGTTACCTGCGCACTGACAGTTCTAGTAGTCTTTAATATGTAGTAAATTTTGAGGCATATCTCTGAGACAAGTAGGATAAATAAGATTACTTTCAGATTTCAGTGTATGTATGGGTTTGTGGTGTGTGTGTGTGTGTGTATGTGTGTGTACCCCTGTTCATGCATGTATAGAGGCAATAGATAAAAACTGGTTTTTTTCCTAGATTGCCCTCCAAATTACTGTGTTGAGACAGGTCTCTCACTGAACTTGGTGTTTAGTGACTGGTTAGGTTAGCTGGCTCCCTTGGACCTTTTTGTTTCTACCTCCCAGAACTGTTATTACAGGTCCACATCATAAGTCTAGGCGTGCATGCGTGTGTGTGTGTATGTGTGTGTGTGTGTGTGAGCGCGCGTGCGCGCTAACACTTGCTTGCATGTTTATGAATGCACATGTAGGTGCTTAAAAGCCCAGGGTGGACATTAGGGTCATCATCAATCACTCTACATCCTTGTTCATTCATTACAATAGCTCACTGATGAGGCTAGTCTCGCTAGCCTGCTCGCTCTGGGATCCTTTGTCTCAGCTTTCTGTGACTGGAATTATAGACAAACTTGTTTGTTCTCCACATTTACCTGCGCTTCTGAGGATTCAAACTCAGGTTCTCAAGCTTGCTTAGCAACTGCTGGTTCTTCTCCTCTGGACACTCCAAGATTTTCTTTTTAAAACACGGATCCTGGTGATTCAAGCTCAGAGTAGTGTACCAAGTATCACTATCAAGCCATCTCCCCTGCCCGCTATGGTCAAGAGTTTGGTGAGGAAGAGAAAACTGAGTAAAAAAAAAATGGTTGCTTTCTTGTGGAATAATAATAACTCTGGGTGTACTGGCGCATGCGTATCAGGGTACTTTGGGATTAAATGTTGGAGGCTAACACAGCAAAATATGAGCAATCCAAAGTATGTCAGGACTGCGTAGTGAGTGATATCTGTCTCAAAACCTTGAATTAAAAAAAATAAGAAAAGTAAAAATAAACAAGAATACTAAAACTGGACATTTAGAACACTACAAACATTTTTGAATAATATATATATATATATATATATATGCCAATAGACAGACCCAAGGCTCAGTCTTCAACCTTCAGAGAAGGTTGGCTTCAATGTGATGCCTAATTTATTTTTTAATTCTCTGTGGAATTTGCCATAGATATTGATCCTTAATATACTAAGTAATGATTTACTGAGTTTTTGAATGGTACCTTCAGAAAGCAGCAGACATCTTTTAGATATAAGTTGGTTTTATTTATAGGCTTATGAACCAGACCAATAGTTTCCCAGTATTATTTTCATGTACAGAAGACAATTCAGTTAATTTAGTTTGAACATTTTCTTCTGAAACACATTGGAGATCTGAATCCTGTTGACAGCTTGAAGATAAAGAGTCTCAGTCCCTGTCATTAGACAATGCCAGTGCATAATATGGAGATGATTACAATAGGAAAGAAATAAAGAGAAATATTCCAATTGTGTTAAAATACAAAAGTATCAAATATCTTTTTCAAATGCTTAAAAATTGTATGTACTTACAAATTATAATTTTGACTTGTCATTTAATAAACTTAACAAGTAAAAATGAATCTAAATGGAAACAAAATAGTTTCAATTGAATTTTTATCTTCAAAGACCTTTAATTCCAAAAGTGGTTGATTTTTCACACATACTAAACTGTACTTTACTAATTTTTATAAACACAAGAATGCCAAGTGACCTAATTATAGATCAAAAGAATTGAGTAATTTTATTTAGGGTTGAATGAGATTATAAATTTTACCACATTTCTTTTCTGTAAATGATTTCCTCCCTACATTCTCTTGAAGGAAGTGACTCCTATTATTAAAATCATTACAAAAAAAATCAGAAAACCAGGATCAAAATTTGAGTAGTGTTTGCTGCAGTCAGCTTAAAAAAAAACAAAAACAAAAGCAAAAAAATCCCCCGAACTCTCAAACAACAAAATAGACTTGGGGAGAGCTGTTTTCCCACAGTGGCAGCATACCTGGGAGATTGCCCATCCCTGTGAAGTGCATTGTGCCCCAGCCTCACAGTTGACCTATCTATAATGTGGAGAGTCATGGAAGAAGGGCCACAAAATACTGTCTTGGTTCAGTGAAGTAAATCTACTGTTCTCAACTTTCAGTTCATGAGGCCAGATGTCCAGCTTCCCTGTTTATTTGTTCTTGGCTTTATTTTCTGGCTTACCAGCTAGACAATGATCTCCTCCAGATAGTCACTCAACACCCCATAGGTTATTCACAAGTTAGTGTTTCGAAGATGTCTTTATTCTCCATATATTCAGACGAGAGACTATGACAGGGAAAGTTGGGTGCCTGGACCACTACCCAGACCCACTTCCAACCAGAAACAAAGTTCAGACTTTTTGTGTATTTCTTTGATTGCTAACATTGTCACTAGCTGAAATCTCAACGGACAACCTTTATTTTGTGATTGTCCTGACTGCCAGCGTGGTTATAAATAGAAGCATTGTGTGGGATTTCCAGGAAGCATCCTTAACAGTGAGGGATCCTTCCCCTCTTCCTTCTTCCTACTATCTGGAATGCTCATGAGATAGCTGAAGCTCCAGCAGTCATGTTGCTGTCCCAGACCAACTTGGCAGGGTCTCACAAGAGGAGGAATCTGGCTTCCTCCTGACCTTGAAGTTGCCAGAAGATCCTGCTTATCTGTCTGTTGTATGTTCTCATTAAGTCTCAAGTAATGCTGCAGGTCTTGTGTCTGCATTTAATGTCTCTATGCTTTGAAAAAATATCAACAGTTTATATATCTGTTTTTTACTTTATATTATTAGCTCTTAAATTAAAGGACTTTTTTTTCCTATTTAGCAACTTTACAAAGCTCCTAGTATGGAAGGGATACATTAAAATGTTTTAGTGAAGGCATTCATGAATAAACAAATTTATGACTATGTGTGACTCAGACATTTGCATGGTTCTTTGACTGTGAAACACACAGATGTCTACACATGTGCAAACTCTCCAACCTGAAATCGGAGCCCTGCTGATACTGCTGGATGTTTTATGGTAAGAAGCACTAACTTGGCATGTTTATTTTCCTCAAAGCAAGACAAGACTTATAGAAAACACTATTTAATTTCAGGGCTTCTCCTACTCATCATGTTCTCTTGACAAAATTTCCATCTCTGTTTTCCTAATGCAAAGGTAAGATGTCTGTTGTATCACCGGTGATCACTGCTGCTAGTTGCCAGTGGTTATATGGTGTATGTCAGAATTAGCAACAGAATATAGAAAAACTCCAAGCAGTAATGGCAAAGGAACAATAGTGACTTGTTTTCATCTCACATCAGAGGAAGCCCAAGGGATGTTATCACATGTTAAAATTTGTTGGAAATACCAAGAGTTTAAAGGTCAGTTGTTGAGTGTTAAGGGACTTTTTAGATACAGCTTTTGCCAAGGTATGTGCACGTGGATGAGACTGAAAATGGGAGATGTGGCATCCTGATGGTCAAGGGACACCCAGAATCGTGATGGCCAGAGGGTTTGGTTAAGTAGGAGAATCCTATGGCTTGCTTACTGAAGGAAGACCTTTGCTGCTGGGATCTTGGAGAATTGTTATGTTTCAGAAAAGCAGAGGGAAGGTGAGCTTAGGACAGACAGACAGCAGAAATCAGCATAAGGAGATGTGGCCTGTTCTGGGTAGGATGTTCTCAAAATAGCCAGAAAGCCCTAGTGAAGGCGTAAAGCTTGAGCGTTCTGTAAGATGACTAAAAGCTTTAGGGGTATTTAAAGGAGATGAACAGCACGAAGGGACAAGGTATGAAGTCAATCTGGCCAGAAAAGAACACTTCAAAATGGTTTTATCTGAATGTTCTGAACTCTTGACACTGAGTCACTTAAAGGAAGTGGCCAGTCCCCAAGGAGTGACTGACGACACAGGATATAGATGCTGTGGGTTTGGGGTGCATTTCCCAGTGTCTGGAAATCAGGCTCATATTTTGCCAAACCCAGCTGTCCTGCCTGGGGCAGTTCCAAAGTAGAGGTGGGTGATGAGCCAAAGTGATCTCTTTCATGTTGTACAGACTTGTGCACCTCATATCACCACCTCAAACCTGCAGCCACCATGACCATCATCGTCTCTGTGCGTGGAGATATAGTAGGAATGGCTGCAGTGGAGATACAGTAGGAACGGCTGCAGCAGCAACTGGAACATCACAGAAGAAGCAGAATTTGTTAGATTTAGTGATTGAGGTTTGGGTTTTTTTCTTGTTGCTGTCGTTGTTTTGGTTTTTGTTCTTTTGTTTGGTTTTTGCTTGTGGATGTAGCTCCTGCTATTTTTCCATGGAAGGAATATTCCATGACTGCCCCTCTATGTTCAAGGCCAGTGTTCTAAATACCAAACAGTAAATGAACATCCATTTGAGTGACAGTTCCTTCTCCATGCCTGTGCTGTGTTGAAAGCTGACCATACGGCTGCTGTGAGTTCCCAGTGTCCTGAGCCCAAGTTCAGATCCTGAGGGCTTGGACAGATGTACAAGGAGGAAAGCAACTGTTCATTCTCTGCTGAATGCTAGCCTCCAAGGAAGATGCTTGGGATGCGAGGGAGAGAGGGAGTGGGAGAAAGAACTCAGACTCTTAGCAGACAGTTGGTACTTCATTAGTGGCAGGTCTGGGCAGAGAAAAGAGGCAGTTCCTTGTTTCCCATTATTATACTGGTTTAAGAATCAACTGTGTGCAAAATAGGAAAGAAGTACCAGTGAAAAAGAGGTTGGCTCAGTGTACCAACAGCTCTTGTTGGTACACTTACTGACAATGATGGAATGAAAAATCTCTGCATTATAATTCTAGTCAAGAGCACTGGGCACGACATCTCGGTGCCTGACTCCTTGTGCACGTGTAGAGAGCAAGGTTACTCCGAAAAGAGATGTAATTTTCCGAACCAGGGTAACTCATTTATTTTGATAGCTGCGGGCACACAAAAGGGAACCGGCGTAGTTGTTGGTTGCAGGTGTTCTTTGGAGTGTGCAGATTGGCAGGGTCTGGACGGTGGAAAACGTATAGACTTCCTCTCCAAATAGAATCTGGGAAATCATCCAACACGTCCCACTTTCCTGAGAGGAAGCAAGATGTGGGGACAGGAAAGCTGTGTCAATAAGGCAGCACAGCAAAGGCTCTTGTGATTGTTTTTGTATCATAAATATTCTGCTGCCCAGCTTATGAGAGTTTGATTCCAAACAATTGTAATTTGCTGACATTCTTCAACAAAACTGTGAAGGAATCAGGCTTGTACTCCTTTCTCTTGAAGTTCTCTGTACAATAACACAGAGAGGAAACTTCATGACTTGGGCCACCCTTGTCAAACCACGAACGCTAATTAAGGTGTGGAAGACTGAATTTCCTCCCTGTAATCGGCCCAGAAAGATGACCACGTGAGCTTCTCAGGAGGAGTTTCCTGCTTGAGTGCATAGCTTCATTTCTAGGATACTTTTAAGCTTCATTTCAGAAGTTATCCATCTCACAGTTTAGGGGTTGTTTCCCCAAGTACCTCTGCGAGGCTTCTAAACCTCCTTGGATCCAGTGTTCTTCTGGTAGCACAGTTTCTCACGTATGACATTTATTCATTCTTTTCAAGATGACTCAGACTTATTTACACAACTTGCCAATTCAACTCAGTCAGCCCCTCCTCTTCTTCCTCTGGCTGCAATGGCCCCAGACATCCTTTAGGTCTTCTTTCCTCAGCAGCTGCTGCTGCTTCTTAGAAGACAGCAAAGCAGAGCCAGGAGATGAGTCGTGCCACTCAAGTCCCTGCTACTGGGTTCTGTACCCTAATCTGGAAGACAGTTTAGGGTTAGACACAGCTCTGAGGACCATAATCCTTATGCCTGAGCTATCTTGACAAAACTATTAAATTAAACTATTAAATTAAAACTAGGTCTATGGCAAGTTTGTTTCAATTTAAGGGCAACAAATGTATCATTTGTCACCCGAAGGGAAGCTTTGAGTCTTAATGCAGCTATTGAATAGGAATGGAGACATGGAGAGACCTGTCACTGTGTGAGATAAAATTATTTTCTTGTTTTGAGATACGGGTCTTGCTATGTTGCTCAGGCTGGGATTGGTCACCGAGGCACAAGCCATCCGTCTCTGTCTACCTCCCAAGCATCAAGGACTATAAGCATGTATCACTGTGCTTGGCTAGGTAAAGTGTTGAAGGAACTCATGCAGTAGAGACAGGAGAAGACAGTTGGCATCATGTTCTGTATCAGGTTCTTCCTTTGAGTAGAATAACCTCTTGGGTGGCTTGACACTCAGGTCTCCCCAGGCACGCAGTTCCTTATCTTTACTGCTCACTCTAGGTCCAGATATAGTTCAAAATGAAGGAAGGGGACAAGGAATATAACGAGGACCCAGAACAGCAATTGTTGTACTAGAGCTTGTGCTCCAACCCACAAAAGTTTACATGATACACAGTCTTACATTCTAGGCATAACCCTGGTATACTAAGTCTTTGTCATGTAAGGATTTTGCTATTGTTGTTTCTGGAAATCAAACCTAGGGCTTTGTATGGGTTAAATAAGTACATTACAGCTGAGCAATATCCTGCCCATATGTCATCTGTTATTCATCTACTGCTCAACTTTTTTTGTTTGTCAATAATATATGTAACTATCCTCATTTTTATGAGACTTTGGCCACACAAGACGTTCTGATCTCCAGAAAAGTCTCCCTTTGAAACTCATGGTTCCCAAAGGTAAACAAACACAGAAACAAATCCACTGCCATTGATAAATGATAGAGCAGAGGGAAAAGCAGCTGCTGAGACAACAAGCCCAAGCTTTGGGAAAAAGTACTGGCAATGATGTATAAGACAAAAGAAGGAGGCTAGCTGGGCTGTGTTATTTGCTGTTTCAACAACCCAGAGACAGAGAAGAAACAGTGTGCATGTCAAAGTAAAGAGTTCTAAGAGAAAATTACCTATATGGGCTTCTGTATAGGATGCACAAACCAAAGAGTTGGAATTTTATTTGTGAAAAGCAAACATATAGCACATACGTGCTTTTAAACATATTTCCCTTTTGAAGTGATATGCTCTAGCATATGTATACAAACCCATGCATGCCTGTGTGTATATATAATATGCATACATGTAAGTATGCATATCGTGCTAGTCAGCTTTTTCTTACTTTAACAAAATCCTGACATAAACCAACTTTTAATCAAAAAGAGTTTATTTTTCTCACAGTTTCAGTTCATAGTTGCTCACGTTTGGAGAGTGAGGCCACATCAGATTGGAGAACGTGGTAGAGCAAGCTTCTCACTTCATGACGTCTGTGAAGCAAAGATCAAGGAAGAAGGGAATGGGTTAGATGGCCAACATCCTCTTAAGTAACTTCCCCATATTGGCTTAAGGTCTGCCATTTGCCTTCACTGCCTAAAGGCAGCAACACCTCCGCTGTGGATCCAGCCTACACATGGGCCTGTAGGTCACAGTGAGCCAAGGCATAGCAGGCAATGTAGACGTTCCCCACTCGGGCTCTGTTCCTCAGTTCTGTGCTAGCCCAAGATAGCAGGTGCTTATGTAAGAGGAGTTCAGACAGAACAAACTTAAGGACACTCGGAACTTCTCCGTCTGTTTTGGTTTTGCTTCTGCAGTTTCCTCCCTGGCAAGCTTCGCTCCCTGGGTAAGAGAACGCCTGCTTCGTCTCCTTTCAAACATGACTCAGTGGGTAAAAGTACTTGCTGTGCGAGCTTGGAAACTGGAGTTCAGATCCCTAAATGCGAATAAATGCCAAATAAGTTAGTGAGGATGGGTAATCGCATCATGTTTACATTGAGAAAAGAAGAAAAGAGAATCCCAGGAACCTCAAGGGCTGGCAAGCCTGGTGTACACGGTGGCAAACGATAAGGCCTAGAGACATGCCTGGAATGTACCTGTGCAAGCACAGACACACCCAGGTAACATACACACAAATAAAATGTTTAATGTAGAAAGCTAAATTACTGCAAATTAGCTCCTTAATGATGGAAAGTGGGCCATTCTATTGCATTCTGTGCAGAGGTACGCGAGGGAATTGACGGGCAATGCTTCTAAGCCCGAACTCTTAGTCTTCTTTACCTTCGCACTGTGGCTCCTGGTTGGATATTTGCTTTGAATGTCTAGACGCTGATATGGGATAAAAATTAGCCTGGGATTGAGGGTCTGCTTGCTGTTGTAGCTAATCATAACTTCTTTTGTATAATGCACCTTATTTCCTTGTTTTGCTCCTCGAATTTTCTTGTGGACGACAGCCATAGCCAGATGAGACGAGCTTGGATAACTGGGGGGGTGATTCTAGCAGCAACTCCATGCATCATTTTCTTACTTTCGGAACTGACCTATGTGCATGAAGGAGACAGAGATGGTTTTAGTTTGGTTTTGTTTTTCTTTGTTTCCTAAGTTTTCATTTCCATTATGATCTATTGGAGGTATCAAAACCCAGGTCTTCTCACATGGGCCTGGGTACCTGTTCAGTTTATCTGAGACATCAGTGAAATACAACATTAATAAAAATAAATTTGGATTAATATCTGAAGCAAAAGGGTGTTAATCTCCCACTGGGGGCATATTCTTCTTAAAAATTGTTTGACAGTTTCGTTCATTTATGAATGAATTTCCCTAACTTCATATTGCTTCTTCTCCTTGTTCTTTCCCATCCCTGTCCATCTCCTAGTGGAGTCCCCTCCCCCCTCTCCTCATACCCGTTCCCCCTTCCCTTGCCCCCTCCTCCACATCTAGTGCCCTCCTACTTTCATCTCTTCTTTCCATATGTCTTCCACTGAGTCTAGTCAGTTTCTGCCCTGAGCATGGCTGATTGTTTACTGGAGCAAGGACTGACTCATCCCTGGCCTCACCACAGGAGAAAATGACACCTCCCCAGAAACCTTTAACTGCCATGGTCCCTCAGGGAGAGGTGGGGCCCATGAGGGCCTTGTCTAGTAACTTTCTTTGTCAATGTGATTTGGACATTGAATCTAAATCCCTCACCTCCTTTAAGAGCAAGATAAAAAGAAAGAGCAGTGAGCTGGCATTTGTTGTTTGGCAGATCTTACAAACTGGGTACAGTCTGGGTGTTTCTGAACCTCTCTAGTTAGACCAATGTGTTCCTCCAGCCTCAATGCTCAGTTTAAACCCTTTTTTCTTCATTCTTCGATAAATTGAAATACTTCTACTAAAGATGAGAGGCTAAGACCAGAGGACCATGAACTTGAGAACAGGCTATGTAGTGAATTCAAGGTCAGCTAAGTTATCTAGTGTATGTAAGCTGATGGGATGCAAAGTCAGGCTCTTTCAAACCTGTCCTCTGCTCCCCTGGAAAGAAATCACACAATGCTTTGAGTTGGAGGAGCATGCCAGCATGGTTTTCTAGAAGAGGCTACAGTGGATTTGAATATCCCTTTAAGAGACAGAAACGTGGCTAAATTTATTAGGTGACATCAAGACCAGTTCTTGTCTGAAACTTTGTATTTCAGCAAGGTTTCCAGTAAGGGACTATGTCAGTTAACATGGCAGAAAAAGACACACTGGGCAAATGACAGTGAAATTTAGAGGAAAAAGTTCAAAATCACACCACATACAAAGAAGAACAAGAAACTCATTTCTGCTAGAGCATTACATGTATGCAGAACGGAAGAGATGGGTGGGGTCTACACCCAATAGAAGTAGATCAAGCTTTCCCAGACCCTGACGACTATTTGGAGACTAGGTCTTCACATAGCACAACTTCATGATAAACATGGATTTGTTTATAGTCCCTCTCTGGTTGACACTATTCATCATTTGAACAGTGTGTGTCTAAGGATTTCCACAGTCCCTTTGAAGCTTTCTTAGCTATGATTTCATGTGTGGTGAGTCAGAGGGAGCAAGCAGGATCAGGAAGTGCTGAACAATAGGACTGGGAATAACCGTTCTCACAGGTTGAAGGCAGCTGATAAGGTCACAGGGTGGGGACTCCCTCATCTTCCTACCCTCCCCAGGCAGAGGATGATTCTGGACTAGCCCTTCCCTTATATACAAAAGCAGCAGAGTTGGAAAGTCTGAGACACAGGGACACCCTCTGCCCTTCATTTGAGCTTCTTAATATGCACTTGTCTAAATGTGTGTAAGATATTCAACACACATGCACACATACACACACACACACACACACACATACACACACACACACACACACACACACACGCTATTGGCAACTCCACCAACTTCCTCAAAGTCCTCATTAGAAGAATGAGAAGAAGATATATTCTTTGCCATTAGGACTCTAACAAGTTACCACAGGTGTGTGTGCGTGTGTGTGTGTGTGTGTGTGTGTGTGTGCATTCTTCAGAAATGTATAATAATGAACCTGGAAGAGTAAAGCTGGAAGGAAGCTTGAGCTTCATCTAATGCCTTATTTTTAATCATGACAAAACTAAGACCCAGAAATAAGATTTTGCCAAATCTTCAAGCTCTAAGGAGATTTTAATTTAAGCAAGGCTCAGTTCCCTAAATTGTTCCTATGTCTGGTAGATACAGAGCTAGGTATTGATTTTGTCTCTAAAAATATTATTCACTCTTAGAGTCCACTACAATATTTGTCAGTTAAGTTTCCCCACTAGACCGGATGTACATGAAGGTGAAATTCTTGCTTGTCTGAATGGTTCATGGTACAGTGTGTTTCTCTCAAATTGCCCATCAGGGAAAGGGGCATGTACCTCAGTGGCACAGTGCTTGCATAGAATAGAAGTAAGTTCCAAAATTCAATCCCTATCACCAAACACACACACACACACACACACACACACACACACACAAACACACACACCACCATCCCTCTTGTTAAGTGATATTTAGACATTCTAACCACATCAACTACTAAGTTTCTTTTATGATTTAGCATTTCCATTGGAGACGCTTGAGATTTTTCTTAGAGCCTGTAATTGATAGAAGAAACAAAAGAAAAATCATGATATCACCACCAAATACTACTTTTCTAAAACAATCCTTTGGAATTTTCTGGAATATGATATCACATGGATTGTTCAGATAGAAATTTTGTCTATGTCTGTTCTTCTGGGGCTTTGTCATGGCTCATGAATTTACAAGAAACATTAGGATGATCAGAGAAGGCTACATATGGATTTGTTTCAATGCCTCTGGTGGTGAACATAGATGAAAATAGTGTTTTGAAAATCTTGGCCCTTTGGTCATCTATAGATTGAAATATCATATACCTGATACCAGTCTAAGGATTCCATGTCAGTGAGATCCAACAGTGAAGGATGCACCTCAACTTGGAGCCCCTCAAACAAGACTGAATGTGGTTTGAAAAATATATTAAAACAAATGCAGTACAAAATCAGCTTAATACAGTGCTTTTTGCAATAAAAATAACAGAAAGCCAACTTTAAGAGATTCTTTCCTGAGTGCAAGGACAGAAAGACAGCCAGAGATGAGAGTCTGGGACAGAGAGTATTTGGGAGTAAGCCTAAGCCTTATGTGGAAGTCAGCTTCCGGTCAGGACCAAGAGCAGATACTCAAACCATGCCCTATGCTAAGGCTCACTGGTACCACCCAGCTATGTCTGTGTGCTATTAATAGCAGGTTCAGCTGCAGACTGCCATCCATCTTGAAGGACAAGATCAGGATGGCTCAGGAAATGGCAGTGGAGCTGTTTACTTTCTCATGACCTTTCCTCCCTAGTCACCCAGCAGGTGCTGTCAGGAGAGCTGGCCCAGGGGGGAAGAGCGCTGAACAACAACAGTTAGAGATGATTTTCTCAGTTGATAACTGTAGATCATAACTCTACGGATGGCTGCAGAACAAACACTTTCAAGCTTGGGAAACAATGGGAGTCACTTGTAGATCAGGACCTTTGTCCCATCTCTGTACTAAAGAACTTGTAAGCCTAAAACACCTGCCATGTCTTCCAGATTCCTGGACTCCACTTGTGCCCACTTGACTGAGTAGAAAAAAATTTGAATCAGATACTTCCTTCAACAAGCTTTGTAAACTCACCTTCATAGAATGATGTTAGAAGGTGCTTTCTGTCTGTAGAGGTGAGCAGAACAGCAAACAAGGAGCCTCTTTGGAGAGTAAAAGTTAAGACCATGGCAGGGCAGAATGGGACTCATTGAGTTCTTTTTAAAAACTCAGTTGTGCAACTTTGCTGTTTCAGTAAGTTAGATTCCTAAAAGTTCCTCTCTGGTGAGTGCTAAAGCTTCTTAAGTCATTTCTGTCAGTCATATCACATTTTCAGGAAATAAACCAAAATCTTGAAAAAAACAAAGCTTGTGAAAACCCAAACATTTGATAAGAGGTGACTTCATCGGAGCCCATCTGTAGTTCACAGAATGGTTGGCACTTTACTCAGGGATAAGGGCACAGTTATTCATTGTTGTTGCTGTTGAAAACAGCTGGCATGATTGTAGCAGCTACTATTCATGAACTATAATAGCAGCTACTATTCATACCCAGCACTGGGTGCTTTGAATATTCTCATTAAAGTCTCATAACAAGTCTATAACTGAGAGAAGATTTTTATCCCCATTTTAGTTTTGAGGAAAAAATCGTAAGGAAGATATATACTTTGAAGGATGGTGGGATAGGTCCAGAGTGGAGGCAGGAGATGGATTCCAGTACAAACTCTCCACATTCTGTTCTTGGTCTGTAACAGTCCCGAAAGCCGAGGTCCTTGGAAAGTAAAAACCTCCACCCTCCAGTAGTTAGTGTGGATGTTTCAAATCCTTCTCTAAAAGTTATAAAAAGCAGAGAGGATGCCAGGGAGATAGAGTGTTAGCATCATCTAATACAGAGGAGGGGAAAAGGCTAAGAGAGCTGGAGAGCGAGAGTACTCCTGGATTCTGGTCTCCACAGAAACTGCCTGGCTTTCTAATTCTGCTCAAGGCCATCTTAGCAGATGCTATTTAAAATTCATTTATTCATTTTTCCAAATGCCTAAAAACATCAGGCAAAAACAAGGCCACCGAGATGTGTTTAAAGCTATACCGCTTCTGTTTATTTATTAATCATTAGTCTTTTATATTTGAAAATGCCTGTTTACAGAATACTTAATGAGGGAAAGAAATCTCAAGAGGGTGGCAGGGATGTAACAAATCTGAATTTTAATGTCTCAATCTCAGAACTTGGCACTGCAGATGTTCCAGGTGTAAAACTGGCAGTAGTACTTGAAATAGTTTCATGTATTGTACAAACAGACCTTCACTAACTTATGGTCTATTTTAGTTCTTCCTTTACTTCATAACCAGGCTAAAAAATGGAAACTATTGTTTTCTTTTAAAGTAATTTTGTTAAGTTAATATGCTTACTTCAGCAGTAGTGAAAGCATGGTTAGTTTGAAATTACTGCTAAGCCACATGGGGTGATGGGCATCACGTTCATAGAGGTACTTGGGGTGGTCTCCTGAATCAAGCGAGGTTTACTCTGACCAACACACAGAATTACTCTCTGAATCCTTAAAATCATCACCAATGAAGTTCTTTTCTAAAGAGAACCAAGCCTTGCTTTGAATACCTGGATACATAATAAAACTTGCATAATTTGAAAGCAAGTGAAATAAATCAGTTACTGGCCTTAGTTTTACATTTATTTACTTTGTTTGCTTTTACGTCTTATGCAAATATAATCTGAGAGATGACACACACACTAATATATATGTTATTAACAGGAATTAAAATGTTTTAATGCTCGTTATTCACCTAATTCTAATTCCTTATGAGCTCACCCTCAAAGGCCCTGGAACAGTGGGTTTTCTCAGAGTCAGATTTTCTGTTTTCTGGTATTAATTATATGATGGTCCTATGCCTTATTTTCCTCAGCTCTATGATGCTGTCTTTAAAAGTCACAGATTTTAAGAGGCAATTGAATAAGTCGACGTTAACATGTAAGTTCAGAGTATTGTCTCTTAATTTTTCTCCCCTAAAGGTTAAAGACATTACTTAGTGATTAAAAGCACTTTTTCCTCTTCCAAAGGAAGCTTTGGGTTCCAGTGTCCATATACTATAGTTCCAGGGGATACGATCCTCTTTTCTGGCTTTTGCAGGCACCTGCACATACATGATGCTCATAAACTTACATAGGCACACAAATGCACATGTGAGTTTTTAAAATGTGGGAGTGACCTACAAGTATCTGGTTGAATTTAAAGTCTACTCCATGAGATGGATCCCGTACCTGACACTGCTCAGGTGGGTGAGAACTTGAGACAGGATAGGCCAGGAACCTAGGGAAAAACCAAACACTGTTGTTCGGCTAAGGGAGTGTGACATTAAAATGACTCCTAGTGACACTCTGCTCTAATCATAGATTCATGTCTTGTTCAGTCATCGTCAAAGAAGCTTCCTTCTGCAGTGAGTGAGAACAAAAACAGAGACCACAATGGACAAAGGGCAGAGAGTGAGAGACCTTCAAACATTCAATCCTAAATGAGGGGTCTTTATTAAATCCATCGACCCAGAGTCAGGGAGCCCCGTAGAAGAGGAGACAGAAAGATTGTAAGAGCCAGATGGGACAGATGAGGACATCAAAGAAACAATGCCTTCCGCGGACTCCAGGACTGACACGCAGATGAACTCACAGAGACTGTGGCAGCATGTTCAGGGTCCACACAAGTCTGAGCCAGATGGAGTCTCAGTGCTGAGAGGGGAAGTGGACATAAGTCCCCACCCCTAACTCACAACTGATAACCACTTGCAAGGGAAAAATTGGTTTTCTCCAACAGTGTCTCTCTGGGTATATAAATGATACTTTAGGATAGACTCATTCCCAGTAGTAAATGGCCAACACAAAAGGAACTCTGGAATTTTTCAAGGGTTTTTGTCTCATAATGTTTTGTCTGACACTTATTTTTATTTTATTATTTTTATTTTTAAACTAATAGTTTCTTTCAGGTCTTTTTCATATATGTATTATGTTTTCCAGTGTTGTATTTTTATTGAACTTCTGTGTCTGTGAACATGTGTGTCTCTGAATCTATATTTGTTTTTTGTGATGCTTTTTCTTTGATTCTTCTGGTAGTTTGCTTCATCCTATTTATTCAATTTGTCTTTGTTTTTATTTTTATCTTATTTTATTATTTATTTTTTTTTATTATGCTATTATTTCTATAAGAAAATCTTAGATTGGAAAATATGAGTGGCTTATAGACCTAAGTTTTCAGATTGCTATATTAGTCAATGAAAAAATAAACCTATTCTATAGCACCTTACAGCAGTATGCACACCAAGGCTGTCACAGCCCATTCATTGTGTGGCCTCTCACTGAGGCATTTACTTAATTCTCAGGAAGACTGAAGACAGTTTCTTTGCTGTTGAACACAAGGCATGCTTCAATTTTAGCAGTTCCAACCTATAAGCACTTACAAAAACAAGTATCTGTTCTTTCTTTCAAGCTCCCATGAGGTAGATAAGATGCCCAATTTACTCGTCCATGTCTAGTGATCATTACACTGCTTTGTCCATCATAATTATCTGAGAAGAATCCCTTTGTTCAAAGAAAATTGTATTTATGCCCCCCACTTTTCATATATAAATATCAATATAAATCTCTAACATCAGTATCGATCATGCTTAAATCTTAAGTTCTGTTTTTTGTTTTTGTGAGCTAGTCCTTGGTGTCAACACTTACATTCATTGACTATAGTTCCTCTATGTCTTTGATTTTTATTCCATCATTAAAGTTTATTCTTTGTGTAAATGAAACAACTCAGTGACTATCGCTTCATTTTAACACATTTTAACTTCGCAGAGTATAGTGTAGGTAACAGCCTGCATTACTATGCTCCTTGATGTTGGAAAAAAAAAACTAGGTTAAAAAATACAGACAGAAAAGGGAGAACACTAAGAGGAACTGAAATGCAAAGGGGAAGTCACATTGCTAAGACTTTAAATTTGCCTGATGACAGAGTGTGTTTAACTTTGACCTATACTTTACCTACATTTTTATAAGATTATTAATTTTCCTGAAGAAAGATAATTGAGCTATTACCTGAATAGGTGAGGTAAAAAATATTCTAAGAATTTGTGAGATGGATCTGTGAGAGGATCAACATGACAATACTGCTCTCCACACACACGTGCTGTGGGTTTTACAACTGTACACATGATGCACACACATGTGTACACACACACACACACACACACACACACACACACACACACATGGAAGGAGGGCAGGGTCAAACATGCTCTGCAAGTTTATACAAATAATAAGGAATTCCCTTTCTTTCTTTCGCCTTTTACATTGTTTATAATTTACAGTTCATAGAATTGGCCAATAGCAATCAAGTATTTAACAAGATAGTTCAAGTGAGTAGAAGGTTCCTTTGAGTTTATGGCAAATCATAGCAGAAGCCTATGCCAAGGGGCTAGGCATCCTCAAGGCTGTGGTCTCTAAAAGGTGTTGGCTCTTTCTGTGTGATAGCAGCATGGGGGAATTCAGTTTCCTTACTGGTTTGACATTACTGTAAAGTTTGCATATGTCACCTGAAACTGATAATAACGACATTGTGACACAGCCACAGCAGCAAATATGGGGAAGTTTGAGGACACACCTACCAGTTGGGTGTTTGGGAAAGATAGGCTGAAGATCCTGCTTCCCTCAAGAGACAAACATATTTTCAACTATGTAAAATGCAAGTTATATCTACACTGCAGTAGCCAAAGAGCAAACAGTAGAGTGTCATGAGACAGGACTGTTGTCCTAGAAACACTTCCTTTTAAAGTTACAAAACTTGTAAGCCGAGAGCAACAAGCCCTTACATCTGAACAGTGGTAGCTTGCAAAGACGTGTAGGATATATATTTATCCATGACTTGACCATTTCCCCAGATGACATTACTGTTAAGTTTGCATATGTCAGCTGAGACTGATAATGAGGACATTGTGACACAGCAATGAAAACAAATATAGGGAAGTTTGAGGACACACCCACCAGTTGAGGGGTTGGGAAAGTGAGGTTGAAGATCCTGCTTCCCTTGAGAGACAAGCGTGTGCTACCCTGTTCTCAAATATTTCAGTTATCTATGGTCATGTGGCTGTGCATACAGAGGAAACCAGAAAAAAAATGTCACAGGAAATGTACCTTCTGTTCTCATTGTATCTGAAGATGAGCCATTCGTACAACTTTCTTACATGTACCTTGAGCAACACAAGAAATTTAGGCAGGTTTCCATACTATGACAACAAATTGGCTTAGAGACTGCACAGCCCAGTGGAGAAAGCAGAAAGTAAGTTTTATTTCATTTTCTCTTTAATCCTTTGGTGCTGGATATAGAACCCATGGCCTCCTTGCACGTTAGGTGCCCTCTGTTAAGTGGCTCAGCAGGTAAAGGCTCTTGCCACCAAGCCTCAGTTTAATTCCTGGGACCCACATAGTGGAAGGAGAGAATCAACTCCAGAAAACTGTCCAGTGACACACCCCAAAACACAATTAAATAAATTAATTAATAAGCACTTTAAGAGGAGATGAATAAAAGCTTCTTGTCCATTAGAATAATCAACTGAAGACTTGCTATGACTCCTCTAGCATTAGGTGGGACCTGAGTCTCAGTTGACTCTTCATCTTCATATCAGCTGCGAAGATTCTGATTTTTCTTTAGTCTAAGTTCATGGGGCTATACAGCAAAAACAAACTGGAGCAGAAATGCAAGGAGCAGAAATCTCTTTCATTTTTGTTAATGTACAGAGTTATAGGCTTTAAGGTATAGTTTTCATACATAATCTGTTTTTATTGGCCTCCTCCCTCACCACCTTCCTCCCACTTACAGTCATCCTCTTCTTTCTTATCAATGTAATCTTTTCCTCCCCTTCTTTAAGTCTCTACTCTCTTCTGTGGTCCCTTTCTGATTTATACCCATACTCACCCCCTTACATATTTACATCCATATAAAAATATAAACAAGAATCTGTAAATGACAGGGAGCATGCAGCATCTGTCTTCATGAGGACACATTACCTCACTTAACAGAGGAGTGTCTAGATCTGATGAGCATTTTCCTCCCAATTTCATTTCTCTTTATGGCTGACTGACTGACTGACATTCTGATGTGTTGTTGAACCACATTTTCATTATGCCTTCATCTAACAGCAGAAATTTCTCACAGTTCTGGCAGCTGGCATCTGAGCTCGGAGAACCAGAATGTACAAAGGTCTGGTTTCCAGTTCAGATCTGCCTCTCTTCTTCCTGTGCCCTAAGAAACTGAGAAGGATAAGATATTATGGGAAAGGCTCTCATTTCATTCAAATTGCCTCTGTCCTCATGACCTAATCATCCTCCAAATGACCCCAAAAGACCATCACAATGGAGATTAGGTTCAACTTGGGCATTGGATCAGGGGAGGGTAGGAAACAGACTGAAAGTCCCTCTAGTTGGTGAAATACTGATTGCTCTGGAAATCTAAGCATTAGGTTTCTGTGATGTCACAAGGTAAGGAAGAATTAAGACCCCACCCCAGTCAGCTGTCTTTGCATGCAGCAGATGAAGTTCGTCCATTTGAATGATGTTAGCAACATTGCAGTTCATCCATAAAACCCAACGAACAAAGAGTTGCTCACATTTGTCTCAATATAGGGGAATGAGCCTCTTACACATAACTCTAGGCAACAGTGGATCACTTATCAAATATTTATTGAGGAATGTTTGTTATGTATGAGATATAAATAAAGCATTGCAGACACTGTAGATAGGCTAGGACTGAGTGTCTACTTTCAAGGAGTTTATGTTATAATGCAGAAACTAGAAACTACAATCAAACTATACAGTGATCAAGACAAAATAAATACATAGAGATGTTAAAATGGCATCAATCAAAGGGTGCATTTAAAAACAGGAGTCTATGAAGGATCCTTTTGGGGAGGAGACTTCAAGCCAACAGGGTCAAGTCATGGAAAGTTGAGAGTGTGACAGGTCTCTGCTGATTCTTCCCAGAAGACCACTCAAGAAGGACAAAAACCCAGAGCCCAGCACCTCTGGCTATAGGGAAGTCTTCATTTTGAGTGTGAAGAGAATCTACTGGAGGATTTTGAGCAATTGAAAATAGTTGAGGTAGAGATAAACCAAAGTGTATTTACATCACAGTTTGGGAACCTTGCCTTTTCCTATCACCTCCCACTCAGGGCTGAGTGGGACTTGAAGAGTTTGAGATCTGTACAAAATCTGATCATGCTCTGGGAAACCTACATCTTTAGTTCTGTCTGTTAGAGAAAGCCCTCGTGTCAGACCAGTAGGAACAGCTGGGCATGGGTCTAGGGCAGAGCCAGGTTTGTGTTTACTCATGGAGGTAGCTGAGATTAAGTCAACAAGACCCTAAAGTTCTCCGGCAAGTTACTCTGGAAATCATGAGATAGGAGTCTGTGGGTTGTGGTACAAGATGGCCAGGCTCTGGAGTTTCCTTGATTCCAGTGTGTGAAGCAATCTTTAACCGGCTGGGATTCTGTCTATAATGAAAATACCGTCAAAAATAGACATTGACATTTTCTGGAAGAAGGTCAAGGATCAGTAGTTTTGTAACTCAGCCTTAGTATTCATTTGAGTTTGTGGTGAAATCAGAAAATACTGAAAAAGGGTTATTTAATCCAAAGATTTAAAATGCTATAAAATGCTGATCATATTAAGAACACTGATTTTTATACTCTTCAATACAAATATTGATGCCAAGTTGATATTTATGGAGCAGTCTAATTTACTCCTGGAAAAGAGTAAGCAAGGTATCCCTAGATTTCAATGTGACCCATGTAAATGGCTACAGTGGACTCTGTCGGGTTGCCTCTTTAAATGCCTAGATAGGTAATAAACTGCTTCTGTAAGTATACTACTAATTTGCCTCATTAAAATTTTGCATAGAGATCTCTGAAGTAACGTTATAATAAAATACATCAAGACAAATAAAGTAGAAAGTTGAGTTTTGTGCTTTATTATATATACATGTGTATGTGTATATATATATATATACACACATATATATACACACATATATATACATATATACATATAAACACATATATACATATATGTATTTACATGTATATATATGTATACATGTGTGTGTATTTGTGTGTATACATATGGCAGTTTCATAAACTTACAGGGCAGATTTCAAGCCCCAATCATCCCCTCCTTCCCCTACTCCTTTTCAATAAGTCTCTGTCTTACCGCCATGTCTGTTTATTTTCTGTATGAGACTCACTGCTTGCTGGAGCATGGGTCTGGCTTATTTCCTAGACCAAGGACAACTCATGTTTGGCTGGCTACACCACTAACAAAATGATACCCCTTCCAAACAATTGTTCTTCAGTACCTCTGAAAACCACTGATATGCTCTGATACATGAAAGTGACTCTAGTGCAAGAAAAGTGATCATTCTGTCTTATAATTTTTTTTCTAATGAACATACATAAGCATCCTCATCACTACCCTTTAGGGTAGACAACACCCCAAATTCCAGGGGGTCATGCTTCTGTGTACAAGAAGACCTATCCAGGGAATGAGATCTCCCAGAGGAAGTAATTGTTTCTTAAGGCTTCATGAGAGGAGTTTGGAATTGTAGCTCAGAGGTAGAGTGCTGGCCCAACACATACAACATCCTGAATTCTATCATCATCACTAAAATATCTTCAAATGGATCCACAGAGAATTTGTGAGATAATGTCACTGCTCAGCTTTGCTCTGGAGATCTTGCTGGCCCTTAGATCTCAGCCAAGCTGCATGCTCTCTTACACCAACACACCTTCGCACGGGCAGCTCTCTGCCTCCACACCACTCTTCACACATTCACACACATACTCTTACACACATCAAGTTTTAAGTAGCAGCTTTTGGGAACATCATGAATTGTCTAAATCCTCAGGGGTCATGGGTAAGCCAATGTTTCCTAATCTCTAAGGTCACTTGAAGGTGTGTGATTTAACTATTCCAAAGGTGTCCCAGAGACATTTTATTGACAACAATGCAATCTGATTGCTCATTCATGCCTGTGTCATTGAGATGAGCCCTACTATTACTGTGAATCAGAGACCTAGAAGTGAAAGAAAAAAGTAACAGATTTTATTTTCCTTCACCACTTTCTACTGGAGGAAAATTTTTTTTGCTATAAAAATTAAGAAAATAGTGCCTCAATGGGAAAGAGTAGATACTGCGCTTGCAGAGGAACTGAGGGCTGTTGATATCCCCTTATAAGGTATCTTATAAAGCCTAGAACTCCATGTGCAGTGTTACCCGCTATCACTGACCTCCTCTGACATCTACACTCGTGTACACACACCCACAAACAGACACATGTGAATATACAATTAAAAACAATAAAACAATTGTTAGAAAAGAAAAACAATTCCTATCTGTCCATATTAGCTATATTTTGGTATGCATAATCCCTTAAACCTTTAAAATGTTACCTGTGTACATTATATAAACCATATTATCGTTTAAAAATGTTTCCATGTTTCATATATATATATGTGTGTGTATATATACATATATACATATATATGTGACATTATGTAAACATAATTAAAAACTTTTAGTTTTAGTGGCATCAGAGTATTGGTTATGCTATGATTTTTTTTAACACATTGATGTTACATTCCATTGTTTCATGTCAGTCAAAACAGATAAGCAACCAGGATTTAAGCAGTTATAATTATCCTTAGGAATACATCACAAGTTATTTAGAAATTCTCTTGTCATTTAGTCTGCTGTGTTTAGTTGTATCACTACAATAAAACTTGGGATGAATATACTGATGTATCCACTCTTTTCTCTTGTGTAAGTATTTCCTTAGGACATATTATTAGAAATAAGAGTACCTGGTTAAAATAAGCTGCCTTAAGTGATTTTGACAGATGTAACACAGAGTCCTCCAGGGAGGATGTACCGATTTATCCATCAATAGTGAATGCATGTGGGAGGCTTCTTTCCATTCAGCTCTCGTCATGCATTTCTTGACAATGTAACCTCAATGAAGCCAGGGTACATTTGGAGGAGGAAGTCTCAGAATTTGGGATTATTTCATGGCCCTTCATGAATCATAAATGTGAAGCTTTCTTGCTACCAGGGCTTCTGTAAGTGGGTAGCAGGAAGTGTTCTGGGGCGTGTGCAGCATGCTAATGCCACACAGCCAATGTCTGCAGCCTGACAAAAGCATAACCAGTGTTTGATGTGGAGCCAGCAGGAAATGCAGGGAGCCCATGGCATTTCTGAAATCCAGAAGGAGACAATAATCCCCTAGCTGAAAAATAGATCTCAATGATGAAGTGCTGCACAGGGAGCAGAGAGCTATTACTCAAGGGCTGCCGCATCTCTTCCAGAGTAAAGGCTGGTACAAGCAGAGACTGGATTCTTTATGCTGCGAGTGTTTCTCGTCAACGATCTAAGAAAAAAAATTATACAAATTCCAAAGGCTGATTATGAAAAGAAATTGAAACATTGCACCATTTGCAGGCATGCATTTCTGATGTAATGGAAGAAGTAGGGCATCGTTAGCAGCAGGAAGCATTTAGTTGAAAATTTTCATCCTTTGTTGATAATCCTGATTAATAAACATTCAGTAATCAAGTTCCTGTACCAGGCTAATTATCTTAATATTTCAGTTCTGCTGCGGCAAGCATCATCATTTTAACTAAGCTATAATACAACATATCAATTAAAAATTGGCTGGTCAAATGAGATTGCTTCTTTAGTCTGTCTCTTTCCAGATCGTATTTATATAACAGTGCATCTTAATAATTTGGGCTAGATAGAATGACCTGTTTTAATTGAGTCATATTCTGTTTAAAATCAATGGAAAATATGCAGATAGAGAGATCATACATGCAAGATTTCAGGTGTGATGCAATTACCCCTCTCTTCTATGGGGAGGAAGCCACAAACTCAAGTATTCTTGTCAACTCAGTATACATGTAGAGACTGGTTAGAATTTGCCTAGTTAATTTGATTACTGCCAATTGTATACAAATCTTCCTCTTCCTCCTCTCCCTCTCTGTCCCTCCCTCTCTTCTCCTCCCTCTCTCCCTCCCTCTCCTCCCTCCTTCTCTTCCCTGCCCCCCCTCCTCTGTGTGTGTGTGTGCGTGTGTGTGTGTGTGTGTGTGTGTGTAGTAACTCAGAATTATATAAACAGGCCATTCATTGTTTCTACATTTGAAAATTAGCATGTGGCATGGGGAGGGGGGAACCTAACACGTATCTCCCAATTAGATGTGTCAGTTTCAAAGCCTTTTCTGAGATGGACTTGCCCAGCCTTGCCCGTTTGCCATTCAGCTGCCAATATCTGGTTCCTCTTGTTCGTTTCTACAATGCTCATTCCTTTTATTTCTTCCTACTGCCAGGGTTTACTACCATAATCCTGAAGCTGAAATTCCTTCCATTGCTTGAGCCTTTCTCTATTATTTCAGCAGGTTCTTGGCTCAATTTTCCAGGACCCATGATGGGACCAAATTGTACGTCACTGTGTGGACATGCACAATCATAAATTCTTCTCTCTCTGGGATGGAATGACAGATTTATTCTTAGTAATGGTTGTCATCTCTGTGTTCTTCCTTATTATTTTTTGGAATATTAAGCCAAGTGAAAAGAGCTGTGGTTGGCTTGTGGAATCATAATGAGATGCAAATCGGCATCAACTAAGACATTGCTGTAGGAGTTTTGCTATCTAAAAGAAATGATTTGTTTTCTGTCAGTCATGTTTTATCCTCTGTGAGTATCAAATATCTTACCTCAGTCAAGGCTTTGCATCTGTAGATATCAAATATCTTACCTCAGCTTCCCTCTCAATGGAAATAACTTGCTGAAAGAAACAAAATGGATCAAAACTTGATATTCCTTCATGCAAACATGAAGGAGACAAAAGTCATTTCTGCTATCTTCACGTGAAGTTCATTCAAATGAACTTCCGGCAATGACATGATGTTTATCATTCACTCCCAAAAGAATTGAATTAAGATGAAGTATTTGCCTTTCTCAAGTGTCTGAAAAATCTAACCCCTGTAATAAGGTGATACCTGAGAATGGTGGATGATGAATTGAGACACAGTAGCAAATGTATTATTTTACATATTTAAATAAATGCATTCAAATTATTGAACCTTTTTATCCTTCTTAATATAATTTCAGGAAAGACAGGGGGACGAGTGTGGCTGAAAGGGCAGAAGACAAGACACTTAGGCTCCTGTGTATGCTCTACCGCATTTCTAAGAACTTGAAGTCCAAAGTCTGGCCAAGGGCTTTGGATAGAACGTGTTTCTGCTTAATGTTTACTTAGGTGAATTGAGAGAGAATTAGTTACTATCACAATTGAAAGCACAGACCCCATGGCCACACTGGCCAGATTTGAATCTGAAGTCAGTCATCTGTCAGCCGAGACAGTATTGAGCCTCTAAATGATCCAGTGTGTTACAGTATTCAAAGGTGATCTCTAGGAGACAGACTTCCTCTGGCATGTTGTGAATGGATTTATATATGCATCTGAGGTGCTTAGATCAAGGCCTGGCATAAATTCAATGTTCTTTTGTTCCTATTATTTTTCAATGTGTCTTAGGTCTGTTGCCCAGGGTTATCTTTAGCTCATGTGTTTAAGGGGTCCATTAGTCTCAGTTTCCTGAGTCCCTGGAACTTCAAGCTTGTGTCACTCCTCTCGGCATAGGCTGAACTCTTGGTGGTGATGTCATCACTAGTAGATTTGTTACGAAGAAAGATAAATCCAATTTTAGCCTTTGAAGACCCAAGAGACTGAAGAAAAATAATTTTCTCTAAGTTGTTTATCAATAATAGAATTTTACTTACACATTTCCTAATTATAGAATGGCAGGGAGAAAAGATTTTCAAAGCCCTGTTTAAGTCAGGCTTGGTAATTTTGGCCCTGGAAAGGCTAAAGAGAGGAGATAGGATTTTAAGGCTAGCCTGGATTGTATTCCAAAACCCTGCCTCAAAAACAACAAAAAAGTAATACTTGTTTGTTATTTGTACATTAAATAGTGGTATGTTTTACTTAACATAGAAAAAATTTTAAAAATATAATGCTATAATTTTATTCCATATATAGAGTTAGGTAGCCACAATCACAGTAAGAACACATGGTTGGCACTATCAATTACTTTCCATATGCCATGTGCAGCTCTGTATTCAACTCCAGGTAACAATGATCTTCTCCTGTCATGATAGGCTTGTGTCTTTTGAGACTATGATATGAATGAAATCACACACTGATTGTGCAATTAATCTTTTGTGACCAGTTTCTTTCACCCAATGTAATGACCTTAAGACTCATCCTTGGTTTTTCTGATATGAATAGCTAGCTTCCAAGATGGAATTTATCAGCATTGTCCACTTACCTGTCCAAAGAACATTTGGAGAGTAAAATATTAAAGATATCTGTGTGGAAATAGGTGTTTATTTCTTTTGAGTAAGTAAAAGTTCCAGGGAGAGTGGACCACTTCACATTCCTACCAGAAATGAATGAAAATTCCACTTGTTCCTGGTCTCTCTGGCATTTGTTGCCCAGGACAAATTATACTTATACACATACAAATACACATACACATATACATCATATACATCATATACATATATATACTTAAACATTATAATTATGCTAACTCTACATTTTCCACTAGCTAATGTCACTGAACAAATTTCACATTTCTATTTACCAATATTAAAATCATTTTTTGGTAACTGTCTTTTTCAGTCCACTAACAGGGTGTTTGTGTGTTAATTGTTGAATTTGGAGAATCTTTACAGGTGATTGGATGGATATGCAATCGTGAACAGTTGTTGGATATGCACAATCTTTCATCACAACACATTTTTTTTTACTTTTTTTCATTCATTTTACTTTTTTTCATTTCATTATCTTTCACTACAAATGATTTCAATATCAATTAAGAAGCAGGGTAGGTATTTTCAATATCTCAAATTATTTTAATATTTTCATTTTTTCTTTCATGTATCATGACTTTTGTTCTGTGTTTAAGAACTCTTTGTCTATTATATTCTTTGATAACCCTGATAAATGCTATTATTTTCACAACAACATCTTTGAACTATGAAGAGACTTGAGACAAACTAGAGATCTGGCATGTTTCCTGGGTGTTTTGTTTTGTTGGAGAGGGGTCTGTATTCTCGTTTTCTCTTCAGGTAAAAGAATAAAAATGTCAATAGTCAAAGAAGAACGTTAAGTTAATACATAAACTTCAGCCATGATAATGATAGCTCAATAAAAAAAAAGAGAAATCAAAAGAGCTATTCAATTCATGGACACTTTAAAAGGGAAAACAATAAAAACACATAGATTGTTCATAATATTTTTCTTTAACTTCATACAGAATGTATATTCATTGTACCTCTGGGATTGTTTTTTGTTTGCCTTTTCTATTTCAAGCAGTGTTTTTTGTCTAGAATTTCCAAAGGGATAACATTGTATTGAAATTTGGATTCAATAATACAATGATTTTCTAAGTCTGATAAAGGCTTTTTCCTTTCCCAGGTCAGAAAGCAAGTTTGTTTTTAATGGTTTCACCAAGACCATCAAAATAACCTTTTACAAAAACAACTGTTGGCCAAGGTAATTGGTCAGTACTTTACTGAGAGTTGAGAAATAAAGTGAAATTGGCCACGTGTTAGGAAACTAAAATTAGACATGACAAGAAGTCCAAATATTAGTGTTTTTTCCTGTTGGGCTAAATAAAACCTCTGCTGATTCTTCAACGTTTCCGACAACATTTTTGAACTAGAGCTAAACAGTGAACAACATTCCCCTCTTGTGGTGTTTAGCTTAGTTCCCAGCATCCTTTATTCTGCTATAAAATAGAAACCTGTAATTTTATTTTAGTCTCTTGGAATGATTTCTACTGGCACATGAGTTTAAGAGCTAGTACCTGCTCCCTTGTGGAATAACAGCTATTACATTAACCAGGTAGGTCTAAGGACAATGGGAGAGATTGTTGAGGTCCTGATGTCAGAATCAAGTCCCAGCTATGGGGAAGATGGTGGGCATGGTCTGATAAGGTCTATAATATTTTTAGGCAGTTGAACATGCTTTTCTAGGTAGTTTTTATCTGTAGAATATTTTGCAGGTTCAATTACTATCAAAGTTTCCATCGTAGCATGGGATTTTTGTTTTATGGTTATGGATTCCCTGATAGAAGCTAAGTCTTGGATTTGTATGGTTTTGTTCACAGAAAGAGTACTGCAGAAAATTGCAGGCATGGGGGCAAATGATGCAGAAAAAAGAAAAAGATTTTTAATAATCCCCCAGGCTTGCCATTTCCACATGGAAGCTCTAGGGAAAATATTTGATAAAAGAAATTTGCTTTGGTAGAAACAACTTTCATTCCAAAAGAGTCAGTTTTCCAGGAAGATGTTTTTATCACATGGTGATAAACTAACATGCTTCCTTTCTCTTCGGTGGACGACATATCAATGGTCATCAGACTGAAACTACAGTTATATCACCTAAGGACTTTTTTGTCATTTATCTCTTCAATGATTTAATTGAGTCAATGCTGGAGACATTAGATAGATAATGGCATTACCTTTTCTACCTGGAATACTTTGTATTTCTCAAGTTTAAAGCTACAGAAATGCACCGACAGGCTACTGAGTAAGACACAGTGTCCTTGACAGAATCTCCATTTTCACACAGGGTTCTGCTGTGATTTAGCTCCATCAACTTGAACTTCTTTCTATAATGTGAATTAGAAGTCTAGTCAAATGGATGTGCTGCTTTCTAATAGCTACAATTTGGAGCCAGCAAGCTAGCTAATATATCTTTACTGTTTTATCTGTAAAGGGCTGTTAAGTAAGTTGCTTTTGGCATGTTTACTTAGTAAGATGGAGAAAGAGAATGATTAGAGAACTCTGTTTCTATACCAACACAAGGTATTATTATTATCATATAAACTGAAGCTACGCTGAATGATAAAGTGACCCAGAACACATCTTTTCTGCACAGATATAGTCTATGATGGTGCAATAGCCATGACTGTTTTTTCTTATAATCTTTTCTGGCTTTGTTAAGTGGAGAATACATGTTCTATCCACTGCAGAGACTGATTTTTGAGTTGACCCTGTCAGGGAAGGCGATATGCATCTTTCTGTGTATACTAGATTTGGGCAGAGCCTTCTCTGTGGACCCTGACCCAAAAGGAAGTCTGCATTTCTTTGAAAAGGCTTTAGACTTCAGAGTTTTTGTTTTCCACTCAACACGGCAGGAAGTTTAGCAGAGTCAAAGGAGATCTCCCTCACTGTGTTCAACCCTCAAGAACTAGGCATGGATTAGCTCCTTTTGCGGGAGGATCCTAGTGGACCTCCTCCATCATCAGACACAAGGGTACTACAGACGGAGATGATAGACTGATTTCCGTCATCAGAGTTCTCTTTCCATATTCAGATTCAAACCACTCATGTTGGGGGCATATTTCAGTATATTGAAGAAAACAGCTAGCCTTAATTTCTACCACTAAAATTTGAACTTAAATATTTCCCCTTCAAAATATAATTTAATGTTCTTCATTATTGCCCTCCGAGTTCTCATACGCACCAGGCACCAAATTCAAGATGATTAAATAATTGAAGTTGGAAATGAGGCGAAAAGATTGCTTGTTGAGAACTCTTCAAAATTCTCATCAGAGTTCACAGTTGTACAGGCTGAATAATTATGGCTTCCCTTTGTATAGCTCTGAGGTCTGAAGACTTTTCAAGGCAGTCTCTTCCAGGGTGTGCATTATTTAAACGAGTTGTTAGGATGCTTGTGTTTGCACTTCCTTTTACCTTCAAATATCACTGACTAAGAAAAGAAATGTAAATAAACAGCAAGATAAATTTGTTTATTTTCTGTCAGCAGCCGCACATACAGTTTTGATAGAAAATAACAAAGCTAAAAATTTTATAATACTTGGAAGTTTTCTTCTATCTGTTGATTCCACCTAAAATTTGGCAGAATGCAGAGATAGCAATATCAAATGCATATATACAGATTATCTTAATAATGACAATTAGAAAAATGGGGGTGAAGGCTAGAAAGGTGGGTTATCACTTAGGAGCACTTACTGTCCTTGTAGAAGATGGGAGTTTGGTTCCCAGCAACAATACAGAGTGGTTCACAACCACCTATAGCTCCAGCCTCAGGGGATTTATCTTTCCCTCCTGGCTTCTAAGGTACCCACATGCATGTGAGAACAAACACACACACATACACACACACACACACACACACACACACACACACACACACACGGGGGAGGAGAAAGACAGAGACACAGAGATATACACACGTATACGTAAATAAAAAATATTTTTTTAAGAAAAAGAGGGATGGGTTAGAGAGAAGGAGGGACCAATGGCTTCTTCTTGTGTGCAGAACTGATAAAATTATGCAAGTTAAAGGATCAGAGTGGTTAAATTCAGAACCATGAAATTTGAGTCTGAATCTTACCTTTTCCAGTTATTAACCACAGACAGATCAAGACAAATTCTCTAAACTTCAGACTTCATCGTGAATTAACCTCCAGCTCTAAGGTAGGGAAACCATCAAAATCTATGATAAACTAGGTGAAAATTCTCTTAAAATGTTAAAGGATGATAATATGAAATAGTGTTATCACAGGAACTCAAGAGAAAGTGATGAGTCCCACTTAGACAGAACATATCTGTGTGAAGAAAACATGATTATAATTCCTCCTACTCAAAATGTAAAATTTGACATTGGGGTTCACATTTGAGTCTAAGGATCCAGATAAAGAATGCAGGTTTTTATAAAATTTAAACCATTTTCAAGTTTTGATAGCCAATGGTTGTAGGTTGTCATAAGATTCATTTGACTCCAAAACTCATGATTTTGTTGATCTTGGCCATGCCCTCCCATAAACAAGGAAAGTAGCCTCCTTGGCCATCTTTCTGGAAAAGATTCCTTTCACTGAAGATTATTAATAAGATGGGTATGATGGGGTGTCATCTATTTGCAATCTCTGCCCACATGTACAGATGCATAAGCACATTTTGTTTACTATATCAAGACATCCAGAAATACAGTGCCTCCGACTGGAAAATAGAAACCAGAGGAATCACATGGGATCATATTGCCCATGTCTTTGCTCTTGGAATCAGGAGCACAGAGTAAATCCAGGAACTGAAAAACTGTCTGGAAAGCCCTTTGTACTAAGATGATTAGGGCTGACCTTCTGTTTTGATGCTCTCAAAACCAGTTGAACTGGTTTGTGCAAAGCCCTATCTGCTTGTGGATATCTCTGCCCAGGCTTTTTACTTACAATGACATGTTTTATGGTTGCTCCCCTTGACTGACTACTTTTTCCATAGAAACCAATTTCAGTGACTCTTACTCTAAATTAGGCAAATATCAGTTTGCTTGCTCAATACTGTTAAGCCGAGGAACACCTTTCACCACAATTACATGGACACACGTTGGCCAGAAATGTCAGAGGAAATATTTTATTGAAAAATAGACAGATCCATATCACCATAGAAAAGTCAGCATTGGAATCTCTTTAACCATTTCTCCTAATTATTTTTTTGCAATCTTCCAAGGAGTTCAGCATGCAGTATCTCTCAAAGAACAGACTTGGAATTAGCTATGCATTAAATTGAGGTTGTCAGCATCCTCTTGCTGTTTGAATAAAGCTGACAAACATGTAGCAGCAACATGTATCTTACATAATAGGCGCAATGGAGTTTTTTCAAAAAAGGATTATTTTTATGCACAAAGTAAAATTTTAGAATGCTTTAGAAAAGTGGGCACCGCATTTCTTTAAACAACATTATATAATCTGTGGTGCAACAATTAAGCATAATGAACTTCCAAAGCACCTTTCCCAGCGAGCTCTAAGCAGGCCAACAATATGAGCTCATTAATCTTCCCTCTGTCTGTTTACTACAAGAAGATCAGATGCTGTTTTACTGATGTCACAGATCACGACCCAGACCCAGCCACTGGCTGTTCAAAGGCAGACAGGTTTCCAGAGAAGAAGCTCCTGCCATCACACAAATGCCTTAATATAGAATCACGTATAATACCCACAGGTAATCAAATTGAACAGATGCTTCCTAAAGCAAACGTGTTCTCATTGATAATCCAATGAATAGAGAGTTTATAATTACCTTATTTTGTGTAACATTATGTAACCATTTTTGTTACCTTTCTGTCATTCCTCGTGAGATAATCAACTTATAATGAGTAAAGGGTTGGTCTGGCTCATCATCTTAGAAGCTGCAGGCTGTGATGGAATGAACCAGTGGCTGTTAGGCCTCTGTGGTACTTCTCAAGGCAACTTAAAAAGACTCACACAGACTTTGGTGAAAAACTCAGAGTTCACAGAAAAACTAGTGATGACTTGTCATTTAATAATAGAATTTTAGTGCTACTAATCAGAGAGGGAGTCTATTGGCTTAGGGGGGAAAATCATGTTTCTTAATCTCATTTGAAGCAGGGAGTGAGTCTCCTTATTCTAAACTCTGCTACATGGAGGAGATAGGAGAGTAGATACTATATTGATAGACCTAGTGTTAGCATAAGGGTCTCTAGTAAGAGATATTCTAAAGTGTTAACTTAATGATTATATAGTTGAATGGCGGGTGGGGGGTTACACAAGATAATTTTTAGCTACATTAAGATCATTTTCCCCAATATGTCTGTTGTCCTGTGTCCCAGATCTGCCGAGCATCTTCTCTATGAGCCATGAGAGTTTCTTGTCTAACACAGTGCCACACTATAACTATAGCTGCAGTTGACTAACCTTGAGACTCCTATTACTATTCTTATAATGGGTTTAGTCTCTGTTATAGCACATACTCAGTGGACTTTCTGATAGCAATCTCTATGAAGCTTTGCCTTCAGTATGTTCAGTAATGTAACACACTCTGCTCTACTTGCTTTTCTTGATAATGACATTTTAATTTTTTTCTTGAACTCAAAACTAAGAGTGTAAATGCTTTGTGTTTTTTGTCTGTAGTTCCCTCTCTCACCAGTTGCATTTAGATTCTGCTCCCTGGGAGACAGTCATTGTTCTACCATGTCACTTGCTGTGCAGTGTCATTAAGCACCATTAAGCATCTTCCATTCAGGGAACATCTACTACACTGACAGCATAAAATAATCTGACTTTGGTAACCTATCTTGCCATATACCACTGCAATAAATAAACAGAATAACTGTTTATCCTTAGTAAATCATCAGATATTTTAATTAGCCTTGAACTGCACAAGCCTCTATTATGTATGCATAATTTAACCATGTAATTAATGGTTTGAGTTATCCTAATTTAGCATAAATTAATATTTTAATTAAGGGAAAGCTCTTATTTATGCCAATAGGCACAGCCTTGGCTACATGTACGATTACAAAAAAAGTCAAGAAAACGTGATGACAGGCATGCTAATGAGTTTGATTCAATCACTCCATGTTGTGTACCTGCAGCAAGTATCACATTTTGTTCTGTCAATGTCATGCAACACAATCACTATGTGACCATTTAAAATAATATAAATAAAAAATTTCCTTCAGACATGAGCCTAATGAAGTCAACAGGAAGTAAAATATAATAAAATCCTGTTATTGGCAGCATAATCAGTCACCCTAATTCATGAAGCCATGTTTTATTTCTGTTTATGCCCTAAACATAGAAACTTCCAGTGATATGGTTTCAGTTTTGCATTTACTCTATAGAACTCTGCCAGCATCCTCTCTTACTAAATAAGATGGAACTATTAGCACAGAGTCATCACACTGAGACAGAATAGATATAGAAGAACGATTTGTTTACTTTTTAAAAAGGGGTACTAAGAGACTAAATTATAACACAATCCTGATACCTGTGTAACCAATGTTAGATAAAATAGTGGTCAAAGCTTAAGAATAACTGAGGAAGAATTCCTTAAAGAGAAATGAACCCCACTTTGAACCCAGTAGCAAAGCAGACTGTCAGGCAATGGAGAATGTTAGCATGAAAGAACAGAGCGGTCGGCTTTGCTGTGATGCATTAATAACAGAGCCCTTGAGGACCTTGTGTGACCTTTCTGGGCCCCAGCTTTCCACTAAAAAGAAGGAATATATTTTAGGTAATGACTTCAAATTGTAAAACAATATTCTATAGAGAAGGATAAAAAGGAAGTTGAAAGATATGACTTTCATGAAGTCAAAATTATTTATTATCCATGCTAAACACAGAGAGGACAGGATGCAGACTTTTGGTGGGGTTTGGGTACTTTATTTAATAATATTGTGATGGTTTTATTATGCTAACCTAGCTCAGCTATGAGTATGGCTGGTGATTGGTTGGCTTGAGTAGACACTGTGCCCTGCATGCCCTCAGCAGCTCTTCCCAGTCCTGTACTACCACCAAAAAATATCAAAGAGCGGGCAGATCCTGTTACCAAACTCCAGGACACATAGTTAAATCCAAACTTCAGATAAACAACACATTTTAGTTTGTGCATATACTACCTAAAACATATTTATGCTAAAGATTATTCATTATTCATACTAAATTCAAAATTAAATTGATGCCCTTATTTTAACTGGCAACATTGAAAGTAAGAGAGTGAAGATGTTAATACTGTCCTTAGAAGCCAGCTTGGCATTGCCTGATGTTCCTCCTCAGAATAAGAGCCCTCTCAGTACCTGTTTTCTTTTGCTGAATTTGTCCATCTAACCCTATGTTTTCTGACCACTTGTCGATACCCTGCTTGTCTTAGCTTCTTTGCTGTATCTGCCCACCAGAGCTTGGTAAATACTGTTAATAGACAAAGACATGGAATATGACAACAAGAAAGAAGTGCGTCACTGCCTGTCCTCATAGCGTCTTCTTAGGGCTTTAGCTCATTCTGTGCAGCTGCCTTCTTCATCTTTGCTTCTCACCTGGTGCCAGAATTGGGAGCAGGACTGCAGAATTCTATTTTATAAGGAGAGGGGCCACACTGCAGAAGTTTGGAATTGCCCAAAGACAACAACATTCAGGAGCAGAACTCCCCCAAATTCTGCATGTACTGAGGTGCCATTTGGTACCAGAGGAACTAATGTTTAAAGAGTTGGATAACAACTAGAAATGATGGCACCTTGCCTTGTCCAGTCTCGAGTCATGTATGATTTGCAATGAATCACAACTTGATGCAGATGACTAAGAATCCAATTACACCAGACAGAAAAAGACTACGTAACTACAATCACATTAAAGCAACTCGATTGGGGACAGGAAGGACAGGACATAGCAGAGGGTATCACAGTTAACAAATTGTGAACAGGGTTTAATGATAGTATGCTAAGCTGTTGATATTCAAACATGAACACTAACTTACAGTTCCATGTACTGATACTGCTGAGACTGGAGGCTAGCTTTTTGCTTATTTTTGTTGTTGTTGTTGCACAGAAAATTCTTATCAGGTTGTTGGTATTGTCTCAAATAGTCATGCCATATTCTTTAGTTTACCAAACTTCCAAATCAAGTGTTCTCGCTGCCCTAAGAGTTAGCTTTGACTATTATATTGAAACCATAAACACATTTCTGAAACAAGATCAAACATCAAAACCATTACTTATGTCATGATTTTAGGGTAAAATTTTATCAAAAGTGTAATGAAGAGAGAAAACAGAGTAGAACGTCACAGTATCTCCATGAAATTTTGCCTTACTGTCAATGGACATGACTGTTGGCCACTGGCAAAAAGAAGTGCTACGCCTAACCCTAAGTTATCTCTGAAATAGTTTCTACAATCCTTAGAGCTAGCTACCCTGTAGCTCCTATGCTGTTTTATTCTAACAAGCCCTTGCTTGCTAAGTTGAATATATAACTCCAATATCCCAACGCTTTTCCCATCTATGCCTGGGAAATGCAGAACAACTGTGTATAAATAGTAGGCAATGTGGCCATATAGAGTAATATTTAAAAGACGCTGACCCTAGAATGTGGTTGGATAATGACAACATTCACGAAGACCATAGCAACCTTTGTAAGCCGCAGGAGCATTGGAGAAATTAGAAAAAATAAATAGTTGTAAGCACTGTCCCTAAATACAACATATTTTTACGTATACTTTGATGGAAGAGTTTATGGAATACGCTCAAAATGTAATAGCAGAGCTCACAAACAGGATCCAGAAACATATGAACTTGCCTATGTATGTTTTCTGACCAAAGTGATAATCATAACCCAGTAGACACCGAAATAGTTCTTATTCTAACAATCAATGTGAGCGTTTGAGTACAGTAGCCAGTTAGTAGAAATAACCAGTAGACACTGGTTAAATAAATTTTTATTTATAAAATTCACTGGGATTTGAAGAAACCTCTGATTATATGAATATAACATACATATGTAATTATATATTATATATAATAAATGTATTGATGATATATAAATGCCTATTATAGAATGAGAAATATTACAAAATTGACTAATCATACTGTCAATATAATTTAGACACATGACACAGTAAGAATTTTAACTGACTCTCCATTGTACTTGACTAGACATAAAAGGTGCTGCAGTGAGAATTCTTCATCTGTTGCCCATTCAGATGTCACTTTGAGTTCTGATTCATGTTCTTCTGTTCTGGGAATGCCTACTTCATTTTCCTAGGCCTCTTAAGGCCTTTCAACCTTCAATAGCTCCAAATTGAGCTTATTGATATATATATATATATATATATATATACACATCCTTCTGAAATGTAAAGCTTAGCACCTTCAAATAGACACCTGTTATTAAATAGCAAACAGACACTCTTCCAGGCAAGGTGTCACACCAATTTTTGTGGACCTAGATACTTTCTATTTCTATGAGCTCAGCAGGAGCTTTTGATTTGAGCAGTAAAACAAACAAAAATGACAACAAAAAAGACTAAACTAGCTGAAACCAACCTACAACCACGATTCATACTTTTTTTGGCTATAACCAATTTATGCCAATTTTTGTGAGGCCCAATCTTGCAGTCATAAGCAGGATATCGTAATTAGGGTTTTATTGCTGTGGAGAGACACCATGACCAACGCAATTCTTACAAAGTCAAACATTTAGTAAGGGTTGGCTTACAGTTTCAGAGGTTTAGTCCATTATCATCATGACGGGAAGCATGGCAGAGTGCAAGCAGACATGGTGCTAGAGGAGCCAAGAGTTCTACATCTTCATCCAAAAGCAGCCAGAAGGAGACTGGCTTCTGCAGCCATCCAGGAACAGGCTCTCTTCTGCACTGAGTCGAATTTGAGCACTAGCTTAAGACAAATCTTTTACACAGGTTAGTTCTCCAGAACCTCGGGAGCTATACAAACAGTGTAATTTTCAGACTGGCCCTCCCTTGGTCCTTTTCACTTCTTCTGGACTACTGACTAAGCAGCTCTCAGTCTGTTTGAGTGTGTCTCAGCTCATCACTCTGTGCATATCACCATTTCTTTGCATCTCTCTGCAAACACAAATTTTCTATCTTTTCACAGGTCATAGTTTCACTTCTAGTTGCTTCCCAGTGTGGCTCTATCACAGTGTCTCAAACAGAAATTTATCATGTTCTATTGTAAAGGCTAGCAGCTCCTCCCCCATTTTATGGTTGTGTCACTATCCTTTGTACCCAGGATGTTCATGTTCTATTATTAGTGATCCTAGTCACCTAAATCTATCTTACCAGTAATCGATTTATCCATGTGTTCCTCAAAATGTCACCCACTCCCTGTGGACCACTATATATCTTGGTTTTGACCTACAAATTTCAGTGTTTAATGTTTCAGCTACTATTTTAAAGACTTACATTAACTCATTATTTCTCATACAACAGGGTAGTTATTATTATTAACACAATTATAATTATTAATGCCATTCAATGGGAGATGCAATCTATAAGCTTGAAAAAAATCAGTATGTTGCTCTAATAAGTACCTAATTGGTACCCAAGCAGAGAAGTTGCTGCTCTAAGTCAGTGGTTCTCAATCTGTGGGTCGCGATTCCTTTAGGGGTCACATATCAGATACCCTGTATATCAGATATTTACATTATGATTCATAACAGAAGCAAAATTAGTTATGAAGTTAAAACAGAATAACGTCAGCACAACATGAGGAACTGTATTAAAGGGTCACAGCACTAGGAAGGTTGAGAAGCGCTGCTCTAAGGCCTGTGGCTTTGCCCCTTGGCCTGTACTGCTGCGATAGCTCACACATACAATCATTTCCACCCTCCTCTGGCATCATGCTGTCTTTCTCAGACTAACCTACATGTAGCATACTGACCAGAGTAGCTTCCTCAGAACAGTTTTTATTTTCACTCAAGTATACTCAGGGAATATTTCTGGCGAGACAGAATACGGTTCCTCACTCATTTGTACAGCAACATGTTCGTATGGAATTTTTCATTCAGATTTTTATGGATCTACTTTTGGTCACTCTTGTCATCTCTTTTCTTCATCTTTTTCATACATCATTTTCTTGATTTCAACATTTAATATAAGAAAATAGAGAAAAAATGACCAATAAGTGTTTGATAACCCAAGCTGAGTATATTCAGTTTTATTCAAATCGAATTGCAGGAGAATACTTTGAAGAACCTGTTGTGCTCAGGTTGTGCCTTACTCCAAGCTACTGATGTGGCATAAAACAGTGTGTTTTGTTTTGTTTCTAGACTGTCTTGCCCTAGGAGATGCCATTTTATAAGCTGCTTTTGACTTCATTGAGGATAGAGTATGACTGTGCTCCTGGGCAGACCCACAAACACCACCATCTGTCCACACCACCTATGCAGCAAAGACTAAGTAGTGAGTTCTTCCTAGGAGTCAAGAGGTACTGTCCTGGGCTGGAGAGATGGCTCAACTGTTAAGAGCACTGACTGCCCTTCCAGAGGTCCTGAGTTCAATTCCCAGTAACCACATGGTGGCTCACAACTATCTGTAATGGGATCCAATGCCTTCTTCTGGTGTGTCTGAAGAGAGTGACAGTGTACTCATATATATAAAATAAATCAATAATAAAAAAATTAAAAGAAAGTAAATGTGATGTTTAAGCCGGGCGGTGGTGGCACATGCCTTTAATCCCAGCACTTGGGAGGCAGAGGCAGGTGGATTTCTGAGTTCGAGGCCAGCCTGGTCTACAGAGTGAGTTCCAGGACAGCCAGGGCTACACAGAGAAACCCTGTCTCAAAAGCCCCCCCCCAAAAAAAAACAGGTACTGTCCTGTAAATTTACCGGAGTGAATGTATCTTTAAGAGCACGTGAGTGCATTTAAATCATATTAGGGAAAGAGCCCCAAGAATTTTTCATATGCATCAAGGGAAATGTATCTTTCTCACCCAGATTTCATAGAGTGGTCAACACACACAGCAAAACAGTGGCAGCGGCTGCACATCTGCCTGTCATTTGTTATATAGGGTGTGCTGGGAAGACAAATAGGAGAGGACTCAACTTTCCCTGGGGCTTTAGCTAAGCTAGGTCTCCCCAGTCCTACTGCTGTTGACATAGTCTACTGGAATGTCATGTCTTTCCATCTGCTCACCTGTTTGAACCTGTCTTGGTTCTGCCCACTCCTCTCTGCAGCTGGTATCATCCTCCCTCGCCTGGACTCCTATATCCCAACTGCAAGAGCTTCTTCCACGTGGCTACTTGGAGTTCCTTATATTATCAACCCAATTCCATTGCATTTCTATCAATACACTTTTGAAACCTCTTGAACCCTGCCATCCTCTCTCTAAGTTGTATTCATTCTGGGACAACACTTCTGCATCAGTGAAAATAGATACATTTATTATGTGACATATGATATGAGTTCATATTGATGACTACGATTTGAGTAAAGGAACCCACATTCATCTTAGCCAGATCACCAAAGTTGTCAAGATCATCTGGCAAACAACTGCCATTATTTTGTAAATTTACTGTTCTGTAATAAATTCTGTTTCTGGCACAGTGACAATTCACTCAGAATTATAAACCATTCTTACTTAGAAAATTGTTCTCTTTAGCTGAGGGGTGAAGACAAACAGCCATTAAAAGTCCATCTTGCCTGGAGGATTGTTTACCTGTTGGTCTTCAGCAATCTGTGAGATGAAAATTTTGCTTGGTTCTTGTACCTCAGTATCCAGCAATGAGTAATTATCACTTTAACTCTAATGGTTTCCCATTGTGTTTCACCTGGATATGTATAAGACATCTCCACTGATGAAAGCAAAGGAGAAACTGAAAACATGTTGCAACATGTTCTAAAAGTAAAGGATCTTGATCAAAAATTCTTTAGTTTTGTTGTGTTTGTTTTAAATGTATGAAATCCCACTGACTCTAATCTCTCACCCAAATAGAAACCATGACATTATTTTTTAACTACTGCCTTTTAAAAATAAAGCTCCAAAAACACTGGAAACATCTAAATGAGGTGTTTCATATTTTTGCATAATCTTTTATCACTACCTGACTTCCAAGGTGCCAAGTCCAGCATTGCCTTGGTGGGGGAGGAATGACATGACTCCCACCTCTGGGACAGGGCCAACCAGGCATGGGCCTCCATGAGTTTCAATAGCTGCTATAGGTGTAAGTCTCTTTTGTATTAAAATGTACATATTTTACATTCCTCCTTCAAGGAATGTCCTCCCGGTTAACATTAATGACTGCATGATAATCAGAGACAGCATGAGTCTAGTGTGGCTCATGTCTTAGCACAATGGTAAACACTGGGACCTTCAGGACAACCCTTAAGGCTGTAGAAAAGAACACTAAACACATGAATTCGAAAAATATATAATTTCCCAACTATGCAAAAAGTAAGAATGCAGTATGAATTATATGAGGAGCTTCACAAATCTAAAGGAACAAAGAGAGCTGCAGTAAAGAGCCAGCTTGTCAGAAAGACACAAAAGCAGGGAGATACAAAGGCAGTCAGAGTTCAAGGTCAGCCTGGGACACTGAATCCACGGCCAGGTGTGGTAGAAATGGCCATTTCAGGGCACGGTCTCACCCAGCTAGTTTATCTTTGCTTAACAGAGGCAGGCAGATCTCTGAATACTTTTGCAAGGTTAAACAAACAAAAAATACGTGCTAATATTCCTAAGAATCAAGGAGCTGAGTCATAGAATTCTTAGGATAATCAAAACGAAACCTAAAATAAGTGACTAAACTGATAAGCAAAATAAAGGACTGGGCTTATGACCTGCAAGAGATGAGCTATTCAGAGATATTTTCTAGAATAGCAAGAGAGAACTGCTTGGAGAACTATCTTGAGCAGAAAATAGAGAGCTGTCTGGAGATCTCCAGAGAGAAAGCAGAACTCAGAAAAAGCAATCTAGAAAGCTATCTTGAGCAGAACATAGGCCATCAGCTCGGACCTATGATTTGACTTCCAGGCGTTTATTTTCGTTGCTCTCAGACACCCCTTCTCTCAGAAACCTTCCCAAGCAGAGGCTAGTTCATGACACAGTTGTGTTTCTAGCCAAATTTTAAATATGAGCTTTATTTAAATATAGAACATTCTTGATGTAACAATCAATAGAATAACTGTTAGTGTTGGGAGAATGGAAGGAAGAAAAATGTAGAAGGGTTAAAGGTATTACAGTCCCCTAAAAAGACTGGTGAGTAAAATTTTATATATAGTACTATACATATAGAAAAAATATTGTTACTATTTCCCCAGTGCTGATAGACATAAACTATTTAATTTAATTTCTCTCAGTACTGGTTTTTGTTTGTTTGTTTTGTTTTTTGGGTTTTTTTGTTTTGTTTTTTATCTTATTGGTGTTTTGAATGTTAGTTTAATGTGTATTTTACTGCATGGTTATCACTCTACTTTTCAAATTTGATATGCATTTACTGAAATGCTTCTTCATTTAGTCTGGCCTCCTCATGGATCACCTCTCCTTCCCTCTCTGGGGAAATTTGCTTTTACTCTCATCTATTCATCTCCTTTTTCTTTTGAAAACCATTTTAAAAGTCCTTGTTTCTGAACTCCCACAGCTAGATCATTCGTCTTGCTGTTTTTGTTATCTTTTGCTTCTCTTCTGCTTCTAGACGTCCCTGACAATTTTAGTTTCAGACCTTGTATGTTATGCAGGCATGTAACTGCTACTCCAGAAAAGGACATCTTTAAACTAAAAAGGGTCTCCTTTTTTTATAGTTTAAATTAACCCTTGTTCTAATGGCGTGGCTCATTTGAGCTTTGAAGTGAAAATCTGGCAAGTCTCTGTTTCATTAGCATTGAAAGATGATACACATCTTACTCATGACCCCCAAAGATGTTTTGCTTAACTCGCGGCCTACATGGATTTAATATTTATCAAATGCCTGGAGAAATATAGCCCTATCTTTCTAAGCATGACTGTCTTCAGAGAGTTTAGTCTAGCCTTGTAAGGTTCCTGCCCAGTTCTCCTATTCTTTCACACAGCATCAGAAGTCAGCAGCTGTCCAATGGGGGTGATGGTAATGGAGTGATTTTAAGTTTTCAGTTTTTCATGTTAGCCCCAGAACTAACAGTAATGATGGTTTCCGTTCTTTGGCAGTGCTTCTGTGGTTGGGCCACATTTGATCTTTAGTCTGAGCCAAATAAAGCAAAACTTTCTGGTAAGCTAATATTTTTGATCCTCTGCTCACCTTGAGCAGATGCTCCCACCCCAACTCCACCCTTTATGAAAGTCCAGTTCATCTAGTGTTCCCAGCAGCCACAGATTTTATTATATTCAAAGTATTACATTAGTGACATGTCCAGCATTCTGTCTGTCAGAAAATACCATTGCATCTGTTCTCATTATACTATTATTGTACTAATACAGTAGCAAGACTGACTGTAAGCATCCTGGAGGGTGTCACAAGGCAAATTTAAGAATAGTCTTTACCTCGACTTGCTTAGTGACAAGAATGACATTTTTCGACGTCCAGCTGCCAGCTCTTGCTCCTCATAGATCTTAGAAAATACACTGCTGGGTGTGGTGGCCCATATCTTTTGCATTTAGAGAGGCAAGTGGATGTCTGAGTTTGAGGCCAGCCTGGACTACAGGGTGAGTTCCAGAGTAACCAGGGCTAAAAAGACAAACCCTTTCTCTAAAATTAATCAATCAAAACAAAAAAAGGAAATCACTGTTACTATATCTTGTACTGATTCACTTATCTCAGACATTTTGGACTTTTGTGTCTATGTGTGTTGTGTGAATGTATAAGCAGGTGTTTGGACATTTCTGTGCATGGATGAAGTCCAGAGGTTAATACTACATACTTTTCTTTACTATACACTGTCATATTTTTAGATGCAGGGTCTTCCATTGAACTTAGTATATTTGAATCTATATATTCACCATACTCTATGTATCTGAAGCAAACTTCAAAATTATTTTCTTTATGGGGAGTTGTCATTCCTCTCATCCATTTTGTTGAAAGATCAAAAGGTAATTAGAAGATAAGTTATTACCTATCCAGGTAGGTAAAGGTACAAAGTGTAGCCAGGGCAGTTGTCATTGTTCACTAGAGGACTTTTGAATGTATCTGATTGACTGACAAATGTTTAGTCTCTAGGACACTGTTAGGCATGTACAAGTCATTCAGCACATATTAGTGCACCTTCAGAGTCTGAGAGAAAATATTACACTCCAAGCTAAAATCCATAAAGTCAATATAAAGGAACCACATTTTCTCATTCAGTCTCTTTGCCTTGGCTTTGTGCTTCTCACAACAGTTATACATTATAAATGCAGTTGATGAGACAGATTTGGCAGAACTTAGCAATAAATCTTGGAACTCTCTGAAGGTTTCACCTGGAAAACTCATTCTGAAATACAGTCAATACAAGATGAAAACAATATGATGCTCTGTATGAATGGAAACTGTGGTAGATTGGCTCTAGTGTGACTGGTGAAGAATCTGAGCATGCTGGAGTATATTCAGAGTCATGTACTTGCCTGATGATCAATAGAAGTAAAGTCCTTGCCTCATGGAGCTTGGTCCAACAAGAAAAATGAAATGAATATCACCCACATAGTAAGTATGTTATTGAAAATTTTAATAAAATACTACAGAAGCAAAAATTTACTTTAGGGAAGAAGCCATAATGTTATGGATCATAACATCTTTTTAAGCGCTGAGAAGTCACCATGCCTGGAGGGCATGGACCCAGAATGGAGGGGAAAGTGGTCTCAAAAATAAAGCTGGGTAGGAAAATCCCTGTTGAAATGAGATACCAAGAGAGATGTGTAAGAACAATTATGCCCTTCCATAAGAAGAATTATGTCCTACCATACCAGCCCCTGACCTAGAGAAAGCCCAGCAACCCCATCTTGATTTAAAACTCCACAGTGATGCAGAAAAAGAACAAACGCATGCAGGCAGAGGAAAACTACTAATTACCAAGATCCAACCAAGGGACTGTTTTCCTCAGGGGAAGTCAGCCCCCACTGGCCTAGTACTAAAACTGAAGAAAAAAAATCCTCTCTGTTCCTGCTTACTCTAGAGGCTACATATTAATTTTGCAGGTGTTGCTAATGCAATGAAAGGAAATCCACTAGAACTAAAGAGAAAACAAAACCAAAGGACAGAAGACGGAAGATGGATGGGTACATTAATCTCCTTTGGAAAGAGTTGCACCCGAAAGTAGAAGGGTTTAATTTATTACTTTAAAAATTCACCTCCTTATCTCATCATCATATCTCTCCACAAACAGAATCCCCTTGCAAGTATCCAAGAGAGGATGCTGAATGTGTGTTAGGACAAGGAATGTACCTATTTTCGTATTCAGTATCTCTTGTGCATTATTTTGTTCTTTGACTTTTAAAAACCTACCTTAAAAAACCTAAAGAATACATTGAACATTGTCACATATGGTTGTCTTAGTTGGGGTTTCATTGCTGTGAAGAAACACCATGACCAAGGCAACTTTTATAAAGGACAACATTAAATTGTGGCTGGCTTACAGGTTCTGAGGTTCAGTCCATGATCATCATGGAGGGAAGCATGCCAGTATCCAGGCAGACGGGGCCTGGAGAAGGCACTGAGAGTTCTACATTTTAATCAGAAGGCAGCTAGGAGGAGTCTCTCAAAGCCCACCCTCACAGTGATATACTTCTTACAACAAAGCCATACCTCCTAATAGTGCCTCTTCCCATGGGCCAAGTATATTCAAACCACCACAATGGTGAATGAAAAAACTATTATTAGCAACAAATTTTAAAGGAGAAGGAAAATAATTTCTAAGTGTCACACTTTCTCACGCAATTTTAAAATATTCCATAAGTAATGAAATCTTTATGGTAGTCTACAATTACTCATGAATACTTTGTGTGTTTTGATGATATACATATCAAGAAAGTTCAGGAAGAAATTTGAATTTTGTTGTCTAAAGTGGGGCATCAACTTAAAAATCACATAATAGAGCAAGCTAACAAGCTGGAAGAGAGCAAATACATTCATATATGAATGATGTCACTCATCTGTGATCAAATGTGCATAAAATGATTTGGAATGACTTAGCACTTCAGAAGGCCCTTCTGTAGTCTTGATGTTTTCTCTTCTACATTAATCTTGATTATTTCAATTGAATTGGAAGTTACATCATTAAAAATCAATGGTTTATCAACTATAACATGTCTAATCATTAAAGATGCTTCAAACATATATCAATGATTCATATTTTTAGACTAGGAAAACATTTTTTGAATTCTAGACAAATGAAATTGAAAATTCCAAAATACGGAAACTCCAAGTCTCCACTTAGGAGGGATAGTATGGTATAACATTGCCCCAGACCTTAGCACAAAAGATTTCATATGATGGCAGTATGATTTCAGCTTTAAAATTCATCATGTAGACCGTACCACCTGCCAAAACTAAAACAAAGTTCTAATCCATAAAGTCTATAGTTCTGGGAAAGTCTTTTAATGCACTAATTTTACTTTTTGGCTTCTGTAGTTCTACTTGTGACTAACTGTTCTTGTTAAGTAAAGTATATCAACCCAAACTATGGTTTTTGTGCTTAAAATCTCACTCTGAGAGAGGCTCAGGCATACACTGGGATTTGAGTGTAGTCACTAGCTGGCTAATAAAGACTTACTATTGGTTTAAACTTATGTCAAAGCAGTGGATACTCCACAACAGTCAGAGCTGTCTCAGAGTGTCTGAGGGGGGCAGTGGACCAATCCTTTGTCCATCCTGCCTTTCCTCCATCAGAACATGGTGTGATTTGAAAGGAGAAAAGGAACAAATTCTGTTCTTGCCAAGTAGCAAGAACAAAGACTTTCCTATCTTATCTGTCCCAGAAGGGGCTAGAGGCATCATGGTTTCACAAAAACTAATTCAAACTGAAGTGTGTGGTCACAGATCCTTTCTTCTTCTATTTCCTCAGGAGAACTATTCTGCATGGACTGGCTCTCCAGGACACCCAGAATTAGCAAACTTTCAAAATGTGGCTCTTTTCATCATGCAAGACGTTATAAAAGAATGCAAGCTCACATTATATCTTTTGACTGGACATCTTACCTCATCAGTTCATATTTTATATTTGACTGTAGTAAGGCTTAGCATCCACAAAGACCATGTTCTGGTTGTCACTTCATTTTGGCTTTTCTCAGAGATTTTCCTGCAGCACTTCAGGACTTGCCCTCCAACATCAACATTAGATGAGACCAAAATTTGTTCTTGAGCCGGAACGTTATGGGACAACTACTTCGGATTAAATTTCTGAAAGCCAAATTCCAATTTTTCTTCCCCTCCTTTGTTGAGATAGTTATCTTTGGAGGCTACTGTTAAGCGTTGTCCACTGCGGTGGCCATTCCTCACTCATAAAGTACAAAGAAAGATCCAGCAAAATCAGTGAGAGTATGGAGATTCCAGGCGTTCAACAGTCCTGACAATATTATCATTATGTTTTATGTGATTCCACACCAGGGTTCTGACATACTTATTTTAAATGCACATTAGATGAAAGGAAATTGGTAGATTGGTTTTAAAGTAAAAATGCTTAAAAGAATTTAAACAATAGACAAAACAGAAACCTTAAAGAAATCCAAAGAAATGGGTGAGGGAAGCTTTGCACAAGACTGTGGAAAACCAAAATTAACTGTCTGTTAACTTACCTTTTCTTTACTTTTAATTTTCAATTTATTAGAACCTTTGTGCCCAGAAGAAAGCAGTCAGGCCTGCTTAGATTAAAGGTGTTGCCAGCTTTTAGCTATTACTTCAGTTCTTCCCAGTGAAGTGAGTGCCCAGGCTGACTATCAGATTACCTGACAGGAGTCAGCACATTCCTGTGTCATTCTGCAGCAATACTCAATCAGGCCCGAAACTCACCCTTGATCCCTGTCATTAGCTTCTGCTTGATGCTCCCAGTAACTTCTTGGCTCTCCCTTCCTTATCCATAAATATGAATAAATAGATTTCTTGCACAGACTCTGTAGTAAGCCCGCATTCTTCCAAGGGCGCTGGATCTCATGCAAATGAGGACTTAGTAAATCAATTGTCTCCACGAGCATGATTATCCTCAAAATTATTAATTACAGAAAATCTATCAGTTCCTTTGTATGTAAAATGTATCAGTTATTGTGAATGCAAGAACATGCTTCTGGAATAGAACTGTTTTTCTCCAGCCCAGCATCCTATTAACATCATCTGAAACAGTCTAAAAATCTGTGTGCCACTGCTGACGCGCATGGCATTTCCATGTCCTGGTTGGTGTCCTAAGCATCTTATGTACATTTAACTGAGTTGTCATGAACCCCTAGAATAGCACTATAACACCCTCATTTTACCTATGGGGAAACTAAGCAAAAGACATTGAATAACCTACTACACGTTACACTAATTCAGCAAGGCGTGGAGTCAAGATTTAACCAAGGCCTGAAGCTCCAAGCCCATGCATCTTAGCCTGCTAGCCCACAGAACTTCAGTTCACTAAACAGTGAAAAAAAAAAAACGTGAATAGTACTACACCCCACTCCCCCGACCTTAGGGTGACTTCCAATGTTATCAATCAAAAGAAAATGAAAATAAATTGTCATATTCTAGAGCGTGATTTAGACATATACAATATTTTGCTATCAATTAAAGACAGTATTTTTAAAGGCTAGTTAAAGAAGCCCTACTTATGAGTTCAAAAATGGCTATTTATAGTAAAACACATTTCCATGATCACATAGAAATCCTGGCCCCTGAGCAGGAATCCTGGTATGGTGAATTTACTCCAATTCCTGTATCGGTGTAATTGCAAAATAATGGAATTCATGGTGACATTTCCATAGATATGCACAAGCTTTGCTGACAATATTTACCTATCATTAGCCTCTCTGGTCTCTCCTACTACATCCCTAAGGAAGTCAGACTGGCCTGCATAAGAAAGCCAGCTGAGCTTGAGTCTGGGATTACACCAAAGAGTAAGCTAGCCCTCAGCAGCTTCTGCTTGGAGTTTCTGCTTAAGTTCCTGCCCTGACTTTCCTCAGTGATAAATTGTGATCTGGGTATATAAGCCAAAAAACAAACACAGAAACAAACAAACAAACCCCCAGTCTTTCTTTCCCAAGCTGCTTCTGCTCAGAGTGTTTCATCAGAGTAGCAGAGTGAATGCAGACCTTTTACCTTCATGTCTGCTTCCCAAATCGAGATTCTATAAATGGGAGAAAATGCGTGATTTGGATTTTTGAATAAGGCTTAGCATGGAGACAGTACCACACATTTTTATAGAAACAACGTGATTTCATTTTTCTTTGTGACTGCGTTTTCTACCACCATGTATGTATGCTACGTTGCCTTTATCCATTCAGCTACATAGGGACACCCAGGCTGATGCTATGACTTCGCTGTTGGGGTTCATGCTGTAAGAAACGCGTCCGGGCAGTATCTTTATTGTACATGGCCTTCGAGTCCTTGGGGTATACATGCAGGAGTAGTCTAGCTGTATCATATGACAGTTCTATTTTTAGTGTTTTAAGGAACCTACATACTAATTTCCATAGTGAATGGACTAATATTTTCATCCCCACTAGAAAATACATTAGGGTTCTCTCTTTTCCCCACACCCTCCAAGCATCTGTTCTTGTTTGTGTGATAGCCATTCTGACTGGAATTCCAGTTTTGATGAAAGAAGCTAAGACATGTACAATCCAATTCAAAATTTTCAAATGCTCTCAAACTTGCTTATTCCTCAGTGACATGTTTGTCAACTATGATGTGTTAATGGGCTCTTGGCATCTTTGTTCACAGCTTCCTTGGGACAGCCTAGTCAGTTGAATTTGGCAGCCACAGAATGACTCTGTGCACTGCCAGTCATGTGTGCATTGGGCCTGTGTCTCTTATCAATGTGCTGCTGGCCTGAAGCAAAGCAATTAGACCCTCACCAGAATAGGAGCCAGCTACAACTGGCACTATTCTTTTAAAAAAAATAATAACATTACATTCCCTTAAAGGAATAAGGTGTTCATTTATATTCTGGAAGACATTCTTTTATCTCCTGGGGGATCGCTAACAGTTTATGAACTGGCGGCTTTGAGTAGCACTGCTCCAGCACATTTCAAGTACAAGACACTTGAATGTGGAAGATGAAACATCTGGAGACAGGTAGGTCTGAGAGAGAATCACAGTTCAGTAAATGATCAGAAAGAAGGCTTAGAATAAATTAAAAAGAAAAAAAAAAGAAAGGGTCCAGAATCTCATTTTGGAATGCTTTGGGTTGAGATCTTCAGTTAAATGGAGTCCACACATACACACATACACAAACACACACATACACATGCACACACACACACACACACCACACACCACACACAAACATACATACACATGCACATACACACACACCACACACACAAACACTCTCATGTACTCTCATGTATATGCATATGTGTGAGAGCACTCATGCATGTGCGAGCATGTGTGCGTTAATGTGTGTGTGTGTGTATGTTTATTTTAGATACAGATATTGGGGATAGGGGAGATGAGTATAGGATTTGATACAGAAAAAGTGCTCAGAATCTGCTTATTTGCTAACTACCAATTGTAATACTTGTCATCAGTGCAGCAGAGTAACGTATCTGATTCATATATATATATATATATATATATATATATACACCTTACTTTAGAAGATGGAATTATGTCAGTTAATACTTACGTTCTTACTTCTCTCCACTACTCATTTGAGTAGCCTTACAGTTTATTAATAAAGCAGGTTAATAAAGCAGGGAATTCCCTGAAGTCCTAGCATGTGTGAAATAGTTCTAGAGTTGCATCATTATGCTTTAGGTCATGGATAAATCCAGTTAATCCCAGTATGACTCATGGCTTGTGTATGGAGCCACTGTCATTTATGTGACAATCAGTTAGTTGGCACAGTCTCAAGCATAGACAGTAAAACTAAAATGTGCATGAAGGAGTAAATGCTAAGCTGAAGTTCAGTCACCTTTAACCTGAAATTTATTTACCTAGCAGACAAGCTGAGTTCTGAGCAGACAAATAAAGAAGAAAGAACTTCATTTGTCTTTCTTCTCAAAGCCCAATTTTCTAGAAACATATGTAGCATTGCAGTTAAATCATCAGGACCTGAGTAGCACTTCTCATAACACCTGGACTCAGGGGTATACTTAAACTGTGTGCAGAATTGATACATTCCCTCTACTAGTGCAGACTCTCCTCAGAAAACATGGGCAAGCTTTGCTGTCACCCACATAAGTATTGCATATTCCTTGGCTGTACACACAATCTTGTACAAGCTGATATTACTGAACCAATCAGTTCTTTTTTCCTGTTTTTCTTTTCCTCCACAATTGCCTCTTCTCTTATCCTATCCCCATAATTTCCTCAGAACAATTTATCTTCCCCAAACAACCAAGTTTCTAAATGAGCAATTTGATTGTGACACTTCCTTAGAACCCTTCAATGTCAGCAGCTGCCTGCTGTGCCCAGTAAAAGACCCAAAGTCCTTGGCATGACCTGGTCCTTTGCCACTTTGACAGCTTCATTTCAAATGATTCCCTTGCTTAGTCTTTATGTTTGCAAATACTCACTTATGCTAAGACCATTCCTTTGCTTCTGATTGCTCTTCAGTCAACAAAAATGTATCGTCCCTTCTCTTTGTTAATAGTTGCCTTATTTCAAAGTCTTTCCCTGACAGGCCTCACTAAGTAAAGTCTCTCCAGGGCACAAGCTCTCAGGGATGTAAATCTTGTTTTTTTTGTTTGTTAGTTTTTTCGAGACAGGGTTTCTCTGTGTAACCCTGGCTGTCCTGGAACTCACACTGTAGACCAGGCTGGCCTCGAAGTCAGAAATCCGCCAGCCTCTGCCTCCCAAGTGCTGGGACTAAAGGCGTGTGCCACCACTGCCTGGCGATGTAAATTTTGTAATGAAATGATTCCTATTCATCTATGAACCTCCTTCTAAATTGTGATCTCTATAAGGACACATAGTGTCCTCTCTTTGGCTTTCTGGTTTCAAGGCCTGGCTCTGACCTGGGACATAACAGGTGTTCAACAGGGAGCAAATAACAAATGCCCTAAGTTCTGGACATATGCACTGTACTCAGGAAAATGTCCAAAATGTTAAAAATTATCTCTGTGGAAACATAACTTTATAAATCAATTCTGATTCACAGTGGACAGTTTTGGCCCATAATTTGGGTGGTTTCAGTGGGAAAGAGTAGAATCAACAGTCAGTCCTTCCCACTAATCCGAGAGAGTAACTATATTTTATTTTGAGTGTTTAGCCCCAAGTGTTCAGTACTACTTGGTTTATTGATTCTGTTGTTTTATACTAGGAATTACACACAGACATTACATGCGAGAACAACCTATCAATAGTCTGCCACACTAACCTGTGCTTTATATTGGAGAAAAAGGGGGATTGTATTTTCTTATAAAGGTCATAATAGAAATAGTGATGTTTTCAGGCATACCAAGGATTACTTTTAGCTGAATTAGGGTGTTCAGTGACTCACACTGAGAGTTTAAATTTTTAGCTGTTACCCTAACCCTAACCTTAAATTTTGCATAGAGGTCTTACTGTTTCAATGGTTATAGCTACACTTTAAGGATAATACCTTGTTTACTCTTCCTCTCCCATTCTGAGGTATCATACCAGCAACATTGCAGAGCAGAAACAGAAAATGCCTATCTAAGGTTGCCTTCCAACACAAAAGTCCAGACACACAGAGTTTGGATACCAAAGGGGAAGGGAGAAAAGGTCAGACTGTTAGGCCTTCTGCTAAGGAATGAGCCTAAAGTCTGGAGAAACACAAAATTACTCCAGGGCAGAAGTCAGTAGCTGAATGATGGTGCAGAACCCACCAGTAGCTGTTATACAGTCAGAGCTGGTCCTGATCTACTCTTTGGAGGATCTTGATCTTACAAGAAATTATTCAAACTAGAGGCAACCCTGCCCTCAGATTCGGAAAATTTCCAGATGAAGAATTGGATCAACTATACAGTCTGTCCCCTGTGGCTACAGTAATTATAAGGGACTCAACTTTCTCTACCTTGGGCAATGTAAGACAGATTTTTTTCTTTACATTTCCTCTTCTGAAGCCCAAAGAATTAGTAAAAGAGTAGCAAGCATCAGGGATTGAACTAATTATTTTTTAGATAGCTTCAGGAATGATCTATAGAAGGTTTCTCACTTTATGCTTAATTTTTTGTTTTAATTTAAATTCATTTTGCGACTGACATAAAGACTGTATCATAGTATATTTAAAATTTTAAAATTCAAATTTCTCCTGTCTCTCTTTACGTCTCACAATAAAGGGCTTCTCTTCCTCAAGCAAACACTGTGTCTAATGGATCAGGTCCCCTTCTCCTCCAACCACCAAAAGGAAACCTGTCTGGTGGGGTCACTACAGATAAGACTCTGTCCCCAGGATGAGTGCTTAGAGATTACAGACAAGGAAGTGCAAATGATGTCATTTCCAGCAGATATCTGAGCTTCCTTGGAAAATGGCTCCTGTCTTGTAGGTGACTTATTCCGATGGCTCATCACCATTTAGTCAAAACAACTGCAAAGGCAGGAGGAAGCAGAAAGTCTCCTTGCTTGCCTCAGTTCTCATTTCTCTTCCTCATGGTGAGTAGTAAGCTTTCTGAACTGTGTTTATTATTAGGACCAGTAGCTACTTTTCCTTTTCAAATAAGACTTGATGTTAACCATACTTCGTTAACCAACATTTCTAGCCAATCTCAAGATAGTCTTATTCCCTGGAATCAGAGCCTCCTTAAAAAGAGAAAGCTTTGAATGTTTCTCATTTAACTTGTTACTCTACTCTCCTGAGGAAAAGCAGAGGGAAACAATTATTTTCCAAAGTTAAGGAGGGATCGGAGGCCCTCCCTCCAGGGTCTCAAATGAAACCCAAAACAACAGGGTTGGCTTCATAGCCAGCTTGGTCTTTGGATCCAGCGAAGTATAAAAGAAGGTCATGATGTGAGAGGCTGGATGTCAGTCACCATGGTGTCTCTTTATCTATAGAGGATAGGTTGCCTCCACTCCTGCAGATACCTGGAACCACAGATAGCACCAAACCATACATATGTGTGGATGCTTATGTGTATGTATGTGTGTATATATGTAGTATATAAATAGTTGCAACTACACATATATATGAATTAATATGTATGTATTTAGATATGTATATATGTATGTATGTACATATGTATGTATGTATGTATGTATGTATGTATGTATACATGTGGGTAGGTACATGTGCAGGCACACATACACATACACAATACAAACACACCACAAACTGACAGCTCATTAATTAGATCATTTATAAATCTTTCCTATGCATACGCTCATACCCAGGGTAAAGATTCTAGATGAGACATAGCCAGGGACTATTATCAATAATCTCATATATTCTAGTGATCTCAGACATTTTCTCTTTCCACATTAAAATCAATGACTTTCACCTTTCACTCGTTCAAATATGGGTAGGCATATGGTAGATAAGTCATCTATTTGTTTATTAGGTACCAGAAAAAAACAGAACTTCACTTAGAAAGAGAAGGAGAAAGACAGGGAAGATGACAAAGGAGGGGAAAAGTGGGGAAGGAGGAGGAAGAGGAATTAGAGGAAGCAGAAGCATTAGCAGCCACCATCAAGACTAGGGAGTATGGGAGATTGATCATGTTTAGCATGTGGAAGAGGCACTGGAGCTCAAGTCCATGCAGCTTTTAAAAATTAATCAAATATAACAAATATATAACAACAACAAATACAAACAGTATGTTGGTGATGTTTTTCCCCTGCAAATAATTCTTTCATTCAAGGGATGAGACATTTTAAGTATAAAGTTGAACAATAATGACAGCAAACAACCAAACAAAAAAACATAGAATGAATTTAGTTAAAACCAAAAGTACTACAGTAATCTAGAGAAAGTTTGTTTGTGGACAGCCAGATTGGAATGGCCTCCATACCTGGTCCTAGCAGTGCAGACTTTACAGTTCAGTGACTCTTTTCCTCAGGCACCTGCACAATACACAAGCACAATACACAAAAGATGCTTTCTAAAGGCTTGGGTAAGAATGGTTGGTGTCATTATATGCTCTCAGGAAACACATAGGTATTGGGTTTACCACTTTAAGAAATAGTTTCCTGTTTGTGTTCTGGTCACTGTGAACTGGAAAAAAAAAATCTGAGTTCATCTCCTTCGTTTTGGATGGAACAAAACTTAATTTCATTCATACAAATATGGGCATCTTTTATATTATTTGACCTTATTTAATTATGGTGTCAAGGGTGGTGTGTTGGGGGAAGAGGGGGTGTCCAGGAAGAAAGAGATGGGATGGGGAGGTGGAGAAGGTCCATTGTACTCTCATATAAATTACCCAAAAATAAAGAATATGAAAACTAAAATAAAATAGACTATATTTTCTCATGTTCAGGAAATAATATTTACATTTTTGGAATCAACCCAATTTTACCATAGTAACATATAAAATCATCTTCACATAGTGAAGGTTGGCTGTCAAGCACCATGTTTTACAAGAAACCATATATGGTATATAAAAATAAGAAAATGTGTCACTTAAAGTTTTATATTTTAATAGATATAGTCTGGATTCATGAGGAGGGTAATACATAGGGAACATCAAACCAGGATTTATTTAATTTCTCATTTTGGCGGTCACATGTACTTGATCATCTGCATCAGCTGTCTTTTTTCTCTAAAGACAAAATTCTAGAATCTGTCTAGTCTACGATGTGTCTTTGGAGTGTTTCTACTTTATCCTGCTCTCTTTACAATAACGAGGATCTTAGACAGCCAGGCGTGAGATCTGGATGCAAACTATTTAGTGTAGAGAAAGTAATACTGTTGCTTCTTGACTGTATTAGGTGGCAGAACACAAGGGAAAGAAGCTGAGGTGTTACTGTTTTCTGTAACACCTTCCTCTCTCACAGACAGATCACTTCCTCTTATGATGAGGCCACTTTACTAGAGGAGTCATGGAACCAATCTCCTGTAGAGTTATTGAGAAATGCAAGCGGTTAACCACTTACGAAGTTGCATCAAGGTATCTGCTCCAGGTGGGAAATTGCAGTGCTATAAGGAGACAGCCTTCTTGCTTCAGGTAGTAATTGAACCTTGAAAGTACACTGGTGGATACTTCCAAAGCAACTATTCAGGAGAAAATTGTGCATTGTACATGGTTCCGGGTGTGTCCCCTCCATGATCCCAGACTCACCAGTTCTGAACTGACACCCATGCATTTCCCGCTTGTCCTTTCTTGTAAATGCTACATAGTTACACAACCTAGAAACTTGGACTGCTCACGGAGCACTTCATTGGTTTTCAAATGTGACATACACTCCGATTTTATTCTTTTAATTAGTTATTTATTCCATTTCTTCCCAGTGCAGTAGTCATCAGCTTGATCAGATGCTTAACCGCCTTGCCTGATTGCCACAATCAGGTCTGAATTGCTTTGCATCTCTCCAGATTATCTGTTCCCCCAAGTATATTTTATAATATTATCAACAGTCTTTTTCTAAAGTTATATATTTTACAGCGCTGCTCCTGATGGGAGAACCTAGTGGTGTTTTCTTACCATCTATCATACAATAAAAACTTAACTCACTAATATTTACTGAAGGACTGTTATTATCGAGTGCTTATTTTTTCCCCTCTTGGGCTATCAAACTGTGTACATTTATTGGCCGTGCTATTTGCTCAGTCCCTGCTTCCATCACCACTAGTCCCAGCCCTGAACCTCTAACTCATCTTCCTGAGCATGTCTCACTTCAGATATAACCTTTACAAGGCAACATAGTCTCATTTTTCTTTTGGTTTCTGAGTCGGTGTAAATTCTAATTAAGTTTTAGAAAGCAGCAGTATGATGTAGAAGGATGTGTCTTAGTGGACCAATGCTGAGGTAACCCCCACCACCCAGGTATCAGCCATAAGATGGGTCTAGTATAGAAAGAAGTTTATTGGGGCATGGGAAGGAGTTCTGGGGAAGGAAAGAGAGGCAGAGAAAGAAAGGGGACAGAGACGGACATAAAGATAGGGAAAAGAAACAAAGGGAAGAGACTATCCAGGAGCAGGTGAGGAGAGAGGGAGATGATGGGGGAAGAAAGAAGGAGAGACGGGGAGAGAGAGAAAGAGAGAGAGAGAGAGAGAGAGAGAGAGAGAGAGAGAGAGAGAGAGAGACTTGAACATGAGCTTTCCTGCTTGTAGTTTACAAAATAATTCTTGAACAGCTTATAATGTGTACTTTCCCCATGACATCAGATTTTTGTGATATGTTTGTCTTCCCCAGTAGAAGGCTACAGATAAGGCATTCCTTTAGGATGCCGAACTCAAACAAGATAAATGTTCCCTCAATGATGGTTAAAATAAATTAGGTCTTTAACAAGTCACAGGACTTACCTAGAGATACAGACTTGAGGATAAATCACTTAGGGTGACCATGGGGCTACCATTCATCAATAATCCAAGTGATAATGACTTCAAAACTTCAGAGTTACTGTGAAGATGAAATAAAACAAAACAGAAGGTCTTTATCTGAATTTGTCCTAAGACGTACACTTCAAATTCCAGTAGTTTCTGTTCCCATGGTTACTCCTAAAACTGTCTCTAGTTTGCAAATGTACGATTAGAGTTGGTGATAAAAAGTCATGTTTTGAGTCAATATTAGATCATAAGTCCAAATAAACTGAATCGAATTAAGAAAGCAGAACAGATTTTATACTAATTGGTTTTAGTTGCTTAGGGCTACAACTAGTAACCACTTCCTTCTTTGTGTGCATCCTATAGACACACTCAGAGACACACTCAAACCTTGCCACACATACACACACAGGAAGACACACTCCACATACATGCATGCACACCCTTGTACATACCATTTCAGCATAACTATATAGAAAGTAAGTGTCTGGAAGCTCACAGAAGACAATAATGCTTTCTGGAAACATTTGCCTTGGACACCTGAACATTAGAAGGATGGTAAGAAATTCACTATGCAAGTGAAGGGTGTTGTGGGGGGTGACAGTAGAAGAAAGGCACAGAGACCAAACAGCACTGCAGGATCTGGGATATAGAAGTCATGATCAAGGGCTCCCCGGGGCTCATTTTCTTCCAGTGTTGTGATAGTGAAACTTCATTCAATGTAGATTCATCTGTAACTTATGCCTGACTTACTATGTAGAAGGAAGTGAAGGAGCCAAATGGAAGCTATCCCTTTAAAAGAGACCATGTTTCCGACAAAAGACCCATTTTACCTTTTCACACAGGTAAAATCTGGTGCTGTAGGTGAAGAGAATCCTTCTGAGAGGAACCTCAACATTTCTTGTTCAGGTACAAAGCCTGAGATTTTTAACTTCTTAAGAAATTAACTATTGTAGTAATTTCCGAAAAAGGTAATGGTAGTTTAATGATGACAAAATGATAAAGAAAGGAAAGTCCTGCTCCCGAATCTGAGAAAAGAGATCTGGACCCGGGGTGGGGGTTAGAGGTGGGGTGGTATGCTCCAGAGTCACCCTTCATACTACACAGGAGCATGAAGGTGTTTGGAATACTTTACTGCAGACATCTCCGAGGGCTGCAGGTTTATCCGAGGATTTCAAAACTCTGCTCCCAAAAACTGTAATTCCGTAATCCGAGGATTTCAAAACTCTGCTCCCAAAAACTGTAATTCCATAGTCTCTCCTTTCCTGTATATGCCACATCCTGTCCTCTTCAGATACAGTTGTCTTACATCTTGAGAACTGAGTGCTCCAAATTACAGAATTCCAGCAAAAGGGAAGAAGAGAAAAATGCTTCTAGACTTTAGTTTGTCTGTTTGTTTGTTTGTTTGTTTGTTTGTCTTTTTTTTTGTCTTTTTAACCTTATCAGGAGCAGGTCCTGCTGGGATTCGAAGAATCAGCTTTTGGCACAGTGGGGTAATTATTTTCTATCTTCAGTAGCTTGAAGTTATCAAGTTTCCTAATAAATTTAACCTTTGTGATCTGGATTCTGTGCTAGAGGAGAGACAAAGTTACTGTGGTGAACACTTCATCGTCTTCTTAATCATTTTCCTTTCCTTTGAGAAACACAGGGGTAACCGGTAGCTTTGAGCAATATTCTGTTTCCAGGAATCTCTCTGCTGCTTTTGATGAGGTTTCTGATCTGGGATGACCTTGCTTCAAGTAGCCCTTTCCAGAGACAGGGGGCACAGTTAGTAATTCCAGAATTGGGATGTACCCAGGAAAAGAGTTAGGTTGTCTCTGCCTGTGGTTTATATCTTTGTGTGACACTGGTTACCCAGCAAAAGATTCTTTCAGGGAATTAAGTTTTATTTCATTTACTCACAGAGGTATGGGAGATTGGAGGAGATCATTAAAATATATGAATTCCTAGTTCATTCATCTGCAGTTATAATCTAATTCTACCTACTGTTCTGCAATTCAGAACCTTGTACTTTAAGCAAACATGTCTAAACACTCAGGTGGACTATGGTATTGTTCTGATGGAGAATGCATATGGTTATTAAACGAAGGCATACCTGTGATAGAGACTCAAGCAGAACCCACCTACAGGTGTGATAGGAAGCAGAGTCATCCATAGGAAGGAGAAAGTGGAGAATGAAACAAAGACTCTGGATTTATCTTTCAGCTGAATGATAGCACATGTCTGTTCTTTCCATTCAGTGGGTTAAGTAGCAAGCTGATATCTGTCCATGTTTAGTGAGTCAGGCTTAGGTATGGCTGTTTCCTTCTAAGGACATGAATTGATTCCAGGCCTTTCTCCTACTTTGTGGCAGCCTCAGGCATCCTTAGGGTAGCAAATAGAATTCTCCCAGTGTCTTTACATCTTCTTGAATCTGGATGCTTGTCTGTCCCAAATTCTCTATGTAACAGAGTATTAACAATTACATCGGATTAGAGGTATTCGGTGACTTCATCTTAACACGATCAACTAAAAAGATTTCATTTCTAAATTGGATTCCTTTCATAAATCCAGGGAGTTAGAATTCAACATCATTTTGGAATAGACAACTTTGATAACACTAGTAGTATAGGACTTTCATTTCTTTTTACACTGTAACAAGTGCTAAAGCCATGAAAGAAACAGTATGTAAGCAGAAAAAATATAAACCGAGTTCTCCATTTAGGTACTTCATCCTGTCTTTAAACTCCTACTCATTAAATAAGCTGATATATTTACAAAAAGTCCTGTGGAAAAACAGACTTGCTCAAAGCTTTAAGTTCATCAGAGAACATGTCCATTGTAGTCATTAAAGAGCCTTAAATTTGCTGTTCTTTGATCTGAAGAAGGGATTCATTTATTGAGGAAACAAAAAGTGGTATGGATTGAATTAATATTTGTTTGTTTGTATTCAAAGACTTTTCACGGAGCTTAAGAATCTAAAGTTGAACTGATTTAGGGAACTTTAGAACACAAAAAGGTAGTGATACAACTAGCTACATACTTAGAAGCCTCAGGATAAAGCCTGAAGATAAGAATTTCAATGTGGTGACAGTAGACTATTCAGTATACTCTAAAGCCATTTGCAAATACAGGAGGCTCTGTGACTCAGATCTACAAAGTCAAATCCTGCTTCCAAGCAGAGTACCTGGGAGATTCATCTCTACTGTGGCTCGAGACAGTCATTCACTTGGCTTTATTGCTGAGTAAAATTTGCTGTAATAATATAGCACCATGTATTTATGCACTCACTGGTGGAATGCATATGATTTTGCTTGGAGATATTATGGGAAAAGTTGCTATCAGTATTTATACACAAACATTTTTATTCACCAATGTTTACAGTTTACATGGGGACACACTGAAAAGTGGAATTACTCAAGGAAGTGTGTGTTTAAACTTTCTAAGAAATTATGTCTGCATATTTTTCACCCTATGAGGCATGCCCACATGTCTGACAATTCAGTCTTTTCAATGATAGCCTTTAGTTGGACAGACACATGTTATCTCGTTATTGGTCAGAATTGCAATCTCTAAGGACTAACTTATTGAACTTTTTTTTTCATTATTTCACTCACTGTAATGAATAGTCAGTCATTCTAAGGTGTTTTTTTTCTCCCAAGTTTTTGATATATACTTCAGAAGCTGAAGAGACGGATGGATCCAGCACTTAAGAGCAGAAAACTGAGGATTGGTTACCTTTGTGACAGCTCACAGTCGCTTATAACTCCAGTTCCAGGAGATATTATGCCTCTCTCCTGCCACCACAGGTACCATGCACACACATGGTGTACATACACACATACAGCAAAACATTCATACCCATAGACTAAAAATAAGTCATCATCAGATAGACTAGAGGCTCTGGGTTCATAGCAAGATATCCAGAACCCATACGTGTCTGTGCCTACCTTCTACCAGCTCCCTGCTGTGGACATGATCATTTTGACACCTTTATAGCAACTGGTGAATCATCTTTTTCATTTGACCACTGAACAAATTCATGGTTCACATTAGGACATTCTTTCTTCTGTGAGTGCTTCTAAATGCACAACATGAATCCACCATTCTAGCATGAGAAGGAAATGTTTCTCTGCCATAAGAATACCAGGTGCCTCGCCTACTCACCTTCTGTTCCTCTAAAACTCCTGGGGACCATTGTTCTTTTCCTGTCTCCACTCTTTCGCCTTATTTTAGAATGCCAAGTAACTGTGATGATACAGTGTAGCCATTTCAGCGTGATTTCTTTCACTTAAGAGTACCTACCTTTACATTTCCATCTTGGCTTCTGGGGATCAGTAGCTTGCTCTTTTAAGTAAATGCATTGTATCCCATTGTGTCGATGCTTATCAGTTTATCTGTTGAAAAATATCTTGGTTGCTTCCATGTTTTGGTGATTATGGACACAGCTGCCACAAATTCCCACAGGCAAATTTTTGTGACAATATAATCTTTGGTTAATTTGTTTTTCATTCACTTAAAAAATAAGGTGTTTATCTCCCCTTTTGTTCAGTTTTTACCTGGAAAGAAATTTTGCTTAAGTATAAACCTTATTCTATTTAATGTTGATAAGGAGAGCGGATTCCTGAAAATAAGCAGGAGTGAATAATTTAAACTATAAAAGTAGCTTTAAAATATTATCATAGTATATCAGATAACAACTATTCAATTAATGGCTAGAGCTGTGTAATGTATATGCAGTGTAGTCCCAGGATCCCTTCAAAAATCTCCTGCAGTAGATTATCTTTTCATTCTGGAGAGGCTGAATTGTAATTTCTATGTAGTGGACTTTTCAGGTTCCAAAAAGTATGAAAAAATTTTTAGAAGCACACATTTTTATTCTAATTGTGTTACTGAATAGAGATGGGACAGTCAAAACAGAGACTGATTTTGGCATGTTTATAGAAGACCTGTTAGGATGTTAGGACCTGCTACCTCTGTTTGCCAGTTTGTTAATAAATCACTTACCTGAACCTGCTGTAAATTATGAGTGCTGGTCTGAGTATACAATGAATGTTTCTATATAAGAAAAGCCCTCAAGTCAGTGCATAATCAAGGTGATACACATCCATAACCCAGATACTAACAAGACAGAGGCAAGAAGAATATGAGTTCAAAGTCAGTCTTCTCCGTGCAATAAGACCCTGCCTCAAAAATACATATACCAGTACTCTATCTAAAACTCATGGCTGTGTCTTCAACTCACAAATCTAAGAGTCAGCACTTTGGATACAGCTAAGCAGGGTAGTTCTCCTGACCTTTGCTCACTCCTACCTGTGCTCAGCTGCTACTTCAGTCTGGCCTCAGGTGGTTTCAGTTAGAATGGGTCGTCTCTATTCCTTCTGAGTCTCTTGTTCCATTGGAATTCATACAGGTTGTTCTGATGGACTCCAGCTTTCCTAGGAAGAGAAGACAGATGTATACAAAGTCTAGCTTTATCATTTACATCTCATAATTCATGCTGCTGTCCATGAAATCAGGTCCCAAGATCAGTTCAGACTTTAGGAGAAAAAGAGAATTTTTTCTTCTTACCGTACTCCAAAGGCTGTAGGTTAAGAGCAAGTAAGCATGGTAGTTTCTATAATATGTGGAAATTTAGTGAGAGAAGAGACTTAGAGAGCCTCCTTGTTAGCCAAGGCTCTGACAACAGAACTAGGAGAGATAGAGGCAGCTTTTTATTGCCATGTATGGAGGAATTTTGGTATTTCAAAAAAAGCATATATATGAGTAGGTAGTCTCAAAGCATTTTGAAAATAGTATAATTTTAAGTTTTAAAACAGAAGAAGACAGCTGGGCAGGCAGCAGATGCCTGAAATCTCAGCATTCTAGAGGCTGAGGTAGGTAGACTGAAAGTTTGAGGTCAGCCTGGGCTAAATAATGAGAACCTATTTCAAAAAGAAAATAGATAAAACATAAATATAGCACAGAGGAGACAAATAGCATGTAGTTTCCCTTATATTTGGAATGTAAAGATGTTGGCCTCATGGGGTCAGATAGCAGAATGGCAGTCAGATAAGAGAGGATGGAGTGAAGGGTTGAGATGAAGAATGGGAAAAGAAGTTCAAGACATTTACCACACAACTCTGAATACAGCTAGCAGTCACTGTGCTATAACTTCTTTGCATGATTGAATCCATCAGAGTGGGAAACTATGAGGTTCTAAACTTTAAGCATCAATTCTTGGTCATTATTCATAATCTCCCACATAAGCATAGTTTTATGCTTATGGCAGTAGTTTAATGATAACTGACCAATGTCAATATACCAGGCCTACTTTCTCAATGGAACAGTGTTATTAGATTCACTTTTTTCTTAGCTAGCCTCAAATGAAAACCAACAGATCAAGAAAAGTCTGCAGGAGTTATCACTGCATCTATTTTCAAGTTATACTGTAGACAATTAGAGAAAAACAACATGGTGCTGACACAGGCATATTGATCAGTGAAATAGAATAGAAAAGAATATAACGCCATGAAATGAGAGCTAACTTATCTTTAGCGAAGATGCCAAAAATGCACATTGAAGAAGAAAAAATAACATCTTTAGCACAAATTAAACTAGATCTTTACCTCTCACCTTGCATAAAACTCAACTCCAAATGTATCAAACAGAAAACTCCTTATGAAAACTCCTTATTCTGACATTGTTAGAGGAAAGTATTGGGATTTGACTTCACCTTACAGGTGCAGGTAAGGATGGTCTAAACACACTCACATTACTCAGGAAGTAAGATCGGGAAGTGAAAAATGGGATCTCATGAAGCTGAAAGGCTCTGTGCATCAAAGAAAGCTGTCAATCAAGTGAAGAGTAACTCATAGAGTGGGAGAAAATCCTTGTCAATCATCCATCTAATGGAAGATTAGATGTCTAGAATATACAAAGAACAACAACAAAAACCCCAAAATAAACAAACAAACAAAGCACCAAGAAGGGAACCAATTGAAAAATGGGGATTGAAATTGAAAATAATGTCCTCAAAAGAAGAACTACAAAGGGCTAACAAACATGTAAGGAATATTCAATATCCTTACCCATCAGAGAAAGGCAGATTAAGACCACTTTACAATTTCATCTTACCCCACTCAGAATGGCTATCATCAGGAATACAAGTGTTGACACACTTGAGAGGAAATGAGAATGCTTCTATCCTCTTAGTGGGAGTAGGAACTAGTGCAGCCAGTCTAGGAACCATTTCTAAAACAACAAGCTAGAATAAAGTCTACCATATGACCTAGCTATACAACTCCTGGGCATATACCCAAAGGACTTTATGTCTTTATGGAGAGATACTTGAAAATCTATATTTACTGCTTTACTATTTACAATAGCTAGGGAATGGAACACATCTAGATGCCCAACATCTGGTGAATGGATAATTAAAATATAATACCCAAGCTACAAGAAAAGTAAACTTTATAAGGAAGATGGATGGAACTAGAAAAAAAAATAATTCTGAATGCAGTCAACCAGACCCAGAAAGACATGCCGCACTTTCTGTCTCATATGAGGGTCCTAGATTCAGTTTGTTTTGTTTTATGTCTTTAGCATGGAGAACATACACAAGCAGAGAAACTAGAAATGGGCCATTAGTTGAGGTGCACTTAGGAAGGAGGGATATAATCGAAGTGAAATGAAAGCAGAGAGGCTAATACTTAGGGTTCAAGTAGGAAGAGGAATGATAGGGACAGGAAGATGAGGGGGCCAAGGGAAGGTTTAACCAAAATGATATGTGCATGAAGAAGCACCTTAGGAGCCCATGACCTTGAAATTCAAGTAGAAAAGATATAAAACATTGTATGATGGTTAGTTTGTTATCAACCTAACAAGGTAGAATTGTTTAGAAAGAGAGAACTTCAACTAAGGAAATGCAAGATTGACCTATGGGCAAATCTGTAAAGAACTGTTTTGATTAATGATTTTATATGAGAAGGTCAATCCCAGAGGTGGTATCTTTCTGATAAGACTTTCTTTGAGAACCCTATTACAAAATGGAGCACAGAGCTGAACAAAGAATTCTCAACTGAGGAAGCTCGAATGGTTGAAAAGCACCTAAAGAAGTGTTCAGCATCCCTAGTCATCAGGGAAATGCAAATGAAAACAACCCTGAGATTCCACCTCACACCAGTGAGAATGGCTAAGATCAAAAACACAGGTGACAGCAGATGTTGGTGAGGATGTGGAGAAAGAGGAACACTCCTCCACTGTTGGTGGGATTACAAACTGGTACAACCACTATGGAAAGCAGTCTGGTGATATCTCAGAAAATTGAACATAGTGTTACCTGAGGACCCAGGTATACCACTCCTGGGCATATACCCAAAAGACATTTCAACATACAACAGGGACACATGTTCCACCATGTTCATAGCAGCCTTATTTATAATAGCCAGAAGTTGGAAAGAACCCAGATGCCCTTTAACAGAAGAATGGATGCAGAAAATGTGGTACATTTATACAATGGAGTACTACTCAGCTATTAAAAACAATGAGTTCATGAAATCCTTAGGCAAATGGATGGAGCTGGAAAATATCATCTTGAGTGAGGTGACCACTCTCAAAAGAACATACATGGTATGCACTCACTGATAAGTGGATATTAGACCAAAAGCTCACAATTTCTAAGAAACAACGTATAAACCATATAAAACTCACATAGAAAAAGGAAGACCAAAGTGTGGATGCTTTGGTCCTTTCTAGAAGGAGTATCAAAAGTTTCCACAAGAGCTCCCAAAGTCTAAACCACCAGCCAGAGAGCACAAAGGGATGGACTCATGCACCTGTATAGGGAATTGAGGGTGACCTTCTCAGATTTCAGTGGAAGTGGAGGGCCATGGTCCCCAAAAGTTTGGATCCCCTACTGTGTGGGAATTCGAGAGCAGGGAGATGGGACTGGGAGGATGTTTGGAGCACACCTCACAAAAATTAGGAGGAGGGGGTATGGGATAAGGGATTTTAGGGGAGAATGGGAGAGGAGATAACATTGAAAGGTAAATACGTATAATATCCAATAAAAAAAAAACCACACAGATAAATGGTCTAAAAAAAAAAGAGAGGGAGAGAGTTTACTTATTTTAAATTATTTTCAAAACTTTCTAGGGGTTGCTAATTGGCTAAGATCCTATTTTAAGCTCTCCACAAAAGAATTTAAGTCTCTGTTCAATATTCTCAAGAGAGATGTAAATCCTAATTTACTTCAACAATTAATTGACAAAAGAGAGGTAATCTCATAAAAAGTAGAAGAAGCTATTACTAATCGATATATTATATAGTCTGATGAGCTGTTGGCAGTGCTATAACAGTCCTTTGACAAAAGATTATTAATATAGATTTATATATCCTTAAATAGGGTCTTCATGACTCTCTGAGTGTGGAAGAAGAGACTGCGCTTCTGCCCTGATTTTACAAGAACTCTGAAAAATTGGCTTTAAAAACAAAAGAGGGGGAACAGTACCCCCTCAGAAGGAGTCCCCCTGAAATACTCTCCATCATGCCTTGTTCACTTTTATCTCTCTAAAGCTGAAAGCTCATGGCAAATCTGCTACTGACTGCCTCTGGCACCACCGAGACCAACAAAACTTTGCCACAGATATGGGGAAGGACCCTCTTACCCTTAAAGGGAATGGCCCAGACGCAGTTCCCTTATGGGGCCGAAGGACTGATATGCCTGTCGGATACCACAGAAGGCACAGCTAACCGGCTACCAAAAAGATTAATGAAATAAATAGATACCCCCACAAAGCCAGGCCCAACCATAAATACGATGAATAACAATTTACATCCATGGAAGAGAAATCTCCCTGAGAATCCCCTTCTTTTTCCTTTCCAGGTAAAAATGAATCACCCATGATGTCTGCTGTTAGAAGTTCTAATCCAGATGCTGGCCTCCGAACTTACACTACTCAGACGTTTGAAGGGCCACTGACAAGAATGTCAAACAGCTAGAGATTGACATCACTAATCTGAAGAAATCCCTCGTTTCACTGTCTGAAGAGACCTCCTAAAGTCGCAAAGATCCTTATTGGACTTGATTTACTCTATTACAATAGAAAAGGCTGTGTACAGCTCTTGTCTGTGTACAGCCCTTAAAGAAGAAGGTTGCCTTTACATAGACAAGGAGGGTTAAAGAGAGCATGAAATAGGTAGTGAAGGCCCTAAGAAAAATCAGAGACAGATGAATGCTGGTACAAGAATTGGTTTTCAGCCTCTCGACGGTTGTCAACCCTATTTCCTCCCATCTTGGGACCATTATTTGGGTTCTTTTTGCTGTTTTCTGCTGGTCCCTGGCCCTCAAATAGGCGGACTAACTCTGTGATACAACAGATAAATAATTTGGTAGCAAAACCTATTCAGATACATTATCATAAGCTAGCTATGGAGGACCACGAGACTCAAGATGAGGTTGTTACTTTATCCAGGGTGTTTCCAAAACCCATCTCCACTCAACCTAATAGGGGGGACTTCTGCCCCTAGACCAAGCAGAGAGGGGCCACCCCAAACCCCTTCTGACAGGTGATCTGAATTCTTACATAGGCTGTGAGGCTAAGCACTGCAAGGGAATATAAATAAAAGAAAAAAATATCTATCTGGGATCCCTGAGGGACAAGCCTGACTGCATAGGGGTTGATGTCAAAAGTATCCCCTCTCCAGGTAAAAGACATCAGGATGGACATGGCCCTCATGCCTCACTGGACAACGACAGGGGGACTGGAGCCATTACAAGGTCCCCTTCAAATACTGGAGGTCAGGCCTCTATCCCCGCCTTCGCAAGTTTAGAATTGCCATAGCCCTTCTGTACTTAGAGAAGGGAGGAGCTGTCAGGGGCAGCCCTGCTTACACACTGAAGGCCTAAAATCAGCCATAGGCCTAAAATCAGCAATAGGCCTGTCATACATGTATACTAACACCAAGTCTTGGGTCTCAGTGGAAAAACATTGAAACAGATGGCTATAAGCTAATGTAAACAGGCAGTTTTTGTGGAAATTTACAAGCCCGAGTAGTCATAGACCTTGTAAATAGGTAGCCTTGGCAGACAATACCAACTTAGATAAGGACAAGCGAGTCATAGGCAGAGTCATAGTGACTTGTCCCCTGAACCTTCACCCAGCCGATACCCTGTTCTGAAGATATCTGTATTCCCCCTAAACACCCACACTCCAGTGTCATTCCCTTCCCCACATCCTGCCTTTCTGTGTCTATAACCCCTGTGTGAATGAATTACGATTTGAGAAAAAATAAATTATAAAGAAAAAATACTTTCTTTGATGACTGTTACATGAAAATATAGGTGAAATAAACCTTCCCCCTCCTCCAATTTGTTTTGGTTGTGGTGTTTTTGTCACAGCAATAGAAACCCTAACTAAAACATCATAAAACATGAGCGAATAGGGAGAAAGTATTAGAAACTAATGATTTAAATAGGGTTGAGAATGGGGGTAGGGACAAGAGGGATAGGAAACGGGTTTGCTAAGACTATGGGTATATGAAGAAGCTTAATGAAACTCACTAGTTTGTTAGTTAATTAAGAAAAATGAATTTGAACATTAGTGAACAATAGTGCTTCCAGAAAACATGGGCTATTTAATGGAAATCTTAATACCAAGCAGATGTTACTTCCTTATTAGTACTGGTCAGAGGTTCAGAGGAGCTGTTTTCTTGGTTTGTATCTGACGCTTGCTCCAGAGGAGGGAGTAGGCTTGGTATATAAATATGGCCAAACCTATGGCTAGGAGAGGACCCTTTCATGCTATTATGCTAACTGCCCATGCTATTCAACAGCTTTCTATGTTTGTGTCTATATCTGTAAAATTGATGCTGACCCCAACCTTGATCAGAGAACTTCTTATTGCATAATGAATTTTACAGGGGGTGATGGAGGAAAGCAGATTGCTATTGGGAATAAGGTACTGGAGATGAGTGTTTTGACATTTTAGAAATCAGCTGATAAACCAGAGCTAACTGTTAGCTCAGAGAGTGACAAACAAAATTAAAATAATCAAAGGAAGTAATGTTTCAGGACACACACACACACAAACAGACACAAACACACAGAGTGAAGGCAATAGAAAACATGTAAATGCAGTCTCCCAGTTGAGCACCACACAGATTCTCACAGGTTAGTGGGACGCCAATGCTAATTTTATACCAGAAGATTAGAGAAAATTTTGTAGAGTCTTTGCAGCTTTTACATCTCCGAAGGCTGGAGTTATGCTGCAGTTAGAAGATGCAGCTAGCCATTCTCCTCAGAGGATGAGTCCATGGTCAGTGAGGTTACTGTGGGCAATCCAAGGGGATGACCTGCAGTAGCCTAGTCCCACAGTGACACCGCCAGTCAGACAAGGATGCAGAAGCTGCATCCTCAGAGAAGCTAGAATCTGTGGTCTGTGATCTATGAGTCTGGTATTTCTATCCTCCCCAAGTTTTACTAGATGAAAATGACTGGGACATTCCACTCACTTTAAAAAGACTGGGATCATTTTCTTGTTTTAGAAACAGAATTTTGCCATTAAAATAAAGAATGCACTTACAATTATAAATCGTAACTGGTATGGGTTATCACAGTCAATATTGGTGGAATTAGAGGCTCATATTGGGTACTCGATATTAGATTATGAATATGCTAGTTAATCTTTCTACATGCGTTATACCTTTAATATTTGCTTGATTTTGAGGAATTTGCACCATTACCCTAATCTTTAACTAGATAAGATGAAGCTCAGCCTTCCTAAGTGTCTTCCTTTTTTTCTCATATGCTCGTAAGTACCAAGTAGAAGACACTATCTATTTCATAGTTCTATTCAGCCCACCCCAACTACCCTCATTGTGTACGTTAAAGGCAGCCCAAGGCACAGCTGGAGGGCTCTGAATTAATTTCACACCACAACTTATGTGTTTTGTGTTTTTTATTTTCCAAATACAGTTCTCAAAAAAATAATAGAAATAACTGAAAATCCTGTTTGCTGTTGACAAGATTGAAAATTGGCACTGCTACTTCAGATACAATTGGTCAGTTTCTTACAAAATGGGCTGTACTCATGCCAGAGATGCAGTTACACATTTTTTTTTGTATTTATCCAAATGATTTGAAAATGGATAGCCTCCAAAAGCCTTCACATGGGTGTTTGTAATAGTTTTAGTCATAGTTAAGGACACATGGACACAATTAGAATATCCTGCAATAGGTGAATAGTTGGATATGTATTAATCTAACAGCATTGTTCATAACAAAGGGTAATCTACCACAGCACAGATGATAACATTGCAAAGGAAAAGACGTCAGCCTACAAAAGGTTGCACACCAGGATTCTAGAAAAACACAATATAGAGGTGTCAAGAAGGTCATTGATTGCAGTATATTAATTACTCTTTGCCCTTATGACCAATATCAGAAAAGAAACAACTTAGAGAGCAAAGCTACATTTGGTTTCTAGCAAGAGAATACACTGTATGTGAGGGAAGCATGGGGCAGAAGCATTCCTTGGGTGTGGCAGCAGGAGTGGGAGGCTGCTCGCTCACATCTAAGAAGACTGGGAAACAGAAAGGAATTCTTCACTAGCTGACCTTTTCCTTTTCCCCCTTTGCACAGTCCAGAACCACAGCCCGTGGAATGGGGCCACCCACACTTGGTGTGGATCCTATCCCCAAAGCTAATCCTCTCTGGAAACGCCCTTAGTGGCACACCCAGAGACATGCCTGAGTCACACCCTAAATATTACTTAACCTAAACAAGTTGACCTTGAAGATTAACCATAACACAGAAGTTAGAGGGTGCACATTAGCAGGTGGAGTACTGGGGAGTCAGCGCCACAAAAGTATTCTGTATGGTATCACAACAGTGTGTTCCTGACAACATATGTGACCAAAATCCTGTGGAATGAACCCCAATAGAAATGGCGTACTTCATAACAATGTTAATATATGACTTAGGGCAAATGTTCCTCACTGATGCAAGGTCAGTGCAATAAAAGAAACCGTGTGTGGCAAAAGCTTTCAAAAGTTTATTTTAAAAATGAGCCTCTCCATATCTCAAGCCTTCTTTGTCAGAATCTAGTGTTGGTGCCAGAGACACCTGATTATGTCATTGTCCCCAAGGCTTTAGCACATAATTTAGCACAACCATCATGCTAAGCAACAGCCTGAGAGTGCTCACATGGTCCAGCACACTGAACTGGAGCAGGTATGAAATGTCTCTGAGAAAAGAAACCATGGAGTTGAGGGGGTAAATTTGACTCTTCACTTACACTGCTTTGGAGGGAAGGGGTTAAGGGCTTGCCTGGATGTGGGAGACTACCAGAAGAACGACTGCAGAGCGGGAGAGTCACAGATGCAGAAGCGATGAGATTTCTTAAGAGGTGACATTTCCGCAGGAGCTTCCTGGACTTTGCAGTGTCCTTGGAAAGGAGGGTCTTTCCTGCTATGATTTTGAGCCCGACTGTTTCTTTCTGAGACTCTTTTCTAGTTAAAATTTGTTTCCAAGTAGGATCTCCAGATGAAGGAAACAACTTACCCCCAACATGTTAAGAGTCATTGTTGTGGAAATATCAACCTTATTTTTTAATAGGATAAATAGCACCCGCTGGAGATACGGGCGAATGAAGGGCTCACTGTATGTGCTTGCATGGTGATTGTGATACCCGGAATACCTCAGGTTCAAGGCTGTGATCTAAGTCGGGGAGAAGATAGGGAGAATGGATTCCTAGTAAACACTTGTGTGCAACTCACAGGATACACTGTTTGTCTGTTCTCTCCAGCACAAAAGCAGTCACCAACAGGTTCTTTTTAATACTAGTCTAGACGAGGTTTTGCAATGTTGCAGGTTCTTAATTGTAGTAATTACTGCCTGAGAACAATTAAGCAGTCACTACCAAACATTTCTATTGGGTGAATCTAGTGTCCTATTAATAAACAGTCATGAACTTATCTCTTTCTGGAAAAACCTCCCTGGCTGGTTCCCTACTACAGAAATCTCAAGCCGGGTTTGTTCCCACACTTTCAGAGTTTGTAAAGCAGCTGTGTCCTCCTGAGCCAGACATGGTCCCCGTTCCTCTGAGGCCCAGAGGCAGGATCTGCAGCTGCCTGCTGCCGTGACTGTGTCCTTGTTACTAATTAAAGGTAATAACTGTGAATTCAGTGTGATACACAATAAATATTCTTCATGTAAGCCCAGGTGACCTGGATCTGCCTGAAAATTGCATCTGTAAGTATCTTTTCTCAGGGAATGCAATTTCTAATCTTTAGATCAAAGCCAAGTGTGAAAGATGGCTTTTTTTTCAAATCAGGAATTTTATATTCTAAATTATCATTTTATCTACAACCACCTCCTCCAGTGTTCTAGCTGGAACTGAGTTTCTTTTTTGTTTCTCTGTTCATTTGCTGGGCTGGATTTATTATTTCGGGAGGGTTTCTTGTAAGCCATATTCTCTTTCCTGCATCACATCGTAGAAACATAGGATGGTAAAGCCAGCTGTCAATCAAAGTGCTCTCTGTTCTCAGGGTAGCTGAGTCAGTCCGGCCCTAAGAGGAAGCGCGAAGGAGGCTGTTAAATCTATTCATAGAAGCAGAGATGTTCCAGCCACGGTGAGAGGTTGCAAATGACGCATGAATGCACCAGCAGTGGCAGGGAGGAGGAGGCTGCCGAGGAGGAGGGAGAGCAGAAGTGGGGGTTGACACAGGATCAGAGAATTATAGCAAGCTCCATGCCAGCCAAACCTTTTCTTTGCAAAGACACAATTACAATGGCTCGTAAGGTCTGCATCAGTAGAGATGGCTACCCTGACACATGTCCCATGCCCTTTGAACTGTCATTTAGAGTGCTGGCCCTGGATATACTCCTTGTATGCATGTCCAAACACTGTGTGTCTTGAAAACTAAGACACCTGCAGTGTTTCTAACAGGTTGGAAGTGACTCATGGAAGCGTGGGAAAAATATGAAGGACTATAGGTAAGACGGAAAGGGGAAGACAGTCCTCTGATTGGACAGATAAACTAAGCCCCTGGTTCTAGGTCAGAAGAGAAATAATATAGTCTGGGCCCTGAAAGAGATTGTAGCAGACTAAACTGTACAGAATTGTTAAAAGGATTGGGGCTGGGGTGTGTGTATTGAACATGTTGCTGCTGGTAAATGGAAGATTACCATGGAAACTTTAGGGTTCTCTGTTATATAAGACTAACTCATCCTGATTAGTGAATATGCATGAACATATTCATGGATCCCAAACAAATGCAAATTATCTTTCTATTATTCCTACTCATTGTCAACCATTTACTGAGAACCTACTGATTCCAGGGTGCTAGGTAATGCTGTATGTAAATGCCAATAGTTCTTATCTCTATCACTACACGGTTGCTTGGAGGGTCTGGAGAGAAACGTGGCCCACACAGATAACGGAAAGTCTTGTTTCTCCAAGGTGAGAGCTGTTGGGTATCCCTCACTGAGATTCTGTCCATCAGGCCTGGGAAGGCTTTCATGTGTTACGAAAGGTAATGTAACCAAATGGCCTTGATCAAGTGGGGTTTTAGTGGTGTCTCTCTAGTGATCAGGATCCATTCAGGAGAACAAACATCCTCATCAGAGAATCAGACTAGATTTGATAGCCTCTAAAGTCTATTCCAAATTCAAAAGTTATAGTTTTATATGCTAAGATTCTTTTTTTATATAGATTTTATTTTATAATCAAATATATTATATTTGTATCACATAATATTTATATTGTATATATAATACTTTATATAATTATATATAAAAAATATATAATTATGATATAAATATATTATATAATTTACTGTTTATATTATATAATATATTTAATATAATATGGCATATTTTATAATATAATGTATTATAAATAAAATATATTATTTTAATGCATAATTAATATTTAATTAACTATATATAGATACACATTATATAATATAAATATGTAATATAAAATATATAATTAAATATAATTTATATATAAAAATATAAAATAAAATAGACTATAGAACTACTTCATACATTTGCAAAATACATTTTGGTCTTATTTCCCATGTTCATAACCCTCATACTCCACCTGTAACCCTTCTTCAGCCAACCTCTTACCTACATGTCTCATTTTGTGTGTAGCTCACCAAATTTAATAAGAGTAGCTTGTTTAAACATGGGTGGAAGATTAATTCTAAAGTTAATAATACTAATTTTAAAATTTTAGTAAACAGGGAATACAGTTCAGAGCTTTACTGGCTATTTCTGCCTCCAATCTCACTCACCCTGGTCCTGTTCTCCTCTCTCTATACCAACTGCCCTGGCTCAATAGAAGGGGCATCTATCTCTTCATCCCTCTTTAGGCTTATGTAATAAGACCATTTGGAAGAGTGGGAAGGTGCCAGGCAAAGAAGGGAGGTTCTTCATCAGCATTGTCATCATTATCCTCTGTTATTGTGTAGAGCAATGGTTTTGCTATGGCTTCCCAACATGTGCAAGATGCACACACGTACAAGATGCAGCCAATCCTTCCTTCTCTACCAAACCTCTTCCTCCTATGCCTCTCCTCCTCCTCCTCCCCCTGCCTCTTCCCTTTCCTTCCCCAAAGCTGGACCCTTCTTTACACTTTCTTTTAAGCTAGTTAAAGGCTGTGTGAGAAAATGTCTTTTTTTTGTCTTTCTAAATCTAGTTTATTTTTGCTTAATATAATTCCATTTTCTTTGAAAAGTGTCAAGATCTGATTCTTCTTAGAACTAAATAATACTTTATAGAGTATATCAGATTTGGAGAAGAACTTTCTAAAGGAGACATTTATTTTTATTGTATGCATAGTGTATGTTTTTTTCATTTTTGTTTTTGGCTATGTGTATGCTGTGGCATCACATGTGTATCTTGTTGCCATGGAGTCCAGAAAATGGCACCAGGTCCCCTGGACTTGAAATTTCAGATGGTTGTGGGCTGGGAACTGAGCCTATTCTCTGTGAGAGTAGGAAGCGCTCTTAAGTGCTAAGCTAATCCCGAACTCTCCCTAACTTTTTTGTGGTTTTAAAGCAGCATAGTCCAATGAGCTTCAGAACCCTCATCTACGTAAGCTTCCTTGATCTGATGGGGACTCAACAAAGCTCAAAAGTAAGTCCCACCCAACTGTCTATTATGCAAATTGTACAGCAAATAAGATTTCTATATTCTTAAACTGCTAAACAGTAAAAAAGAGGCGAATACTTTATGACATGTTAAAGTTATGTGATCATAGGTTGCTGTCTGTTGACCAAACTTTCTGTTAGAAGTGTATAATGTGAGAAGATTTTTGAAGTGGTGTTTGAAATGCGTATCTCTAGGGCCTTTTTGTAGAAAACATGTTTCAAGTCCTTGACTCACTTAGTCCAGTTAGTCATTGAATATTAAGTCCCTGTAATTTGAATAAGATTTTAATTCCATTTTTAGTGTACTTTTATCTTTTGAAATAAAAACTTAAGTGTTTTACACGTTTGTGGGAATAGAGCATCATGTTCCCATGATGAGTAATCATTCATTACTATATACTGAGTAATGAATCAGGATAAATATCAACCTCATCAAATACTATTTCTTGTACTGATTTTAATCAATTTGTATGCATTTAATAAGCAGATTTATTTATACATTTAGTGGACTCTATTAGAAATAATTATACAAAGCCATCCTTTAGCAGAGGGAGATGGCTTTTGTTTTGAATGGACCCAGATTCCAGTCCCAGCTCCAGCTTGGCATTTCACACTTCTCTGTAACTCTAGTCCCATGGGTTTCAAGTCATTCTTTTGGCCTCAGTAGGTACTGCACACATCGGGTGCACATATACATGTGCAGGTAATATGTTCAATGCATAGAAAATAAATACAAATAGAACTTCAAAAAAAGAAGTAAAAAACTTAATTTTAAAAATTCCTTTATATAAGTAGGAAACCAGAGCCGTAAATATGTGCCTACTTGGACACCACTACTATTTCACATTCACAACATTTTTCAGATACACATTGAACCCTGGGTAGAAGGGGATGCCCCAAGATGTAAACAGAGTGGCTTCCAAAGGCAAGGCGCACTCTCTTGGCTCCCTCACTCCTCCCTACTAGCCTACTCTAAAGACCTTCCCTTCTGAAGAAAACTCCCCATAAATACATCAACATTTCAGATGATGAAGGTGTCTCCAAGTGCCTTATGAGAAAGAGTCTTTCTGGAGAAGGTGAGTGTCCTTGCAGAGGTATCTCTTCTCTGCTCCTAGCTGAGCCTGTACCCCATAGCTTGGCTGCCACCGTAGGAGGCGGTTCTAGCAATAAGAAGTCCATAATCAAATTTCCAGTGGCTTCTTTTTTCTCCTTGGTTTTTCAAGTCTAAAAAATTAGCAGAGAGAGAAGTATCTTCAGATAAGCCAGATATCTGGCTTTCTGCATAGCTTGGGTGATTTCTCTTCCCCAATACATAACACTGGTCTTTTTCAAAGCACATATACCACAAACAAGAAAGAAGCCATCCCAATGAGGGGATTATTTGCTACAAATGCCTATTTAAAAATTCTATAGTTTGTTCAAATCAACTTCTGAGATCTTGTGCTGACAGGGTCAGAATTTTGGGTGTCATGTTTGTCAATGGTTCAGCCAGAATGGAACATCTGACGTACGTTGTACATTAGCAATTGAACCCACTATGGAGGGACTTGAATCAAAACTCCAGTGCTTCTGGGTCTCTTCACTGATGGTTTCCTCAGAAAATATGTGTCATATGACTCAAGGGAGACAACAGAAGGCACTGCTTATGCATAGGAGACATACAGAAAGAGATGGAGCATGGAGAGAGATGGCTCCCAGGCCCTGCCTGTCCCACTAATGAGTGATGACCATTCTAGTCACCCTATCCTTGTTTGTCACAACATGTGGGTTGGGAAGCTCGAGGTCCTAACTGGCAGTCTAGCTATAGCAGAATACTGAGGGCATGGGGCATAATAATTTCATCTCTTCACCCTGGGACAATTCTCTAGACTGTGATCTAGAGACCAGACCCAGAGTATTGGACTAGAGGGAACACATGAACACAGTGAGCTGGGTAAAAACTGGAGTTTATTAATGGCAATTCTAAAGGCTGGGCCAACTTTAAAGCTCTGTTTAATTCTGCCATGAGCAGTGTGTCTGTTTTGAATGAGAACCCAGGGCCAGTGAGCTGAAAGACATTGTTATCCAACCCATAAGCATCTGCTCTGGGCTGGGAACTGGGTACAGAAACAAAGCAAGATGTATAAGCAGGAGCAGTAAGCCTTCCCAGGTGCCTCTGCTCATTGGTGCCAGTTTCCATAGCCTTATCTTGGCCAGAGACCTGCTTGAGAGTAACAGCCCTTTCCCTCTGTCCCCCATGCCGTTTTATCTGCTTCAAGACCAAGCACGAATGGCTCGCCTTATGTAGTAGTAGCTATTCAAAAACCCCATGATTGTGCTCCTCTTCCACAGTCTGCACAGATTCAAGGAGGGCTTAGAAAACACATAAGCACATGATTATCTAAGTGATAAACTTCATCTATATTCCTCTGGGTCAGAAACAGATCCTGGGTAATTTATGCTAGGAGATGTTCTGGTAAAAGAAATGATACCTTGCTGCATAGCTAATAAGATGTATCATCTGTCAGCATTGAAGGGCCCTTTCGGTCCTTAATTATTATCATTAGCCACAAGTGTAAGTGCTCTGGAATTTCATCTTGGGGTGGGGCTCTGTGAACAGCTCTTAACTTCCCTAAAGGGCTCTCTGGAGCCAGGAAGCTTGCCCATGGAGATCAACACATCACCACCACCACTCCTTTGAGTGGAGTTATTTGGGATTGTTTTAGTGACAACTGCTTGGATGACAAAACTATGTAAATTCTGTGGTGAGAAGAACTGATAGTCTCCTGGCTACATTGTTTTTGCTAGCTGACTTCCCAGATGAGGCCACATCATAATCTTTCCAAAAGTTGCAAAGGGGATTCCCACATCTCTCCTACGCTACCAAGCATCCTTTACAGACACAAAATAAAAACCCTTTGAAATGGACTCTTTAACTTGATGCATTATCTCTTCATTAGCAAAATAAATCAAAGCTGAAGCAATCGACATTGCTAATGGCACCCTTCTGCTTGCTGCCCACATTTGTGACCATCCCATGAGTGTACAGGGCCTCTACCATATGCTTAAGTCTGTGGTGGTTGCCATGAGAGTTTCAGAAAAAATTATGAGACAGTCTTCTTTTTAGAGGGGCTTATAATTCAAAGATTAGCTGTCCTCTGGGAAGATATAATAAATAGTTCACAAACATCATCAGCCTTATGTCAAACAGATTTGGGATTCAACGTTACTCTCCCACTTTCAGGCTGAATCAGAATCCCAAATTTCATCTCTTGATTTCACATTTCATCATCTGAAAACTGGGAATGTTGATAACCCCTTTGAGATATAGTTATGAGTGGGAAGAAAACAGGCACCCAACAGAGCAGGAAGAGTATCACCAAAAACCATGGCAATGACAGTTGAACAGTGTGAAGAAATAGGATAGAGTAGCTGTAAGAAAAATTAATAATAACAATGGCATAGCACGTGTATCTGATAAGCATTTTAAAAAGAGGGAAGCCTTTGAAGCTAAAATAATAATAAATGTTTTAGAGTTGTCTTACTTTGGAGTTTCCCTGCTGTGAACAGACACCATGAACAAGGCAACTCTTATAAGGACAACATTTAATTGGGGATGGCTTACAGATTCAGAGGTTCAGTTTATTATCATCAAGGTCGGAAACATGGCATCATCCAGGCAGGCATGGTGCAGGAGGAGCTGAGAGTTCTATATCTTGATCAGAAGGCCTCTGGGGGAAGACTGGCTTTCAGGGTGTTAGGAGAAGGGTATCAAAGCCTATCCCCAAAGTGACATATTTTCTCCACACCTACTCCAACAAGGCCACGCCTCCTAATAGTGCCACTCCCTGGCCCAACCATGTTCAAATCACTATATAAGGACAGAAGAACCTAAGCTAATTTTAAAATTAAATGTAGAATTCATTTAGGGGAGGTTAAAATGTAGACATTCCAAGTGGACATAATAGCTGTGCCTGGTAGAAACATGCAGTCTGCGCTGTGACCTGCTGTAGAATTCTACTAATGAAATCTCTTTCAAATATGTTTCTTCACCAAGTGAGTAAGGAAATCTAAAATCTTTTTCATAGAGACATCCATTGATGGGCATTCAGGTTTAGTTTCTTAGCAACCTCCTCTAATTCTTTGGTTCTATTGTACTTCCAGAGGTAACACCTTTGGATATGACAAATGATACAATTTAAACCTGAAGGTTAGAGATGAAATTAACTTTGTCAATACACTAACCTAAAATAAGGAATCTATACTGGATTATCCAATGAGATTCCAAAGAATCACAGGGTCCTGGAGTAGCAAAGAGGAACACAGGCCGGGAGAACCAGCTAGATGGCAAATTAACATGACTGACCTTGAAGGAGAAGGGAGGGTTCTTGAGTCAATGAATGTAAGCAGCCTGTAGAACTAAAAAAAATACAAAGAAATTGCTTCAATCCATGATGAAACCAATAGCATTTGGGTTTCCATTCATTGAGAGTATACTGAACAAATAATTCATTGTAGAACTGTAAAATAATACATTTAGTTGCTTTAATACATCCACGTTTGCTGTTTGGACATATTGCAGTAAATACAAATACAAAAGCCTTTCATTGATGCAGACAGCCCACACTTGTACTCAATATTTAAATTGTTGCTTTCATACTGAAACTTCAAGAATTTCCTCATACAGTGAAGCATTTGTTTTGTTCTTTAAGTTGTACAACAAAAGTCAGATGACAGTGGGATCTTAATTCTCTACAAAGAAAATGACTCTCATCCTAGAATTCTACATAGGTTTGGGGATTTTTAGCCTTAAAGATTAAAGGCAGGAGAAGGAAGGAAAGAAGTAGGTGATAGACACAATGCTTTGTGTAAGTGCCTCTTAGGCTGGGTTTTTCTGAGTTAGTCTGGGCGATTAGATTCCATCTTTCCTGTTTTATGTTTATTTGTGTTTTATTTCAAACCATGTAAAAAAAATTTCGTTTCTCATGGCAGCACATTGTGAGGTATGTTTTTTTGCATTTGCTCCATGGTTGGTCATGTTACTAATGTAGTTTTCTGTAAGCTTTCCAACCATTTAAACAAGCCACTAGTGTTATTTTTAGGGGAGAAGTTTGAGGCAGGGTCTTGCTACGTGTCCCACCATACTTCAAAACCCTGGTAACTAAATGTCAATAGAATCATTTTCCTTTGCAATTCTGTGTTTATTACTTTATATACTTAACGACATAATTTTGGGAAAAGGTTCAAAGCTTCTTCAGGATACAAAACACATTGGGATGCAACATGCAGGATTTGCATATTAAACTATGTTTTAGCTTCTTTCCTTTAAGACTGCTATATCCTAAGTAGGGACTCTTTCTCTTTGACTTTTGTCCTAGTAAAACAGTCAAGGTTTGTGACTTAAGCCCACAATTATAACACCCAACTACCAAAGTAAGTGTCATTTTGTTCTCTCTGCACGAATTAGGGCACCTAACATTCATTGTTCAAATTTTAATTAGAGAGTCAAAATAAAATCATGCATATATTCTGAACTGTGATTACCATTTTGCTTCTCTTTCACTGAGTAGAGAAAATAATAACCATGTTCACAACACACATTCCAAGACTTATTTTGTGTTCTCTTTTTAATCCTGGGTTACATCCTCTTATGCAGCCTGCAAGTTAGACAGATGGGCTAGAAGAAAGATGAGGATCCAAATTCCTTCCTAATTACTTATTAACTCAGGAGAGTTAAAAAAATATTAAAAAGTATAAAACTGGATAAGTCATCAATTTTCTCGCTTTTATAAGAATTAAAACAAAAGCCATGTCACTGTATCACTAGATAAAGTGAAGGAGATAATTACATGTAAATATTCACGACATTATGTAGCCTATAGATGGTGACTATTTAGTGTCTTCTTCCAAAGTTTACTCTCACATTAAATAGACATGTAATATATTAGTCGAGTGTACCTGGTAGTAGTGACCTACCTCTGGAAAGAATAATGACCACACAATCCTGCAATGCTGTCTTCCCATTTTCCTTTGTTCTATTCCTCCTGTGGCTTTTGAGAACTGCTAACGAGTGGATTTAGGAACATTTTACTTCTGTTTCTAGTTGGTGTCATGGCTCTGAGTGATGAAAGTTATTTATCTGGTCAGGAGCTATAAGGTATAAATGTGTTTCTTGCTTTGTTGCCTTGCTATACCTGTCAGTTTGATGGAATGCCAAAAGCTTCTTTGGTGATTTATTTGGTTCTAGGCAGATTAATAGATAAGAGGAACACTCATTTCCAATCCAAGTTCAGAGGAATTACTGTCTCTGATTTGATTTTTTATTGATTTTATAGATTTAGTCAGCTTTAAGGCCAGTCTTTCCTTGTGCTGATAAAGAAATTCAGAGTTTGTCAAGTACTGGGAAATTAACTCTACATGTACTGCCAAAGACAATACACCCAATTGAATAAGGCATAAAACATGAGGGTCTACCAAAAAAGGGGCACCCTTCAAATATGCCATTTATGAAATAAGCACTGAAGAATAATCCACAAAGTTGATATTTTCCTTCTGTATAATATAAACAGTATTGTCTGTCAGACCTTAGTAACCTTAAAGTTGAGAAAATAAAGTAATTGCAGCTACACCAAGTATGAAAAAGACAGAATTCATTTGTCAATTAAAAAAAACTGAGTATTTCTTCTATTTTACACTGTCCCCTAAGTTCTTTGTCAATTTGTGCAGGACCCTATAGACACTGCACTAGCTGACGTCTCTTTATACTTTGTCAAATAGCGATGAAGCCTCAATAACAGGAAGACACACTAAGTTCAGATTCACCATAGGTTGAGATGGCAGAAGAGAAATGCAATGTTTATTAGTTCAAGAATTTAAGTCTGAAACAGGGACTTCTGTTCTAAAAGAAAAGTGGAAACAAATACAGCATTTTATCTCCACCTTGCTTAGGTTTTTCTGCTCTCATCTGGTATATTCTATAAACTCTAGATAAAATATTATCTAGCAGTTGTAGTCACAGGAAAAAACAACTCACTGTGGTATCATAATCACCATGGAAATGTCACATGAGCACTGTATTGCTTCTCCAGCGTTTTTTCAAATAATCTCTGCACAATTTATAGGTGCTGTGAATGCATTCAACCTGAAGCACTGCAAGCCTTATATATCATGCCCTTACCTTGGCAGGGGAGAAGAAGTCTCTCATCATGGCTCTCAGACAGCCATTCAGCACCTGAATGAACAGACAGAAATCAAGCTGGAGACCTAAGTTATACCAATGGCTTCAAGCAGGGAAATTGAAAGGAGTTTTAACTTTGAGTTCTATCTGAGCCCAAATAGAAGTCCACAGGCCACACTGGAATCTCAGAAGTGTCTGGTGATTTCCTTTTAGACAGTCTTGCTCTGTTGTCTAGGCTGACCTCAGACTCCCAGCCTCTAGAGGTCCTCCTATCTCAGGCTTCCATGAGGCTGGGACTACAGGTTCATGCCATTGCATTCAGCCAAGATCAGAGATTTTGAAGAGCTCTGAATGATATGCCATTACAACTCACCCCAGTAAATCCTCTCCCACTTGTATTATTCCTAGGATATCCCAAATATCCCCCAGTCTACAAAGTATGGTGAAAGTCACTAATCCAGTGAAAGACATCCAGTGAGTTGAAGGTGAAGTGCAACTTTAAAGCAAATGGTAACAATAATAAATAAATTATTTAACCTCTTACATAAGTAAAATGAACACTCTAAGATATCTCTTACTGGCCAGTACCTTTAAAAAATAATTCGGGTTCCTTAATATCACCCTATGAGCCATCTAAGCTGGTTGGAGGCTCAGGATAAAATGATAATTAGTAGTGATTCAGTATAGACAAGGAAAATATATGATCTATTGAATATTTTGACTTAAAAGATATTTATTGCATTTATAGGTTGTAATACTGAGTGCCCTCTAGCTACCAGTTTTACAGTGGAGCAAAGCTATTTATTCAATAAAAATACATTCAGCATAGTTACATGAGATAGAGTGAGCTAATTTGTTTTCCATTTGACTGCCATATCCTCATAACATCATGCACATATAGCTTACATTGTTGCAAACTCTATAAAAATAGTATGGGAAAGAAATATTATATTTGAAAACAATATGCCACAAAAGCATTCAGAAAACAGAGGCCGTATGTCTTCTACCTACTACACCAAGAGGGAAGATAATCATCAGATATGTTGCACACTCCACCCCTAAATCCAGGATGGGCTTGCAAGTCTGAGAATATTTAGGGTATTCCTATGCATTCCAGTGACATTCCAAACAACATATAGGAATCTAAATAGGTAAAAGTCAAGTACTTTAGTTCATGGAATCCTATATATTATCTATATATGAGAGGACTATTTTTCAAGATATTCAACAAATTTTAAGATAATAGCTCACAGTTTCCCAAGATGAGAATTTTCAACTAAACACCCCAGCAATGGGGTATGTGACAGTAATTTCTGAGGTTACTCATGGATTGTTGTTCTAACTAATAATGGTGAAATCAATAAAATATCCTGAAAGATTCCTGAAGTATTTCATGCACTTGTTTCCTGCAGATGTTGTAACAAACTCTTTTTCCCGTGTGACTTAAATAAGTTAAATACACTGTCCCAGTATTTTGAAGAATGGAAGTCTGAAATCAAGGAGTTAAGTGGCTTGATCCTTCTGAAGGAAGAATTTAGTCCAGGTCTTTCCTTTTTGTAGAAAATTGACTTCTCCTGTGGTTATTCATAAAGCTGTCCCTCTGTGAATGTCCTTGTGAACATTTTGAAAGAAATCAGTCACACCAACATTGAGAGTCATGCTAATGACTTATTTATTTTTTATTGAAAATAGTTTTTCATAGTGTGGTTACAGTTTCCCAACCCCCAAATCCTTCTAAATCCTCCCCAAATCCTCATCCACTCAAACTCACAACTTACTTGCTCTCTCTTTTTAGAGAACAAACTACAGGAAAGGGGAAATGTGGGTCTGTTTCTGAGTGTGGACGTGGGTTCTGTTGGGCGGAGTTGTGGGTCCTGCGTGCCTGCAGCCCCAAGGGGCTGGGGATGTGGCTCAGGAGGGCAGAAGCTCTGGAATTAACTGTTATTACAGCCAGGTGGACATCTGGCTGTGGGAAGCCATGCGACTCCACTCTGGGGTGGAGAGAACACAGTCCGGCACCCCACATAGGCCAGAGCTCTTGGGTTGGGGATCTCTGGTCCAGGAGGCCACTGGAGACCTCTCAGGCCCTTGGGCTCTCAGGTGCCACTGAGAGGCCGTGGAAGGATTGCGATGGGGTGGACAGGCTGGACCAGGAAAGATGAGCTCTGGCGATGCCCCACAGAGAATGAGACTCTTGATCATGACAACTCGCTTGTCTGGGTCATGGCTGGGTCCCTGTGGCTGGAACACAGAGAGGTCCTTGGTGGGAGATTAGAAGGCAACTCGGTAGTTGAAGACCTTCTCCATGGTTCCAAACTGCAGGACCCAAAGATGAGAGGTAGTCCATGGTTTTAAAACGTTTATTCTCATGGCAGAAAATGGATGGAGCTGTACCCCATGTTCTCAGGGCTGGCCTGAGGTTAAATACCTTTTGCAAGGAGGAGGAGGGTCTTGGAAGGAATGCTTAATTGGCTACACCCTCCGGGCTTTAGGTATCTCATGAATATAGAGATTTCTTGAGGCTCTACAGCCTGTAGTCACACCCTCTAACTGTGCTATGTGACTATGTATGATGTCCACAAACCTTTCTGAAAGCTAAGTGAAAGGAACCAGGGCCCAGGAGCAAGGCCAAATACCTACTGTCCCTTTAGGGTCTCCAGGGTTCCAGGCCTATGCTCGACCAGGTACCTGGCTGCCTCTCACAGCCCACTGCCCCAAGGGAAACATAAGATAAAACAAAAACAAAGAAGCCTAAATAGGACAAAACAAACAAATGACAGAAAAAAGAGCCAAAGAAAAAGCAAAAGAGATGCATGCAGACACAAAAATACAGACACTTGTATGCACCAAAATCCTGTAAAGACAGAAAATCAGAAACCATATTATATAAACAATGACCTGTAAGTGATGGAAAAACACTCACATAAAGCATTATGAACCTCCCTAAAGAAGATGGAAATGAGGCCTGCTATCAAGTGTCATTTGTATACCCACTGAGACTCCACTGTGAACACTTAGTGACCATAGATGGCTTCTGCGTTAGGAATTGGTGAGAGACTTGTCTTCTCTCCCCCCTCAGCATTAGGACCCCATTGTGCAGGCTCTGTGCATGCTGCCGCAGTATCTGTGAGGTTGGACATGTGTCAGTCCTGTTGTGACCAGAAGGCCTTTTTTCCTTGGTGTTCTCCATCCCCACTGACTCACAATCTTTCTGCCTCCTTTCCTGCATGCTTCCCTGAGCTCTGAGGGGAGGGATTTGATGGAGACATCCCATTTAGTACAGTGTTCCAAGGTCTCTCACTGCCTGTACTTAGTCCAGTTCTGGGTCCCTGTGCTTGTTCCCATCAACCTCAGGATTCACTTTAACTTGTTACTTGCATCATGCTCTTTGGTGCTTTAGAACTAGAGGTCCTTTTGCACTTGATTAGGATCTGAGAATGCTTGAAAATATTCTCTGAGCACTCAGTCACGTGGGTCCAGTGCCTAAGTAAGGACAGGCTCTGACATTATTCCAGTGCTCATATCGGAGTTACATTTTCATCTTTCTTACTATTTCCTTCTCATCCATCCTTTTCCTTTCTTCTCCCGTTCTCTTCACTCCTGACCACACACAAAACCATAATCACAAGAGGAAGCATGACCTCGTGTGTTTGTGGTCTTCATAAACCTTGTGTTGTTTTCCATTTTAGTACTTAGAGTTGTGTCAATAAAAATAAAATTTGTATGGCTTATCTCTTTACCAAAAGGAGTCAATATGCATTGTTAATCATTACTCCAGACACCTGTACTGGCCACCTACTCTAAGTGTAAGCTTTTTCTTAGATAAAATGAGATCAAATGTCTGTGTAACTCTTCATTTAACAATGCCTTCTACCTTTCTTTCTCCTCTTCTTTTTCTGAGATAGGATGTCATTATATAGCCCAGGCTGGCCTAGAACAGACAAAGAACTGTGGACCTTCCAGCACTCAGCACAGGCAGGCCTTAGACACCTACTTGCTGTCACATCACACAGCCAAGACTGAGGATCTCACGCAGGGACTGGCCAGTCAAATGGCTAGTCTGCAGCAGAAAGCTCCACAATATGCAAGTATGTGCGGGACAGGTGGGTGAGAAAGAGAAATGCAGCATCTTGAGCATTAAGAAGAAAGATGGAACTGGAGACTCACAGATAAAGAGTAAGTAGCCTGTTGTCAGTCCACACTACCTGGGCCTTGGAGAGATCCCCAGCCTGAGCTCCCAATGAAGGCCATGTCTGGGTCTGTGGCAACACAACAACAGGGGTGGGTGACAATCTCCATGCTTCATATTACCACTAGAGAATATTGAGATGTCCCTGGTCGGGGCACCTTCTGCGGACCACATGGATGTCCAGGGGCTATGCAGAACTGTCCCTGACTCTTACTGGTTACAACTCTCTGGAAAGTTGGCCTACCTCTCATAGCTGATAGTACTTAGAAGAGCAGTTCCTAAGCCTCACCGGGACAGCCCAACTGAGCTGATTCTGGTGGTGGGGGCACAGGTGAGCCAGCCCCGAAGGGGAGAGCATGGGAGAACTGGCCCTGCCAATTGTCTAGTCTACCGTAAGGTGTGTGTGTGTGAGGGGGAGGGTTTGATGCCCTCATCCCCTCCCCATCTTCACCTGCAGTAGTTTATAGAGTTGGCCCTGAAAGCATGAAAGAGGGAGAGTGGGAGAGCTAGCCTTGTGTCATCACTGGCTGTAGCACTTGGGGAGAGTGGGCCCTGAACTTTGCCTGGGCAACACAGTGAAGCTGGCCCTGATGGTGAAGGCACATGTGATCAAGTCCAAAGGGTGTGAATGCACTTGGTAAAGGGTCCCGCCCCTTGACTGGGCAGTACAGTGCAGCTGGCCCTGGAAGGATGGGTGTGGTACAGGTGACAGGACCCAAGGGCATGAGAACAGGAGAGCTGACTCCCTGCACCCTCCTGATGGCCACAGTGGCATTAGGTGTTCTAGCTGGAACAGTGCTAGAGAACTAACTCTGTTGGTGTGGACAAAGGAGAGCCAGGGAGCTAACCAGCTCAGCAACCACCCAGGCCCAGATGCAGGGCTCTGAGATTACTCATCCCTAAATCTGTATCATCTGTGGAAGTGCCAGTCTTGCTGATCCGAACCTGCAGGATGTCCATGATACAGGGCAACAGCGGGATAATTGGGAGGAATTTCAGTGAGGATCCAAGATTGATGGTGTCGCAAAAAACAGAGATCTTGAAGCAGACCAATGACCATTTGCAAGTGAAGATGTGTAGATAGAGGGATATGCTAGAGGACACACTGTAACATAGAACAGCTTTTGTGATGAGATGTTTTCTATGCTTTGTTTTGTATGGATTGTGTGCTTTTTATTTTGAGGGAGTAGTTGTAAGAGCTAAAGGTAGATATGAGGGGTTGGAGACTTGAGGGGGAATGAGGTCCATGATGTGAAACTCACAAAGAATCAATAAAATGTTTATTTTAAAAGGACCCCCATTTAATATACGGAGTTTATATTTGTGACTTCACATATAGTTTTATATAGTAGGTTTATTTGCATAACATGATACACAAATCTGATTTGATAAATGATGTGAAAAAAAATTATTCCAAATGTTCACTTTCAGTATTTGTGTGACTTTGAGTTTTTTGTCTTGGGAAAGAAAACAGATAAGAAGGTCTATTCTAAAAAGAGCTGTGTGGTTCCCTCCATCTCTCCCTCAGATCCTTGAGGTCTGACAGGACAAATATATTATCTTCAGAGACACAGCTTGTGTCTTTTCTGTCTTGTTTCCTGCTCCAGAGAGTGGTGACTTATAGCACAGAGTAAGCTTATTTATTTCTACAAAAATTTAAATTATATATTTTTACATGAATCAAATGATAGGTTATAAATAAAATTAATAATCTATAAGCTCTCCTATAAATAGAAGCTAATTGTATTTTGATGTATATAGTTAATGTAATAACACTAGCAAAATATAATCAATATAATCAATATAATCAATAATGGAAATGCAAATATTAAAATATTTTCTGATTCTTCGGCCCAGGATCCCAAGCAACCCATTCTTCTACTAGAACAGGTTCAAAACTGAAGTGTTCAAACATTTTTTATCATTGTTCTTACTATTTTCAGAACATGAATGAGAATTATGCCATATGCTGTATGAGAGTCTAGACAACTTTGGTTTAAGGGCAACTGCAGAATGTAATCTTTTATATTGTGTACATGTATATATGTGTGGTATATGTATTTGCTCACATGAGAGTGTGTTTATGAGTGTGTGCACATATATGCATGCATGTAGAATCCAGAGGTTAAAGTGAGGCATCTTCCTCAATCATTGTTCACCTTGTTATGAAGACACAGTCTTTCCTGAGTTTGGAGCTCATCAGATTGGCTAGAATATATATATGTATGTGCATTTGTATGTGTGTATGTACATATATACTCTATATCATATATATTCTGTATATATTATATATATACATAAGGATCTATCTACAGAATGTCTCTCTCTCTCTTTCACACACACACACACACACACACACACACACACACA
>NW_021604578.1:8520240-8534148 GCF_004785775.1 Grammomys surdaster | reverse complement strand
ATGCACATACATATATATATATATATATATATATATATATATATATATATATATATATAAAATATCTGTATCTTGTATTGACAATTGCACTCCAGGTATCTACTTGTCTCCTCAAAAACACTTGGATGACAGGTACATATGCCATCATGCCCAGTTTTTCAAGTGGTTCCTAAGCTTTCAAACTTAGTTCTTCATACTTGTGTTGCAGGTACTTTACTGACAAAACCATCTCTTCCACCCTTTAATTATTTATTAATTTAAAAAGTCTCTATAGGCATGGTAGTACAGGTAGATATTCTTAGCATCCAGAGGCTAAGGCAGGGCATAGAAAGTTATAGGGTAACCTGAACTACAGAGAAAATTTGAACTAGCCTAGGATATAGATCAAGATGCTGTCTCAAAGGACAAGCAACAAAAATCATTTGAAGGATGATTTCCCTGAAATGCAAAATAACATATATATGTAATATAAATTGAAGTCATTATAAAGTCATCATTGACTCAGAAGCCTAAAATTTTACAGAAATACAGAGCTTAAAGATGATCTTGACATTATTGTCATATAAAAATCTTTATAGAGGTTGTTTAAATGTTATGAATTGCAAATATAATTTTGGATTAACTCTCTAAGTTTACGTGTATAATTCATGTATGCAGAACACATAACCACTGTGAAGTAAGGAAAACTGCCTAGCTCAAGTTCATGTAAATTAAGCTTCCTTTGAAGTCTTCAGAAATAGCAATTATTGAATCAATAGTGATCCACTACTTATAGCTTCCTTTGTAACAATTCCTACAAAATGTTTCTTAATAATACAATTTATAGAATTTCTCCTTGTTAAGACAGAGCTACAGAATTCTTTACATATCTTCTGATATTAAGTGTCATGTTTAAAGGTACAGCAAAAAAAAACCCCAATGTTTAAGATTTTGTTTTACTCCTTGGAACAAGCGTTTGCATGTCCTTCCAAAATAAATAAATAAATAAATAAATAAATAAATAAATAAATAAAATCTCACAAAAGATAAAGACACAATGGACACACGCACAGAGAGAGGAAGAGAGAGAGGGAGAGGGAGAGAGAGAGAGAGAGAGAGAGAGGGGATCTTTTTACTTGATACTAAAAAAAAATAATTATTCTTTGAAATTTAATGGGTGACAGAAAACACATTCGGGATGGTATGTGAAGTGCTAAGTGAGATATGGTTTGAACTTGGATGCATCTACATTTCTGAAAGCAGATCGGGGCTGTTTTGAGCATACGTCCAGTATGACTGCAACACGTTGCTTCCACTGAGCTCTCCTAACATGAAAAGAAAAGTCTACTTTTAATTTTCTACTTTACAATTCTGAGGTTTTCTTTCTTTCTTTCTTTCTTTCTTTTTTTTTTTGCTTTTTACTTTTCTAGGACTGGTTATTCAGGGGGATGGTCTATCTGTGGAAACAAGACAACAGTTGATGGATTTCTGGTCACTGGCTGCAGGCAAGGTTGACTCAAAATGGGGCAGCCTGTTTGTGTGCACTTGCAGTAAAAGCAGGAGGAAGGAGCCATGTAAAGAGGACAGCCCTGTGTTGGGAGATGTTTCGCTAGCTATTCTTTGAAAAGAAAAGAGAAGAGAAGAGAAGAGAAGAGAAGAGAAGAGAAGAGAAGAGAAGAGAAGAGAAGAGAAGAGAAGAGAAGAGAAGAGAAGAGAAGGAAAGAAAAGAAAAGAAAAGAAAAGAAAAGAAAAGAAAAGAAAAGAAAAGAAAAGAAAAGAAAAGAAAAGAAAAAAGATGCTACCTGTTGGCTTTCTTACTTAGGGCTTCCAAAACCCCTTCCTCTCATCTGTCTCATAGAAGGGTCTAATTTTTTGAAGAAAAAAAAAAGATGTTTTAAAATGCCACGGGTACCCAATCCTAATGTTTAACAGCAAAGGTAGAATGAGTCTCTGTGTTTCAACACAGATTGGATTTTGCCCACTGAGGTTTTCAGCTTGCTCTGTCTCATTTATCATTCAGATGGACTTCATGGTGTCATAAGCAACCACAGCAGATGATGCTAAAAGCTTATGGCTGGTGGTAGCATGTACCAGATGTCCAGTCAAAGCAGACATGACCAAAAGAGCCTGAAAAAAACCCACAAAAACAAAAGAAGCATTTGTGGAATTGAGGAGACACTGGTAAGACATTGCTCGATTAGCTTTAAAGAAATAAAATCACCGTCTTATTCTATGGCCAAGAGAATGTCCAGAGGAATTATTTTAAATAGATTCTGAACCTGACAGTGACACCCTGACAGGTGTTTGGGCTGTTTTTCTTGTTGTTGAAAAGTTTTTCAGAACAGGACATGGCTGGTTCCTCCACAATCTACAAAGGGAAGATCTAGAGACACGTTCCCACTTCTGCATTCAGTCATCCACCACCCAGGAAGATACTTAAGAGGCTCTGTTGCTAATGTTTACCAAGTGCTTTAATAACTTAGGATTAAAATGGGCAGATCTGAAAGAAGAGGCTGGGCTGGAACTTGGAAGGCAATCAGAAATCCAGCCCAGCAAGTCTAATGGTTTGTTTTCAGCCTTTATTTAACCACCTCCTGCTATCAAGAAACCTGCGAGAGTACTCTGGGGAAGTTTACACAGAAGGAAATGGAGAAAGTGTACATTGTTTGTGAGTTGTTTTGTTAAGACTCCTGGATGGCAAGGGTGTGTGTTTTATAATTATGAAAGTTTGCTCAGCTTGTAGAGATCTTGTAGGCTTCAGTATCACAGCCAACCAAGATCCGGTAGCATGCCGTGCCGCCTTGGAAAAGCAAATGCTGGAGAGCCCTTGAATCATCTTAAATTCTGCCCTTGAAATAGCTATAAATGAACTTGACTGCTATCCAACGTAGGCCAGCGAAGAGAACATGCCAGGGGGAAATGTTTTTGTCCGTGCTGGAATGACCAGCTGTCACTGCGTGCCAGCAAGTGGAGGGCACAGAATTGGCGGATCTGTGGGAATAAGCAAACAGTCCTGCTTTCTCCACAGAAACTCATTTCCCTCTGCTGCATATTGACAATTGGGAGCTATGTTTGCAAAGTGGTTTGTGTGAAAGCAAAGCATCCAGTAGGGTAGAGGCAAATATTTACCCCAGCAGGTCTTAGAAGCACAAGTTCATTCTTCACAGAACCACAGATTAACACATTCCCAAAATGCTGGCTCGAGAGGAGAGCATTTGCTGATACAAAATATTCTACAATTAATGTTTATTTCAAAACCAGAGTGACATAAATTGCTAATTACACCAACATAAGAAAAGATTTGGGTATCCCTGTATAAGGGGAAGAAAGGGTGATAGATAATAACTTTTGCGTGTGAGATAGCTACATGTGATTGTTTAAATTAGCTTGATCAGACCCTACATTAGCTTTGATCCAGTCTGGTCTTTAGTTGATCTGTTTAAAATAGCTTCCTACCAGTTAACAACACTGTTAGTTTTAGTCTTGAATACCAAGAATATCGACTTAAGTACTGTGTAGCTAATTCAACATTACCCCTGGACTGCATTAAAATTACTTTATAGCCTGTGTTAATATTTGAGACCTTGACACATAGGAGCACTATGTAAGTACTAAAGCAAGTATATTATTTAAAATAAAAGAATTGAATAGAGAAATATTTTTCCTCTGAAGTTTTAAGAAGAAACTATTTTTATTAGGTATGTTGTTTCCATTTTAGATGTCTTAAAATATTTTAACTGTTTTTAACAGTCTAGAAAAATAGTAATGGCTGGTGTATGTATGTATATATATCATGCATGTAGATAGTCAAATATGTACAAGGATGATTATTTTTAACATAGTTTTTAAAATGGAGAGTCTAGACCATGTTGTCTCTTTGTTCCATGAACAGTTCTTAACGGTGACACTTGTTATGCACTAGTCTCAGGTCTAAGTACACACCACACACACTTATTTAATTCTTAGGCAAACCTAAAAGATATATGTATTTTTCATACCTACTTTACGTTATGGAGGAACTGAAACTCAGAGTATTTAGCAATCTGCAAGATCTCACATTTTACCAAGCGACATAACTGAGGTTGGAGGCCAGAATGTCTTCCTAGGAAATCTTTGCACTTGGCTCCTTTACAAAGTTGCCAGTCAAAAACCAAAGCATATCCCTGTATTAGGATGAAGCCATACCCTTTCAAGTCTCTCCATTACCACTCTGCTAAGCATGCTTCCTGTTTATTGGTGCTGCCGCACAATTATGACTAATGTTCATTATGGTGAATTCACAGGAAGATTCGGAGTTCTATTTGAACCATTAATGACTGGATAACACTTAATACGATCTTCACAGTTGAGAGCGTAACAGTGAACATAATAGAATTAACCTATTAAAATAAGCTGTTAACTTGAACTCTCTGCTTCAACATGCCACATCAAAGAAACACAGAGTAGTTAGAAAGCTTGCTTTCAGGTGATTACTTTTAACACAGTAAGAATATCAGAGGGGGAAGCGGGAACTGGAGAGGTGGCTAAGGTGGTTCACAGCATTTGCTGTATTTATAAAGGACCCAAGTTCAGCTGCCAGCATCCACATGGCAGCTCACAAGTACCCGTAACTCCAATTCTAGGGCATTTGATGCTCTTTCCTAGCCACCCTGACCAACCATCACACGCACATGCACACGCACACACGCACACACATACACATGCTCGCATGCATGCACACACTCAGACTAAAAGAAGAATATCAGTCCTTCTATTCTTTTGATAGGGAATCGTATTGGTCTGGTTAATACTACCAATTCTTTTTTAAACAATGTATACAAGCATTGCTGTGTCTCTTGAGCCTTCTCATGAAGGTCCTTTCCAGCTTGAGCTGTAGGAGGTGAGAGTAAGGGAGGAGTTAGGAATGGGGAGGAGCATGTGTAAGAACGGTGGAAAGCATGCTCTGTCACTCAGGGCTTTAGTTTTGACTTCCAGTGCTCTGGTGGCTGAGCTCTCTAACATGCTCGTTCGTGGTCGTGAAATACTTTAGAGACTTTGTCTATCACACTGCTTCTTATTTTCATAACAGAGCATGGGCCTAAAGCTATATCCATCCACCCAGGTTTTCTATGGAAACACACTCTCTGTTTAACGACAACAGAAATATCTATATCATGTGCTTACTCTAAATTCCAATTATGATAGTGATGAATTCAAGCATCCCTAAAAGGGTAGTGACATTCTATCTCCAGCCTGGGAGAGAATAATTTCAGGATTGTTTTTTTTATGTGTGAAACACATATTTGAATATATATACATATATATTCCAGCTATTAAAATACACTATGTATTATCTATTTTTATTTTTTTATTAATCATTCCCTTGGTTTACATCTCAAATGATAATCACCTTTCCTGGTTACTGTTCCACAACCCCCACACCCATCCATTCTCTCCCTCCTCCCCTTTGTCTCTATGAGGGTGCTCCCCCACCTATCCACCCACTCCTACCTAACTGCTCCAGCATCCCCCTCTGCTGGGGAATCAAACTTCCACAGGACCATGACCCTCCCCTCCCACTGATGTCAGACAAGGCCATCAGGATTCTTAATCACAAGTAGTTGGAATGCTGGTTGTCCTTTTAACATTAGAATAAACATTTAGGCCACAGTGTCTTACTTCATGGCATGGGTCTGAGGCCTCAACTCAGATTTGTAAGAAGTATGAATTCCTTCACTTTGAGAACTTGAATTGTTGTCTTTTTGTTTGTTCTGTTCTGTTTTGTTTGTTGAGCCACAAACCTACCACACTCTCTTCAAGAATTTTTTTCATCCTTCATTCTTATTCTTCTAATCAACTTTGGTGCAGGGGACAGCCCTTTCATATTCCATTGTTCCCTGTTGTTGGTGATAAGAAAGAGCCTATACATCATTGTGGTATTCTTGAGTTTCCTAAAGTATTAATGGGAAGAAGCATCTTTTGACCTGAGGAGATGAGTATCAGTCTCATTTCTTTGAAGCATTCTTATCCTGTTACAACCCATTTCCCAATCTTTTCTATTCATTTTAACTTCTTAGCAATCTATGATAAGTCTCTGTAAAGGCTTGAACTTTTGGAATGCACAAGTCTTTTCTACCTTTAGCTGTAAAAGGGAGGAACCATCTTGGAGTGGAAAAGAGAAGTCTGAGAATAAAACGTGGTCAAAACATTTCTCTGGTCCATATGCTGACAGACAATGGAACATGATTGCAAGAGGATAGACTCTGAATCCAGGCTATAGCAACTGACTTGCAATTGTTAGCCTACAGAGTCACCTTGAGTATATTTCTGAGCCTATGTCCAATTTTTTAGCTGTAAAATGTGGATGATATTAACAGTATCATGAGATGCTTACACCCATCATATATTGTTTTTTAGTCTTAAAATATAGTGTCTGGCACAAATAAATTCAGTGTCTCAATTAATTGCTGCTAGTATGTCTATGATCAAAAGACATTTATTCTTAACAGCTGAAACAAAGGAAAAGCTCAGCTTAGCTTTAATCATGACCCAGATTTGTCTTATTTCTTTCTATAATTTTTAAATCAGTGTGCAAGTGGAATATGATGTGTTCTCAGACTCAAAAAGGATTTATTTAAGCTTCAGGAAATGGCCAAGGGCTCTCAGTTGAAATCCCATGGCTATTGCATTAGAAAATGCCTTAATTTTCTCTTAGCAAAGGGAGCAGAGAACATTCTTGTTATTTCTCATGGGGAGATGCAGTATATTGAAAGCAATCCTTTGAAAACTAAGAAAATCCTCCATAGCAATTTTACAATTATATGCATATTCAGAAATTTATTTGAAGGGACAACAGCCTAAACACAGTGTGTTCTTTTAAAGGATTAGTCAAAAGCTTTTTGCTCACTGGCTTTCTTTAGTCTTAATTCAAATATTACCATTTTGTAATTTTCAAGCAATAAATATCATAGGCAAGACAATCCTCCATTAGAAAGTGATTTTGATTTATAACTTTCAATCAAATATTTATATAGCTTTCATGTTACCCATTTAATTTTTATAGCATTATGGTTGAAATGGCATAAGGGCAGGGAATGATTTATTACAAATCAGAGTGCTTTAAATCACTAACAAAAACAAAACATGGCTTGATTATGTAAACTAGCTAATCACAAATGGTCACTAGTTTATTAAAATTCATGAGTAATCAGCTTTAAGTGAGACTATTCTAAAGCAGATAGTTCCCAGAAGTTCTTTCCCAACTACCACCACCTCCATTACTCCCTTGTGATACACAGGCAGCCTGTCTTGCCATGGGCAAGGATAGCAGCCTCTTAACTTTTTATCAGCAGCCAGAAGGATTCTGAACAAAACGTAAATGGTGCCTGTGATGTTTACTGGCTCCCCATTCTGTGGGTGAAAGTTGGAGATTTTGCACTGATCCACAAACCACAGGTGATTTGAGTCTCAAGCTGATCTGCTGCTTGCTCAACAGGCTCTCCCTTCTTACAGAGTCTGGTCTCTGCTCTTGAGAATGGCTTTGGATTTTGAGGACTCTCTAGCTGAGTGATCTTTCCCCTATACTCACATAGCTCCCCCTCGTTGTATCTTTAGTCCAAAGTAACCACTGCAATGAGGTCTTTCCCATCCTGTAAATGTCTAACCATCCCAGTCATTTTCCTCCTTTCTGCTTTCTGTCAATTCAGGTCTCTTAGCACTTATCATAAATGATATAGTCTATACGCTTAGGGTACCACCACAAAGGTGAAGAATGTTTCTCAGTCTGTCCATTGTTAAATCCCTACTATCAGGCAGGTAGTAGGAACCCAAGAAATCTGTCTCATGAACGAATGCTGATTACATGTATGCATGTGTGCTGAGTCTCCTTGATGGAATATCTTACTTAATTTGACTGCAATTCTAAAAACTGGCTTATATTTTATTAGGATGTTTCTGATTGGTAGTGATAAGTTGTTGGCAAATACGTTGGCATTGTAGAGCAGAGTAACTGTAGAGAGGTGGCAAGGAGTAGTTGAATGTTTAGCAAACCCCTTCAACAAAGTAAGAACTGAGAAGGAGAGACTGAGCAAGCTTACTTAGCTCTTGAGTAGTGGTCACTGTCTTTAGATGATACAGGTTCATCCTTAAGTGCTGGGCTTTACTGTACCTGTATTGCAGACACTAAAACAGTCAGCATGATTTCAGAGTGACTTTTGCACACAGCAAACTGTCTGTTTAACACCTGACTCTTAGAAAGACATGGTTTATACCTGTATGATCTGAACCTGATACCTTAATCAAATATCATGAAGCATGTGAAACATCACTAGTAGTTTCTTGATATATTGTAATTACCCAGGGGCCAACTACTCACTCTGTATGTGTGTGTGTGTGTGTTTCAGATAGATATCTATATGTATGATATGTTACAGATAACATGATAAAGAATACACAAATAAAGTATTATATATGTCTATTACCTGAATGAAGAACTTAAATTATGGTTTTGTTTCTCTTTTTTAGAAAAGCAAATGAAAATATTAAAAACCATATCTTGTTCTCTGCCTAAGGTAAATTTTAAGAGAAAGAAAAGGAGGTAGAGGCAATAAGAAAGGAGAAATCACAGACAAAGTATAAGTACCACCCTGAAGGGTGCATGAATTTCATAAATAATTTCTTCAAGTTCCATAACATTCTGAGGACTGACTCTGACATTTTTGGATTTGGTGTGTAATTAATTTGACAACATGAGCCCATCCTTTGGGTTGCCCTGGTAACATGAAAAAGTGCTAGCTGTTAATTGGTATTCAGAGTTAGTAGCTGGTGTCTTTGCTTCTGTCTCCATGGTAACCTAGCTGTCACGTTTCCATCCCTAACATTGTGGTAAGGTTTTAGATGCATGAGTCTTAATGCACATGTCTGTAGTCTCCAGCACAGTGTCTTCTTCTTTTCTGTGAATGTGATCATTTGGTGGATGTTAGGGTTGTTGCCGAAAAGTGATAGCTCTAGGAAATTTTATTTCATCGGCTCTTCTGACCTCCACATGGTACAAAAGTCCATAACATCCATTTTGGAAGAAGGATGCATTTATTTGTGGTTGTTGATTGTCTACACAGAGTTAATTTTCTCTCTCTCACGCTCTCTCTCTTTCTCTCTCTCTCTCTCTCTCTCTCTCTCTCTCTGTGTGTGTGTGTGTGTGTGTGTGTGTGTGTGTGTATGAGAGGGAGATCTGAGTGTTTAAATATAAAAATAGAGTAATGCTGTATTAACCAGGAAAGGGCTGCTTATCTGAGAATAGAGATAATTAATATTGCATTGGAGGAATAAATGCCAAATTAGGGAAATGAGACATTTACTGTTTTGAAAGAATATTCTCACATTTTGTTTGGATAATGTAGCGATACCTCACAAATTTAATGTATAGCAGTTTCTTCCTTATCAAAATGCAAGCCCCCAGTATTTTACATTATCTTTCCTCTGTTTTTCTATTTATTAAACTGTGCTTTGTTTTTACTCTTTTAAAATTTCACTAATCTTTTCCAGATCCTTGAATGTCATACAGTTATTTACTAACCATCAGTGGCTCACTAGGCAGTGGGTCAGTCTGGGGCATTATGCTAGAGACAAGTGAAATGGTCCCCTTTTAGGACCAACATTCATACTTAATCTAATGTAGCTTTATCTTTCAACATGAGGTTTAAAGTCTGACCTTTCCATAAACCAATTTTCAGACAATTTTCACTAGGGGAAGAAAAGTGTTAGATTTAAAATACAAATTTGGAAAAAAAAACACATTATGATCAAAATTATGGCCAAAATCATTATGGCCAACTGAGTGCATGGGAAATCCCTCTTCATATTGTCTGATTTACCATGTAAATGTTCTTACCGTGGCTGATTTCATACTTGCTTTATGGAACTCTACAGAGACATTAATGGTCATCTCTCACAAATCAGCTCCAAAATACTACACTTGCTTCAAACATTTGTTGTGAAGTTTTGATAAGCTTTCAGAGATAAGATGCCAACCATAAAGATGTTTGTCTTTGTCTTATCAATTGACATTATCAGTTATTTTATTTAAAAAGGTAATATTTTTATAGAGATATAGCTCATATAGTATGTCATGCAAACATTTCCTTTTCTGTTTTTAATACATCTTTTGATGGGCATCATATTTTTATGATAGATTTGCATATGTGGTGGTGTCAAAATATACCCACAATTCTTTGATACTCCTCTGTTCATACTGTGGATTCCATTTCAGCTCCTTTTGCCAGTGAGTTTACCTAACAATGTGTTTCTGTGGATAGCATATGGTGGAAATGGCTGTAGATCAATTCTAAAACTGTGTCTTTTAAAAGTATTTTTATTTTGTCCTTGCTCTTTCTTTCAGAAATTGGACTTTGGAAAAAAAGCTATCAGAACATTTGGCAGCTTTGCTATGTCCTTTGTTCCATGGAAAGGTCTATCTAGCCCAGAACTGAGGTCTCTGGCCAACAGTCATGTCAGTGAGCAATCTTGGAACTAATTATGACACAAGGCACATGCTCTGCTATATGGTGTTATAGTCGCCATATTGACTATAAGCTCATCCATTTGTTCTTGTTCCAAAGCATCAGCTAAGCTGCTACCAACACTTAGCCTATGGATAGTGGGAGATTATTAATGCTTAATCTTTTAATCCACTAAATTCTGAAGTGATTTGTCATACAGCAAAAAATACCGAGCATATTTCATATTAGTCTAAAAACATAAGGGGTTCATTAGCATTAGGGATTAATTATGGAAATAGCAAGCATGTAGGAGAACACATTAATATTCCTAAGCATTGACAAAGAGCTTATAATGCTTTCAAGAGGAAGCTGCCATTTGAATTTGCTATTAATGATGTATTTACTGGGCATTAATGGCTTATCACTGTCAAGGACTTTCTGTAATGTATAGGCATGTAAAGAGGTTTTCTGTTAATGAACCACTTGATCAGCAGTGATCTGTGATGTCTCTGGGAAGATGGGATTGTATATAACCCAAAGGTTGGCTTGATTAGATTCCTGGAACTGTGTGAGGTTAATTAACAGTGTCAAATTTGTCTGAATCCCTTGAAACTACATTATTAAACTCAAGAGCCAGTGCTTGGGCTTTATAGTGGTCACTGATGCAAGGAAAAGATGATATATATTTTCTTAAATGCAGTAAATCTTCTTATGTTTTTTAAAATAGGTTTTTAAATAGAAATGTCATTGATACACGTTGGTTAAACTTAAAACATTAAATGAGTCTTTCCTGTTCATGGGGGTGGGACCTACAAAAAGTAGATAAATTATTTAAACACTGAAGATTATTACCTTGAACTTTATACTTTAAACTACAGAGTATTTGGCTCAATGGAACCAGAGATATGTCAAGTTCTCACATGTTTCTGAGTGGACATAATATCTCTTAAAGAGCTATATTTTAACTTGATACCACTTAGCAGCATAGTGGTAGTCATTAATCATGCTAAAGAGTGGCATTTGGAAGAAAAAATCTAAAATAAGCCTTAATTAGCTAAATAAAATACTAAGTGAAATACGTTAAAAGTGCAAATCACACTTGAAGCTCAAGTAGCAAATACACAGAGCTTTGCTAGAGCAAAGAATAAGAATGAGAATGACAGCGACATGATCTCATGCTCCATGTGTTTAGGTCAAAGATGCTGCACAGACTGGTTTTATAGAAGACGAAAACATGAGTCCAGATGAATCAACACTACAATTTCCTTAACAGACTGAACTATTTCTAGCTCTCAGTAATGTTCTTCAGTCCCCTTTAGACCCATCTTCCTAGGAAGAAGTTGTGGTTTCGGTTTGCTTTGTAGCCAAAGAAGAAGATGGTCTGGCAATATGGTTACCTATGTTTAATGCTTGTCTCTCCTCCCCATATTTTATGCTTTGAAGCCAAGTAATTTAAAAAAAAATATTGTTTAAAGAACCAGCTATTCTCCTACACTCATAGCAACAAGAAACCCTGCTTCAATTTAAGTATCTATTTTAATAATACCTGATGACAAATTGTTTGATGACAATAATTTTCTTAATTCTTATAATTCTTATTAATTCTTATTATAAGCCTGTTAGCAGAATTAAGCAATAGATGCATCCAGGGGAATGTGCATTCTATTATCTGCTGGCTTAAGCTACAGAAAGTGACAAGATCCACACTGGCTTCTACTCTTTGGATTTTGGATGAAACCCTAGTCTTCCCAGAACTCAGTCTCAAGGGAAGACAGGCATGCCTTAGAAGATACATTAAGAAACTAATGATGCTGTGATGGACAGGCACAGTGCTGGGACACAGAGAAAGCCATTAGCTTCCCTCCTGGGAATTGTCACCAGGGGAGCTCCAAAGGGGGCAAATCACTGATAGGAACTGAAAATAGGATGAAGTTTCTGCAAGAGGTGAGATTCAAGCTAGGATAGAAATGTGGAATTTGCCAGTCTACTCCTTCTTAATAGTGGATAAGGAACAGGGAATACATGAGACCAAACAGCTCGATTCAGAGGTTCACCACGACCAGGATGTAGGAAAGTGTTAGCGGGTAATTTAGAGGATGTAGTGAAGGAACGACGAGTGCCAGTAGAATAAGGTCTTTAAAAGTCTTGAGATTATAGAGACATAAAACACATAAATAATATTTTGGATTTGAATTTATATCTTGCATATAAACGCTATTTTTTTATAAGAAGGTTCCATGTCTTCAGGAGGTCCATGTGGAAGGTGGGTCACATTAAAGCTATAGTCTCTGAACTACCACATACAAAATACTTAACAGTCCTGTTTCATATGTTAATTCTCAAGTATAGGTAGTGAAAAGCATGATTGTTGTAGTAGTTTAGGTGAAAAAAATCTTTCACAGGCTCACACATTGAACGCTTGGTCACCATTGGTAGTGTTGTTTGGGAAGGATACAGAACTGAGAGTGGGCTTTGAGTTTATAACCACACCCACTTCTAGTTTATTTTTTCTGCTTCCTGAGTGCCACTTAGGTAGGGTCACTCAGTTTCCTGCCCTTGTCACCTGCCTTCCTAACCATTATGAACATAAAGCTCCCTGGGACCCCAAGCCAAAACAAAGTCTTCCTTAAGTTACTTTTGGTCATGTATTTTCCAGAGTAATAGCAAGGTAACCAATAAAATCATGAAGACAATGTTCTACAGAGATGAATGATAAATATTTTCCTGTATACATTCCAAATTACTTTACAAGGTACTTTCTCCCAGTTTGGGTCCAGCGTCTATCCTTAGAACATTTAGCCATGGTAGGGAAGCAAGACCACATGGTATCAGAAAGATGCTGCCTCTGAGATAGGGAAATGGAGCTCCTAGAGGAATAAGGCCTATAGTAATCTGGAAAACCAGCTCAGTTTCAACTGGGGGTGTGGTGGGGTACATGGAGCATGTTTTATTGGGATGCATTGTTCAAGCTATATGGGTATCAGTTGTTCAGATGGTATCACATGTAATCTGGACAGGCAGGCACAAGTGACATAGGCTGTCTTAAATATTCAAAGATCTAGTAGCCTTGATAATATTTAGTCTTTTATTTAAGATAAAACATCATTTAAGAATTTGGAATTGGCAGAGATTTTTTTTTTCCAGGAAGGATTTGGTCTACGGCTAAAATAATATCAATAATGTTCCTTTGCTTTTGTGTCCTAATAAAATGGCCTCTGCCTCCCTAAAAGTATTAAACACAGTGTAACAGGACAAGGCACAAGAGAGATGAAATTATGAAACTTATTTTATAAACATCTAATTTTATATCTACATAGATATAAAGAGCTTGTGTAGACGTCAGATGTTTGACTGGAGTTCAGTCAAAGCACTAAAGTCCAACCTAGGTTCCTATAGCCACAGTGAGTTCAGTCAAAGCACTAAAGTCCAACCTAGGTTCCTATAGCCACAGTGA
>NW_021604578.1:8520028-8520230 GCF_004785775.1 Grammomys surdaster | reverse complement strand
TCAGTCAAAGCACTAAAGTCCAACCTAGGTTCCTATAGCCACAGTGATTGCATCTTAATGGGTTTGTTCCTCTTTTTGACCTTCTAAATTCCCCTAAGATTTCTAGTAGTGTGTGACATTTTCAGAAGAAGTTTGTTGGAATTTTATCTTTCTTTTTTCCTTCCTTCCTTCCTTCCTTCCTTCCTTCCTTCCTTCCTTCCTT
>NW_021604578.1:8518738-8519928 GCF_004785775.1 Grammomys surdaster | reverse complement strand
TGGAGCACAATGGACCAAAGGAAGAAAAATTAAGATACAATGATTTCAATATGAAGTGCTACCCAGAACTTGCATTAAAGCTTTGGCCCAAAGCTAGTGACACCATTAATAGATGGTTGGGTCATAAGAAAGTTGGCTGTTGTAATGGATTGTTCATTTGATGATCTCACACTGAATGTCTATTAAAAAATAGGGCGTGATTGAAAGAAGGTGGTCCATGAAAGTGGACTTTTGATGGCTGTGTCTTGCCAGAGACACTTTTCTCTGTCTCCTTTTCTTCCTAGAAGCCTCTAAGTGAGAACTGTTTTTCCACTGCGCTCTCTGTTATGATGCACTCAGATAGGAGAGCTAAATGACCACAATCTGAAAACTCTGGAACCATGAGTCAAAGTGACTCTTTCTTTCCTGGTCTTGTTTCTGTCAGTTATTCCATCACAGTGATGAAAAACTGACTCTAAGGTAGGCAACATTTATCATCCTCCCTCCCCCAAACTCATGTGCTGAATTTCAAAGACAACAATTCTGGAATTGTCACAAAATTTATGGAGAAATACTTTTTTTAACTTTCAAACTTTGGTTTTTTTTCATAATAAATGCATATGAAAAATAAAGATATAACAATATTCAATAAAATGTAATTGTACCCAAGATTGATCTTTCTGTCATACAAATAGCATGTATGGCTGACTCTCAGTGTACAGGCTGAAGGGATCATGTGTCCCATGTCTGCTGTATTCTGGGAAGATCCTAACGTACACATAAGACTTAGTTAGTTCATACCCTAAACAGTGGTCCTCAACCTTTCTAATACTCAACCGTTGAATACACTTCCTCAGTTCTTCATGTTGCAGTAACTCCCAACTATAAAATTGTGTCACTGACACCTCATTAACTGTACATTTGCTATTGTTATACATCATAATATAAATACCTGACACACAGGATATCTGATATGCGAATTCTGTGGGGGATTCCCAACCCACCATTAAGAACTGCTGCCCTAAACCTAAGACACTCTGCTCACATAAGATTTTAAGCCCCCTTCTGGACATAAGGATGGAGAGCAAATACAATAGCAATTGAAGAATAATACTGATGTCCCTTGCGGGGGGGAAGAGGAGGAGCAGGAGGAGCAGGATGAGCAGGAGGAGGAGGAGGAGGAGGAGGAGGAGGTGGAGGGGGAGGAGGAG